>NC_134093.1:5397150-5771548 GCF_000715075.1 Nicotiana tabacum
ATTTGAATTTTGATGATTCCGATAGCTCCGTATAGTGATTTTGAACTTAGGAGCGTGTCCAAAATTTTTTTTGGAGGTCCGTAGAGGAATTAGGCTTGAAATGCTGAAAGTTAAATTTTGGGAAAGTTTGACCGGGGGGTTGACTTTTTAATATCGGGGTCAAAATCCGATTCTGAAAATTTTAATAGGTCTGTTATATCATTTATGACTGGTATAAAAAATTTGAGGTCAATCGAATGTGATTTGATAGGTTTCGGCATTGTTTATAGAAATGGAAAGTTTCAAAGTTCAATAGGCTTGAATTGTGGCATAATTCATGGTTTTAGCATTGTTTGAGGTGATTTGAGGATTCGACTAAGTTCGTATGATATTTTAGGACTTGTTGGTATATTTGGCTGAGGTCCCGAGGGTCTCGGGTGAGTTTCGGATGGTTAACAGATCAAAAATTGAAATACAACAGCTGCTGCAATTTCCTTCTGCTGGAAATTTCTTATGCCAGAATCGAGCCCAGAATTGAGACCAAATAAATCGAGTCCAGAAATATTGATCCCAGAATCGAGCCCAGAATCAAGGACGATCGAGCCCAGGGTCGAGAGCCACGATCGAAGGCAGGGTCGAGGATCAGGCTCGAAGCCTCGATCGAAGGCAGGGTTGAGGATCAGGCTCGAAGCCACGATCGAGCCCAGGGTCGAGGGCCACGATCGAAGGAAGGGTCGAGAGCCATGATCGAGGGGCAAGATAGATGGTCAGAATCGAGGCCCAGAATCGAGGCACAGGATCGAGACCCAGGATCGAGGACCTCGATCGAAGGCCAAGATCGAGGCAGCCTGGGCAGAATTATAAAAACAGAGACTTCGTCCCATTGGCCATTTTTGACAAATTGGAGCTTGATGAGAGTCGATTTTTGATATATTTTCAAGGAAAACTTGAGGTAAGTCCCTTGTGATCATTTCTACTCCATAATATTGAATTATCATCGAATAATCTGACTAGATTACATGATTTTGAGGTGTAAATCAGAGATTGAAACTTGAAAATTTGGAAATAAGATTTGTAGATTTGAGGGTTGAGTTGGGGTCTGATTTTGGTAAAATTGATATGGGTAGACTCGTGGTTGAATGGGCTTTCGAATTTTGTAACTTTGTCGGGTTCCGAGACGTGCAATTTTTGAGCTAAATTTTTAATTTTTATGAAAAATTAGTATTTTCTTATGGAATTAATTCCAATAAATTTATTGACTGAAACGAATTATTTGTAACTAGATTCGAGGAATTCAGAGGCCGATTTGCGAGGCAAAGGCATAGCAGAGTAAAGAGTTTCACGTTTTGAGGTAAGTAACAGTTTTAAATATGGTCCAGAGAGTATTAAACCCCGGATTTTGGTATCATTTGATTATTTTGGAGGTGACGCACATGCTAGGTGACGGGCGTGTAGGCGTGCACCGAGGGAATTGTGACTTGGTCCGTCCCGGAAAACTGTAAAGCTGAATAATTTATTGTTAGCTATATGCTCTCAATGTGTTGATAAAATTAGACTGTAAATCATGTTAGAAATCATGCTTAGGCTATGTGATAGTACTATTGGGACCCACAGAGGTCGTGTACTTGTTGAATTACCTGCTAAATGCTATATGCACTCATTCTCAGCGTTTACTTGCACATTTTATCTCAGTCTCTGTTATTATTATTGATACATCATAACATTGTTGTTTGGGGTGATTTCATGATTATTAAGAGCCCGAGAGATTGGAGAGATTTATGACTGAGTGAGGCCGAGGGCCTGATTGTGAGATATTGATACTATAGCACGTGAGTTGTCCGTGCAGTACGTGAGTTGGCCGTGCAGATACTTATATTATACTATAGCACGTGAGTTGGCCGTGCAGATCCTTATATTATACTATAGCACGTGAGTTGGTCGTGCGGATCCAGATATTTATATTATGTCACGTGAGTTGTCCGTGTAGTTTATAGCGCTTGGGCTGTAGGAGCCCCTCCGGAGTCTCTACACCCTCAGTGAGCGCATGTACCCATTCAGAGTGAGTGATGAGGGCTGGGAGCCCAGTGATTGATGAGGGCTGGGAGCTCAGTGAGTGAGTGTTTTCCTAAGAGTTTGTACATGATTTCCATTTATTGTTGCACTTAGTTGCTATCTGTCATTGTTGTAAAATCTCTGAAAGATTGTTGATATAGGGATTACATGAACAGGAACTGTATAAAAATTGATTTGATATTAAACTGCCAGATTTGATAGCATGTCTATTCTTTGCTGGAATTACTCGAAATGAACCATAACTGTGTAGCTCGTTACTATCTTCAGTTCCTTATTTATTATTGTTACTTGTTGAGTTGGTTGTACTCATACTATACCCTGCACTTCGTGTGCAGATCCAAGTGTTCCCGGATAGAGCGGGTGTTGATCCTTTTGCGCGGTTGATTTTCAGGAGATTTTGAGGTAGCTGCCGTGTTCCGCAGACCTTATCTCTCCTTCTCTATCTCTTTGTTTACCGTATTTGGTCTCAGACTATTATAGACTATATTTTTCAGACTTCTATTCATATTAAATGCTCATGTACTCAGTGACACCAGGTTTTGGGGAGTGTTTGTATTGTATTTAAATATTATATTTTTAACCTTAAAGAGAAGTTTTGGTGTATTGTGATTTTCGGCTTGCCTAGTATCGAGATAGGCGCCATCACGACAGGTTGGGATTTTGGGTCGTGATAAGTTGGTATCTGAACCTAGGTTACATAGGTCTCACGAGTCATGAGCAAGTTTAGTAGAGTCTTGCGGATCGGTAGAGAGACGTCTGTACTTATCTTCGAGAGGCTGTAGAACCCTTAGGAAAATTTCACTTTCTTGTATTCTGTCGTGCGAATTTGTTTATTCTGGAAACTAAATTTCTGCAATTCTATTCTCTCACAGATGGTGAGGACACCTACTACCGGATCGGAAGGTCAACCACCAGTGCCACCAGTTAGGGCCGCGAGAGGTCGGGATCGTAGCAGAGGCCAGGGTCGAGGTAGAGGTCGAGGTGTAGCTCGTACCACAGTTGGAATAGCACCCGTAGTATCACCAATTGTTCCAGCATAGGAGCAGATTCCAGATATAGTTGAGCCGACAGGATCAGCTCAGGCACCAGCTGTGCCCATTGAGATTGCAGGCATTCAGGAGACTTTGGCCTAGATATTGGCAGCCTGCACTAGTCTTGCTCAGGCGGTTTCGGCTCAGGCCACTTCTTCCACTTCTCAGGCTGGGGAAGGTACTCATACCCCCATTTCCCGTACTCCAGACCAGGTAGTACAGGGACTTCAGATACCGGGGGTACTCCCAGCCTAACCGGTTACAGCTGCTCAGGCCCCGATAGTTCCTGTTATGGTAGATGATGAGCAGAGGAGACTTGAGAGATTTTAGAGGCTTTGACCTCCACCATTTAGCGGTACTGAGTCAGAGGATGCTCAGAATTTTCTGGATAGGTGTCAACAGATGCTTCAAACAGCGGGTATTCTGGAGACCAGTGGGGTCTCATTCACTACTTTTCAGTTTTCTGGGTCTGCACTCAGATGGTGGGAGACTTACGAGAGACGTAGGCCTATTGGCACAACACCCCTTACTTGGCATCAGTTCTCCGTGGTCTTTTTGGAGAAGTTCGTACCTCAGTCCCGCAGATAAGAGCTGTACAGACAGTTTGAGCAGATTCGCCAGGGTGATATGTCCGTGACGTGGTACGAGATGAGATTTTCTGAGTTGGCTCGTCACGCAGTATGGTTGGTTCCCACTGATAGGGAGAGGATTAGGAGGTTCATTAATGGCCTCACATATCAGCTGCGGTTACTTATGACTAGGGAGAGAGTATTTGGTGCTACTTTTGATGAGGTAGTGGACATTGCTCGGCAGATAGAGATGGTTAGTAGCCAGGAATGTGGAGAGAGAGAGGCTAAGAGGCCTCGTGGTCCGGGCGATTACAACGGTGTTCCTTCAGGGGGTCAGTTTCACCGTGGTAGGGGTCGTTCTTACAGACATGCTCAGACAGGTCATCCAACTCATCGTGGTAAATCGGCTAGCCATGGTTCTTACAGTTCTCACTCAGGCCAGTCTTCATTCAGTGCACTATAAATGCAGAGTTCTCATCATGCCTCGTCCACATAGGCTTCTGCAGGTCATCCCTCGGGTTATTAGGAGCAGCAGTTCTGTCAGAGGAAGGGTTGTTTCTAGTGCAAAGAATTTGGTCATTTCAAGAGAGAGTGTCCTAGGCTGCTGAGTGGGGTTTCACAACATAGTTCTCGACCGACGACACCAGCACCAGCAGTTACACCACCCGCCCTACCATCTCGGGGTGGGGGTCAGGAAGCTAGGGGTCGTCCGAGAGGGGGAGGAGGCTCGATTCTACGCTTTTCCTGCCAGGCCAGATGTTGTTGCCTCAGACGCAGTGATCACAAGTATTGTTTCAGTGTGCCACAGAGAGGCTTCTATATTATTTGACCCTGGTTCCACTTATTCATATGTATCATCATATTTTGCTCATTATCTGGATATGCCCTGTGAGTCCTTAGTTTCACATGTTTGTGTATCTACACCGGTGGGCGATATTATTACTATGGATTGTGTGTATCGGTCGTGTGTGGTAACTATTGGGGAATTGGAAACTAGAGTTGATCTCTTATTACTCGGTATGGTTGATTTTGATGTAATCCTGGGTATGGATTAGTTGTCTCCATGTCATACTATTCTGGACTGTCACGCAAAAATCGTGACATTGACGATGTCGGGGTTGCTAAAGGTTGAATGGAGGGGTTCTCTAGAACTTGTTCCTAGCAGGGTAATTTCATATTTGAAGGCCCAACGTATGGTTGGAAAGGGATGCTTGTCATATTTGGACTTTGTGAGAGATGTTGATGCAGATGCTCCTATTATTGATTCAATACCGGTCGTGCGAGACTTTCCGGATGTATTTCCTGCAGACCTGTCGGGTATGCCACCCGACAGGGATATTGATTTCGGTATTGACTTGGTGCAGGGTACTCAGCCCATTTCTACTCCTCCGTATCATATGGCACCAGCTGAGTTAAAATAATTGAAAGAGCAACTTTAGGAACTCCTTGAAAAGGGGTTTATTAGGCCTAGTGTGTCACCTTGGGGTGCACCGGTTCTATTTGTGAAAAAGAAAGATGGTACTATGCGGATGTGCATTGATTATAGGCAGTTGAACAAAGTTACAATCAAGAATAAATATCCATTGCCGCGTATTGATGATTTATTTGACCAGCTTCAGGGAGCGAGGGTGTTCTCCAAAATTGATTTGAGGTATGGGTATCACCAATTAAAAATTCGGGATTCAGATATTCTAAAGACGGCATTCAGGACTCGTTATGGCCACTATGAATTTCTTGTGATGTCTTTTCGGCTAACCAATGCCCTAGCAGCATTTAAGCATTTGATGAATAGTGTATTTTAGCCATATCTTGATTTATTTGTCGTGGTATTGATTGATGATATTATGGTGTACTCACGTAGCCAGGAGGAGCATGCACAACACTTGGGTATTGTATTACAGAGGTTGAGAGAGGAGAAACTTTATGCCAAATTCTCTAAGTGTCAGTTCTGGCTTAGTTCGGTTGCATTCTTGGGACATATAGTGTCCAGTGAAGGTATTAAGGTGGATCCGAAGAAAATAGAGGCATTTCAGAATTGGCCCAGACCATCCTCAGTTATTGAGATTCGGAGTTTTCTCGGCTTGGCCGGTTATTATCGTCGTTTTGTGGAGGGATTCTCGTCTATTGCATCACCTATGGTTAAATTGACCCAGAAAGGTACTTCGCTCAGGTGGTCGGATGAATGTGAAGAGAGCTTTCAAAAGCTCAAGACAACTTTGACTACAGCTCCAGTATTGGTGTTGCCTACAGGTTCAGAGTCTTATGCTCTGTATTGAGATGCGTCGCGGATTGGTCTCGGCGCAGTACTTATGCAAGACGGTAGGGTGATTGTCTATGCGTCCAGACAGTTAAAGGTACATGAGAAGAATTATCCAGTCCACGATCTTGAGTTAGCAGCTATTGTTCATGCCTTAAAATTTGGGGGCATTACTTGTATGGTGTCCAGTGTGAGGTATATACCGATCATCGGAGTCTACAACATTTGTTTAAACAGAAGGATCTTAACTTGCGGCAGCGAAGGTGGTTGGAGTTGCTTAAGGATTATGATATCACCATTCTCTATCATCCCGGAAAGGCCAATATGGTGACCGATGCCTTGAGTTGTAAGGCAGAGAGTTTGGGCAACTTAGCATACTTACCGGTAGAAGAGAGGCCTTTAGCCTTGGAGGTTCAGGACTTGGCTAATCAGTTTGTTAGATTGGATGTTTCCGAGCCGGATCGAGTTTTGGCCTGTGTGGTTTCTCGGTCTTCTTTATATGATCGCATCAGAGAGCGCCAATATGATGATCCACATCTGCCTGTCCTTAAGGACACAGTTCAGCACGGTGATGCCAAGGAAGTCACTATTGGAGATGACGGTGTATTACGGATGCAGGACAGGCTATGTGTACCTAATGTAGATGGTTTGCGTGAGTTGATTCACCAGAAAGCTCACAGTTCACGATAATTCATCCAGGCATCACGAAGATGTATAAGGATTTGAGACAGCACTATTGGGGGAGGCAGATGAAGAAATATATAGTTGGGTTTGTATCTCGGTGTTTAAATTATCAACAGGTAAAGTACGAGCACCAGAGACCGGGCGGATTGCTACAGAGAATTGAAATTCCGGAGTGGAAGTAGGAGCGTATTACCATGGACTTCGTAGTTGGACTCCCACGGACTTTTAGAAAGTTTGATGCTGTTTGGGTGATAGTAGATCGATTGACCAAGTCCGCACATTTTATTCCAGTCGGTACTAATTATTCTTCGGAGCGGTTGACTGGGATTTATATTCGCGAGATTGTTTGCCTACATGGTGTGCCGGTGTCCATTATTTCAGATCGGGGTGCGCACTTTACCTCACAGTTTTGGAGGGAAGTGTTGCAAGAATTGGGCACACAAGTTCCGTTGAGTACAATATTTCACCCACAGACGGACGGACAGTCCAAGCGCACTATTCAGATATTGGAGGATATGCTACGCACTTTTGTCATTGATTTTGGGGGTTCTTGGGATCAATTTCTGCCACTCGCAGAGTTTGCTTACAATAATAGCTACCAGTCAAGCATTCAAATGGCTCCGTACGAAGCTCTATATGGGAGACGGTGTCAGTGTCCGGTGGGTTGGTTTGAGCCTCGTGAGGTTAGACTATTGGGTACTGACTTGGTTCAGGATGCTTTAGAGAATGTCAAAGTAATTCAGGAACGGCTTCGCACGACACAGTCTAGACAAAAGAGTTATGCCGACATGAAGGTTCGTGATGTTGTTCACATGGTTGGGGAGAAGGTTCTGCTCAAGATTTCACCCATGAAGGGTGTGTTGAGGTTCGGGAAAAATGGAAAGTTGAGCCCTCGGTATACTGGGGCTTTTGAGATACTTAAGAAAATTGGGGAGGTGGCTTATGAACTTGCCTTGCCACCTAGTCTATCAGATGTTCATCCAGTGTTCCATGTATCCATGCTCCGAAAGTATGTCGGGGATCCGTCTCACATTCTAGATTTCAGTATTGTACAGCTGAACGGTAATTTGACTTATGATGTGGAGCCGGTGGCTATTTTAGACCGGCAGGTTCGAAATCTGAGGTCGAAGAACATAGCATCAGTGAAGGTGCAGTGGAGAGGCCAGCCAGTCGGAGAAGCTACTTGGGAGATGGAGCAGGAGATGCGGAACAAATATCCACACTTATTTGAGACTCCAGGTATTATTCTAAAACTGTTCGAGGACGAACGTTTGTTTAAGAGGGGGAGAATGTAACGACCCGGCCGGTCGTTTTGAATATTATAACCCCATTTCCCCATTTACTGCTCAATTTATGCCTTGATATTGATTTATGACTTATCGTGTTAGTTGGTTCAGGTCCAGAAGGAATTCGAAGTGAAATGAGACACTTAGTCTCATAATTGAAAATTATTAAGTTAGAAAAGTGGACCGGATATGGACCTATGTGTAAATGACATCGGATTTGAATTTTGATAATTCCAATAGCTCCGTATGGTGATTTTGGACTTAGGAGCGTGTCCGGAAAAATTTTTGGAGGTCCGTAGAGGAAACAAGCTTGAAATGCCGAAAGTTGAATTTTTGAAAAGTTTGACCGGGGGGTTGACTTTTTGATATCGGGGTCGAAATCCGATTCTAAAATTTTTAATAGGTCTGTTATATCATTTATGACTGGTGTGTAAAATTTGAGGTCAATCGGACGTGATTTGATAATTTTGGCGTTTGCAGAAATGGAAAGTTTCAAAGTTCAATAGGGCATTGGGGCATAATTCATGATTTTAGTGTTGTTTGAGGTGATTTGAGGATTCGACTAAGTTAATATGATGTTTTAGGACTTGTTGGTATATTTGGCTGAGGTCCCGAGGGCCTCGGGTGAGTTTCGGATGGTTAACGGAACAAAAATTGAACTACAACAGCTACTGCAATTTCCTTCTGTTGGAAATTTCTTCTACCAGAATCGAGCCCAGAAAAATTGATCCCAGAATGGAGCCCAAATAAATCGAGCCCAGAATCAAGGACGATCGAGTCCAGGGTCGAGGGAAACGATCGAAGGCAGGGTCGAGGATCAGTCTCGAAGCCACGATCGAGCCCAAGGTCGAGGGCCACGATCGAAGGAAGGGTTGATTATCAGGCTCGAAGCCATGATCGAGCCCAGGGTCGAGGGCCACGATCGAAGGCAGGGTCGAGAGCCATGATCGAAGAGCCAGGATCGATGGTCAGAATCGAGGACCTCGATCGAAGGCCAAGATCAGGGCAGTCTGGGCAGAATTATAAAAACAGAGACTTCATCCCATTCGCCATTTTTGACAAATTGGAGCTTGGGGAGAGGCTATTTTTGATATATTTTCAAGGAAAACTTGAGGTAAGTCCCTTGTGATCATTTCTACTCCATAATATTGAATTATTATCAAATAATCCGACTAGATTACATGCTTTTGAGGTGTAAATTAGAGATTGAAACTTAGAAATTTGGAAATAAGATTTGTAGATTTGAGGGTCGAGTTGGGGTCGGATTTTGGTAAAATTGGTATGGGTAGACTCGTGTTTGAATGGGCTTTCAGATTTTATAACTTTTGTCGGGTTCTGAGACGTGGTCACCACGGGCAAATTTTGAGCTAAATTTTGGATTTTTATGAAAAATTAGTATTTTCTTATGGAATTAATTCCAATAAATTTATTGACTGAAACGAATTATTTGTGACTAGATTCGAGGCATTCAGAGGCCGATTTGCGAGGCAAAGGCATAGCAGAGTAAAGAGTTTCACGTTTTGAGGTAAGTAACAGTTTTAAATATGGTCCTGAGGGTATTAAACCCCGGATTTTGGTATCATGTGATTATTTTGGAGGTGACGCACATGCTAGGTGATGGGCATGTGGGCGTGCACCGAGGGGATTGTGACTTGGTCCGTCCCGGGAAACTGTAAAGCTGAATAATTTGTTGTTAGCTATATGCTCTCTATGTGTTGATAAAATTTGACTGTAAATCATGTTAGAAATCATGCTTAGACTATGTGATAGTACTGTTGGGACCCACAGAGGTCGCGCACTTGTTGAATTGCCTGCTATATGCTATATGTACTCAGTCTCAGCTTTTACTTGCACATTTTATCTCAGTCTCTATTATTATTATTGATACATCATAACATTGTTGTTTGGGGTGATTTCATGATTATTAAGAGCCCGAGAGATTGGAGAAATTTATGACTGAGTGAGGCCGAGGGCCTGATTGTGAGATATTGATACTATAGCACGTGAGTTGTTCGTGCAGCACGTGAGTTGGCTGTGCAGATACTTATATTATACTATAGAACGTGAGTTGGCCGTGCAGATCCTTATATTATACTATAGCACGTGAGTTGGTCGTGCGGATCCAGATATTTATATTATGGCACGTGCGTTGTCTGTGCAGTTTATAGCGCTTGGGTTGTAGGAGCCCCTCCGGAGTCTCTACACCCTCAGTGAGTGCGTGCACCCATTCAGAGTGAGTGATGAGGGCTGGGAGCCCAGTGATTGATGAGGGCTGGGAGCTCAGTGAGTGAGTGTTTTCCTAAGAGGTTGTACATGATTTCCATTTATTGTTGCACTTAGTTGCTATCTGTCATTGTTGTGAAATCTCTGAAAGATTGTTGATATAGGGATTACATGAACAGGAACTGTATAAAAATTGATATGACATTAAACTGCCAGATTTTATAGCATGTCTATTCTTTGCTGGAATTACTCGAAATGAACCATAACTGTGTAGCTCGTTACTATCTTCAGTTCCTTATTTATTATTGTTACTTGTTGAGTTGGTTGTACTCATACTACACCCTGCACTTCGTGTGCAGATCCAGGTGTTCCTGGACATAGCGGGTGTTGATCCTTTCGTGCGGTTGATTTTCAGGAGATTTTCAGGTAGCTGCCGTGTTCCGCAGACCTTATCTCTCCTTCTCTATCTCTTTGTTTACCGTATTTGGTCTCAGACTATTATAGACTATATTTTCCAGACTTGTATTCATATTAGATGCTCATGTACTCAGTGACACCAGGTTTTGGGAAGTGTTTGTATTGTATTTAAATATTATATTTTTAACCTTAAAAAGAAGTTTTGGTGTATTGAGATTTTTGGCTTGCCTAGTATCGAGATAGGCGCCATCACGACAGGTTGGGATTTTGGGTCGTGATAAGTTGGTATCTGAACCTAGGTTACATAGGTCTCGCGAGTCATGAGCATGTTTAGTAGAGTCTTGCGGATCGATAGAGAGACGTCTGTACTTATCTTCGAGAGGCTGTAGAACCCTTAGGAAAATTTCACTTTCTTGTATTCTGTCGTGCGAATTTGTTTATTCTGGAAACTAAATTTATGCTATTCTATTCTCTTACAGATGGTGAGGACACATACTACCGGATCGGACGGTCAACCACCAGTGCCACCAGTTAGGGCCGCGAGAGGTCGGGATCGTGGTAGAGGCCAGGGTCGAGGTAGAGGTCGAGGTGTAGCTCGTACCACAATTGGAATAGCACCCATAGTATCACCAGTTGTTCCAGCATAGGAGCAGATTCCAGATATAGTTGAGCCGACATGATCAGCTCAGGCACCAGCTGTGCCTATTGAGATTGCAGGCATTCAGGAGACTTTGGCCTAGATATTGGCAGCCTGCACTGGTCTTGCTCAGGCGGTTTCGTCTCAGGCCGCATCTGCCACTTCTCAGGCTGGGGAAGGTACTCATACCCCCGTTGCCCGTACTCCAGACCAGGTAGTACAGGGACTTTAGATACCGGGGGTACTCCCAGCCCAACCGGTTGCAGCTGCTCAGGCCCAGATAGTTCCTGTTATGGTAGATGATGAGCAGAGGAGACTTGAGAGATTTCAGAGGCTTCGACCTCCAACATTTAGCGGTACTGAGTCAGCGGATGCTCAGAATTTTCTGGATAGGTGTCAACAGATGCTTCAGACAGCGGGTATTCTGGAGACCAGTGGGGTCTCATTCACTACTTTTCAGTTTTCTGGGTCTGCACTCAGATGGTGGGAGACTTACAAGAGACGTAGCCCTGTTGGCGCAACACCCCTTACTTGGCATCAGTTCTCCATGGTCTTTTTGGAGAAGTTCGTACCTCAGTCCCGCAGAGAAGAGCTGTACAGATAGTTTGAGCAGCTTCGCCAGGGTGATATGTCCGTGACGCGGTACGAGATGAGATTTTCTGAGTTGGCTCGTCACGCAGTATGGTTGGTTCCCACTGATAGGGAGAGGATTAGGAGGTTCATTAATGGCCTCACATATCAGTTGCGGTTACTTATGACTAGGGAGAGGGTATTTGGTGCTACTTTTGATGAGGTAGTGGACATTGCTCGGCAGATAGAGATGGTTAGTAGCCAGAAATGTGAAGAGAGAGAGGCTAAGAGGCCTCGTGGTCCGGGTGATTACAACGATGTTCCTTCAGGGGGTCAGTTTCACCGTGGTAGGGGTCGTTCTTACAGACACGCTCAGAAAGGTCATCCAGCTCATCGTGGTGCATCGGCTAGCCATGGTTCTTACAGTTCTCACTCAGGCCAGTCTTCATTCAGTGCACTACCAATGCAGAGTTCTCATCATGCCTCGTCCGCATAGGCTTCTGCAAGTCATCCCTCGGGTTATTAGGAGCAGCAGTTCCGTCAGAGGAAGGGTTGTTTCTAGTGCGAATAATTTGGTCATTTCAAGAGAGAGTGTCCTAGGCTGTTGAGTAGTGTTTTGCAACAGAGTTCTCGACAGACGGCACCAGCACCAGTAGTTACACCACCCGCCCTACCATCTCGGGGTGGGGGTCAGGAAGCTAGGGGTCGTCCGAGAGGGGGAGGAGGCTCGATTCTATGCTTTTCCTTCCAGGCCAGATGTTGTTGCCTCAGACGCAGTGATCACAAGTATTGTTTCAGTGTGCCACAGAGAGGCTTCTATATTATTTGACCCTGGTTCCACTTATTCATATGTATCATCATATTTTGCTCATTATCTGGATATGCCCTGTGAGTCCTTAGTTTCACATGTTTGTGTATCTACACCGGTGGGCGATATTATTACTATGGATCGTGTGTATCGGTCGTGTGTGGTAACTATTGGGGAACTGGAAACTAGAGTTGATCTCTTATTACTCGGTATGGTTGATTTTGATGTAATCCTGGGTATGGATTAGTCGTCTCCATGTCATACTATTCTGGACTGTCACGCAAAAATCGTGACATTGACGATGTCGGGGTTGCCAAAGGTTGAATGGAGGGGTTCTCTAGATCTTGTTCCTAGCAGGGTAATTTCATATTTGAAGGCCCAACGTATGGTTGGAAAGGGATGCTTGTCATATTTGGACTTCGTGAGAGATGTTGATGCAGATGCTCCTATTATTGATTCAATACCGGTTGTGCGAGACTTTCCGGATGTATTTCCTGCAGACCTGTCGGGTATGCCACCCGACAGGGATATTGATTTCGGTATTGACTTGGTGCAGGGCACTCAGCCCATTTCTACTCCTCCGTATCGTATGGCACCAGCTGAGTTAAAAGAATTGAAAGAGCAACTTCAGGAACTCCTTGAAAAGGGGTTTATTAGGCCTAGTGTGTCACCTTGGGGTGCACCGGTTCTGTTTGTGAAAAAGAAAGATGGTACTATGCGGATATGCATTAATTATAGGCAGTTGAACAAATTTACAATCAAGAATAAATATCCATTGCCGCGTATTGATGATTTATTTGACCAGTTTCAGGGAGCGAGGGTGTTCTCCAAAATTGATTTGAGGTATGGGTATCACCAATTAAAAATTCGGGATTCAGATATTCTAAAAACGGCATTCAGGACTCGTTATGGCCACTATGAATTTCTTGTGATGTCTTTTCGGCTAACCAATGCCCTAGCAGCATTTAAGCATTTGATGAATAGTGTATTTCAGCCATATCTTGATTTATTTGTCATGGTATTGATTGATGATATTCTAGTGTACTCACGTAGCCAGGAGGAGCATGCACAACACTTGGGTATTGTATTACAGAGGTTGAGAGAGGAGAAACTTTATGCCAAATTCTCTAAGTGTCAGTTCTGGCTTAGTTCGGTGGCATTCTTGGGACATATAGTGTCCAGTGAAGGTATTAAGGTGGATCCGAAGAAAATAGAGGCAGTTCAGAATTGGCCCAGACCATCCTCAGTTATTGAGATTCGGAGTTTTCTCGGCTTGGCCGGTTATTATCGTCGTTTTGTGGAGGGATTCTCGTCTATTGCATCACCTATGGTTAAATTGACCCAGAAAGGTGCTCCGCTCAGGTGGTCGGATGAATGTGAAGAGAGCTTTCAAAAGCTCAAGACAACTTTGACTACAGCTCCAGTATTGGTGTTGCCTACAGGTTTATAGTCTTATACTCTGTATTGAGATGCGTCGCGGATTGATCTCGGTGCAGTACTTATGCAAGACGGTAGGGTGATTGCCTATGCGTCCAGACAGTTAAAGGTACATGAGAAGAATTATCCAATCCACGATCTTGAGTTAGCAGCTATTGTTCATGCCTTAAAATTTGGGGGCATTACTTGTATGGTGTCCAGTGTGAGGTATATACCGATCATCGGAGTCTACAACATTTGTTTAAACAGAAGGATCTTAACTTGCGGCAGCAAAGGTGGTTGGAGTTGCTTAAGGATTATGATATCACCATTCTCTATCATCCCGGAAAGGCCAATATGGTGACCGATGCCTTGAGTTGTAAGGCAGAGAGTTTGGGCAACTTAGCATACTTACCGGTAGAAGAGAGGCCTTTAGCCTTGGAGGTTCAGGACTTGGCTAATCAGTTTGTTAGATTGGATGTTTCCGAGCCGGATCGAGTTTTGGCCTATGTGGTTTCTCGGTCTTCTTTATATGATCGCATCAGAGAGCGCCAATATGATGATCCATATCTGCATGTCCTTAAGGACACGGTTCAGCACGGTGATGCCAAGGAAGTCACTATTGGAGATGACAGTGTATTACGGATGCATGGCATGCTATGTGTACCAAATGTAGATGGTTTGCGTGAGCTGATTCTCCAGAAAGCTCACAGTTCACGGTAATTCATCCAGGCATCACGAAGATGTATAAGGATTTGAGACAGCACTATCGGGGGAGGTGGATGAAGAAATATATAGTTGGGTTTGTATCTCGGTGTTTAAATTATCAACAAGTAAAGTACGAGCACCAGAGACCGGGCGGATTGCTACAGAGACTTGAAATTCCGGAGTGGAAGTAGGAGCGTATTACCATGGACTTCGTAGTTGGACTCCCACGGACTTTGAGAAAGTTTGATGCTGTTTGGGTGATAGTAGATCGATTGACCAAGTCCGCACATTTTATTCCAGTCGGTACTAATTATTCTTCGGAGCGGTTGACAGGGATTTATATTTGCGAGATTGTTCGCCTACATGGTGTGCCGGTGTCCATTATTTCAGATCGGGGTGCGCAGTTTACCTCACAGTTTTGGAGGGAAGTGCTGCGAGAATTAGGCACACAAGTTCCGTTGAGTACAATATTTCACCCACAGACGGACGGACAGTCCAAGCGCACTATTCAGATATTGGAGGATATGCTACGCGCTTTTGTCATTGATTTTGGGGGTTCTTGGGATCAATTTCTGCCACTCGCAGAGTTTGCTTACAATAATAGCTACCAGTCAAGCATTCAAATGGCTTCGTACGAAGCTCTATATGGGAGACGGTGTCAGTGTCCAGTGGGTTGGTTTGAGCCTGGTGGGTTAGACTATTGGGTACTGACTTGGTTCAGGATGCTTTAGAGAATGTCAAAGTAATTCAGGAACGGCTTCGCACGACACGGTCTAGACAAAAGAGTTATGCCGACATGAAGGTTTGTGATGTTGTTCACATGGTTGGGGAGAAGGTTCTGCTCAAGATTTCACCCATGAAGGGTGTGTTGAGGTTCGGGAAAAATGGAAAGTTGAGCCCTCGGTATACTGGGGCTTTTGGGATACTTAAGAAAATTTGGGAGGTGGCTTATGAACTTGCCTTGCCACCTAGTCTATCAGGTGTTCATCCAGTGTTCCATGTATCCATGCTCCGAAAGTATGTCGGGGATCCGTCTCACATTCTAGATTTCAGTATAGTACAGCTGAACGGTAATTTGACTTATGATGTGGAGCCGGTGGCTATTTAAGACCGGCAGGTTCGAAAGCTGAGGTCGAAGAACATAGAATCAGTGAAGGTGCAGTGGAGAGGCCAGCTAGTCGGAGAAGCTACTTGGGAGTTGGAGCAGGAGATGCGAAATAAATATCCACACTTATTTGAGACTCCAGGTATTATTCTAAAACTGTTCGAGGACGAACGTTTATTTAAGAGGGGGAGAATGTAACGACCCGGCCGGTCGTTTTAAATATTATAACCCCATTTCCCCCTTCTGGTTCGGGTCCAGAAGGAATTCGGAGTGAAATGAGATACTTAGTCTCATAATTGAAAATTTTTAAGTTAGAAAAGTGGACCGGATATGGACCTATGTGTAAATGACATCAGATTTGAATTTTGATGATTCCAATAGCTCCGTATGATGATTTTGGACTTAGGAGCGTGTCCGGAAAAACTTTTGGAGGTCCGTAGAGGAAACAAGCTTGAAATGCCGAAAGTTGAATTTTTGGAAAGTTTGACCGGGGATTTGGCTTTTTGATATCGGGGTCGAAATCCGATTCTAAAATTTTTAATAGGTCTGTTATATCATTTAAGATTGGTGTGTAAAATTTGAGGTCAATCGGGCGTGATTTGATAAGTTTCGGCGTTGTATGCAGAAATGGAAAGTTTCAAAGTTCAATAGGCTTGAATTGGGGCATAATTCATGATTTTAGTATTGTTTGAGGTGATCTGAGGATTCGACTAAGTTCGTATGATGTTTTAGGACTTGTTGGTATATTTGGCTGAGGTCCCGAGGGCCTCGGGTGAGTTTCGGATGGTTAGCGAAACAAAAATTGAACTACAACAGCTACTGCAATTTCCTTCTATTGGAAATTTCTTCTACCAGAATCGAGCCCAGAAAAATTGATCCCAGAATGGAGCCCAAATAAATCGAGCCCAGAATCAAGGATGATCGAGCCTAGGGTCGAGGGACACGATCGAAGGCAGGGTCAAGGATCAGTCTCGAAGCCACGATCGAGCCCAGGGTCGAGGGCCACGATCGAAGGAAGGGTTGATTATCAGGCTCGAAGCCACGATCGAGCCCAGGGTCGAGGGCCAGGATCGAAGGCAAGGTCGAGAGCAATGATCGAAGAGCCAGGATCGATGGTCAGAATTGAGGCCCAGGATCGAGACCCAGGATCGAGGACCTCGATCGAAGGCCAATATCAAGGCAGTCTAGGCAGAATTATAAAAACAGAGACTTCATCCCAATCGCCATTTTTGACAAATTAGAGCTTGGGGAGAGGCGATTTTTGATATATTTTCAAGGAAAACTTGAGGTAAGTCCCTTGTGATCATTTCTACTCCATAATATTGAATTATCATCAAATAATCCGACTAGATTACATGCTTTTGAGGTGTAAATTAGAGATTGAAACTTAGAAATTTGGAAATAAGATTTGTAGATTTGAGGGTCGAGTTGGGGTCGGATTTTGATAAAATTGGTATGGGTAGACTCGTGTTTGAATGGGCTTTCGGATTTTATAACTTTTGTCGGGTTCTGATACGTGGTCGCCACGGGCAAATTTTGAGCTAAATTTTGGATTTTTATGAAAAATTAGTATTTTCTTATGGAATTAATTCCAATAAATTTATTGACTGAAACGAATTATTTGTGACTAGATTCGAGGCATTCGGAGGCCAATTTGCGAGGCAAAGGCATAGCAGAGTAAAGAGTTTCACGTTTTGAGGTAAGTAACAGTTTTAAATATGGTCCTGAGGGTATTAAACCCCGGATTTTGGTATCATGTGATTATTTTGGAGGTGACGCACATGCTAGGTGATGGGCGTGTGGACGTGCACCGAGGGGATTGTGACTTGGTCCGTCCCGGGAAACTGTAAAGCTGAATTATTTGTTGTTAGCTATATGCTCTCTATGTGTTGATAAAATTTGGCTGTAAATCATGTTAGAAATCATGCTTAGACTATGTGATAGTACTGTTGGGACCCACAGAGGTCGCGCACTTGTTGAATTGCCTGTTAAATGCTATATGTACTCAGTCTCAGCTTTTACTTGCACATTTTATCTCTGTCTCTATTATTATTATTGATACATCATAACATTGTTGTTTGGGGTGATTTCATGATTATTAAGAGCCCGAGAGACTGGAGAGATTTATGACTGAGTGAGGCCGAGGGCCTGATAGTGAGATATTGATACTATAGCACGTGAGTTGTCCGTGCAGCACGTGAGTTGGCCGTGTAGATCCTTATATTATACTATAGCACGTGAGTTGGCCGTGCGGATCCTTATATTATACTATAACACGTGAGTTGGCCGTGCGGATCCAGATATTTATATTATGGCACGTGAGCTGTCCGTGCAGCACGTGAGTTGTCCGTGCAATTTATAGTGCTTGGGCTGTAGGAGCCCCTCCAGAGTCTGTACACCCCCAGTGAGCACGAGTACCCATTGAAAGTGAGTGATGAGGGCTGGGAGCCCAGGGATTGATGAGGGCTGGGTGCCCAGTGAGCGATTGTTTTCCTAAGAGGTTGTACTTGATTTCCATTTGTTGTTGCACTTAGTTGCTATCTATCATTGTTGTGAAATCTGTAAAAGATTGTTGATATACGGATTACATGAATAGGAACTATATAAAAATTGATTTGACATTAAACTGCCAGATTTGATAGCATGTCTATTCTTTGCTGGAATTACTCGTAATGAACCATAACTGTGTAGCTCGTTACTATCTTCAGTTTCTTATTTATTATTGTTACTTGCTGAGTTGATTGTACTCATACTACACCCTGCACTTCGTGTGCAGATCCAGGTGTTCCCGGACATAGCGGGTGTTGATCCTTTCGCGCGGTTAATTTTCAGGAGATTTTGAGATAGCTGTCGTGTTCAGCAGACCTTGTTTCTCCTTCTCTATCTCTTTGTTTACCGTATTTGGTCTCAGACTATTATAGACTATATTTTCCAGACTTGTATTCATATTAGATGCTCATGTACTTAGTGGCACCAGGTTTTGGGGAGTGTTTGTATTGTATTTAAATATTATATTTTCAACCTTAAAGAGAAGTTTTGGTTTATTGAGATTTTTGGCTTGCCTAGTATTGAGATAGGCGGCATCACGATATGTTGGGATTTTGGGTCGTGACAGTTTGTTTCGTCCAATAATAATATTCAAATTCCCACTCGCACATAGAAGAGTTCTCTACTATTAAGTTCTTTGGATTACTTCTAGGAAAAGATTAAACTGGCATTTGGACAATAGATTTGGTTGAAACTTGAAAAAAATGAGTTTTTGAAAGTTAAAATTATGTTTGGATATACATTTTACTTGAAAAGAATTTGAAGTTATATGAGTAAAAAACTTCAAAAACTATTCTAGAGCTCATGTTCTTGGGATTTGAAAATTTTGTTTTCAAATCTGCCAAATTATAGTTAAAATCAATAAACAAATAGATATTTGAAAATAAAATTTAGAAAGAAAAAAAAACTTCAAAATTTTATGACCAAGCGAGAACTAAGAGACATATATATATATATATATATATATATATATATATATATATAGAACTCCTATGGACAATACTCCCTCCGATCCATAATAATTGACCATTTTACCTTTGACATACCTATTAAGGAAATACGAACTCCTAGAGAAAAAAAAAAGATGTATTTACTAAATTGATAATTAATTATTATATTGACATATTGGAATATGTAAATATGGGAAAATTTTGAAAAAATAAAATTAATTCCTTCTTGATTATGTAAATAAACACTTATTTTGGATCAAAATAAAAAGGTAAAATGGTCACTTATAGTTGATCAGAGGAGTATATTAGTTGAAACTGAAGTTAAAATGTAACGACCCGATCGGTCATTTTGAACAATTACGCTCATTTCAACTATTTGAAGTCTTGAATAGCTTCATATGATGTATTATGATGTGTGTGAATCATCAGTTTTGGTTTTCAGGTGTTTCAGAATTGTTTAGAAGGATGAAGTTCATGTTTGAAGCTTTAAGATGAAAGAGTTGATTAAGTTTGACTTTTTAGTATTCTACCTCGGATCAGAGTTTTGATGATTCCGTTAGGTCCGGATGGTGATTTTGGACTCGGGCGTATGTCCAGGATTTCATTTGAATATTTTTAGAAGGTTTCGACACCAATTGGTGAAAGTTAGAAATTTAAAAATTTGAAATGTTCATAAGTTTGACCGAAAGTTGACTTTGATGATATCGGATTCGGATTTTTTCAATAGCTTCATTATGTCATTTATGAATTGTACGCAAAATTTGAGTTCATTCCGAGTTGAAATGATATGTTTCGGCATGAGATTTGGAAGTGGAAAAATTTAAAATTCATTAAGTTTGAATTGAGGTACAATTCGTCGTTTCGATGTTGTTATGTGTGATTTGAGGTCTCGAGTAGGTTCATTTCGATGGATTTGATCGTAGGTGCGAGGCCGCATGTGCGTGAAAAAACACCGCAAAAGCGGACAGGTATGGAGATGGGCTGTGCTCGTAGGTGCGAAGATTTTAGCCGCACCTGCGATGCGGACTCACACCTGCGCATTTCTGATCGCAGATGCGGAGATTGGCTGGAAGCTCTAGCTTGCAGAAGTAACTAAATTGTCCGCAAAAGCGGGACCGCATGTGCGGTCAATTTTAGCACAGGTGCGAAAGCACCGGGCAGAATACAAAATAGAGAGGTTCCGATATTTTTGTCATTTTTGAGACTTTGGGAGCTCGGATTGAGGCGTGTCTTGGAGGAATTTTCAAGGAAATTTCTTGGGTAAGTAATTCTAACTCAGAATTGGTTAATATACATGAATCTATCATTATTTTCGTCATGTAATTAGTATTTGAGTTGGAAAATTGTAGAAAATCTCATAGACTTTAATTGAGGATTTGGAGGTCGAGTTGATGTCGGATTTGAGTAAAATTAGTATGGTTGGACTCGTAATTGAATGGGGGTTCGAATTTTATAATTTTTGCCGGATTCCGAGACGTGGTCCAAACTTTTGACTTTTCGAGCGGAGTTGGAAATTTTTATAAATCACTATATTGTAAGCATTGGAGTATATTTTGATTAATTTCCATGTCGTTTGACTAATTTCGGATCGTTGGCTTTGAATTGAGGAGATATGAAGGCGTTCAAAGGTTGATATGGGTAAAATAGAATTTCTGGAGTATTGTTTAGCTTGCTTGTCAGTGGATTCGGCTTGTTCGAGGTAAGTATCACTTCTAAACTTTGAGCTGAGGGTAAGAACCTTGAATATACATGTTATGTGATTTGTTTGGAGGTGACTCACATGATAGGTGACGGGCGTGCGGGCGTGAATGGTAGACATTATGACGTAATTGATTTCGTGAAATTGTGTAGTCAAATAATCTTGGCATTATCCATGTACTTTCACGTGTTAGAGAAATTAAGCTGAGAAACGTGTTAAAAATCATGTTGAGGCTATATATAGTGGTATTATTGAGACCCACAGAGGTCGTATTGCTGTTGAATTATTTGTTTAAATTATAATTTCATACTCAGTCATGTTCATTCATTTCATATCATCCGCAGCATGCCATATTAGCTTTATATATGTTATTATTATATGGATCGGGTTGCGCGCTGCAACAGGCCTTATAGGCTTTATTATTATGGAATCAGGTTGCACGCCACAACAAGCCAGATTGGCTTATTATAGCGTTTGGTCTAAAGGAACCCCTCCTGAGTCTGCACCCCCCCCCCCACAGTAAGCGCAACTGATATTATATTTTGCATGGATTTCCCTAGGCATGAAGTTGCCTTATTTATTTATATTTGGGATGGATTTCCCTGGGCATGGAGTTTCCCTAATCATTTATATTAGGGATGAATTTCCCTGAATGGATTGGCCCTATAAAGTACTGAGTAATTGACTGTCAGTTTTCGTTTATATTGAGGGATGGATCTTCGCTAGGCTGAATCTGCCCTGCATAATATTGAGTGATTGAGTACGCTAAGAGTGTGAGTATGCGAGATTGTCATTGTAGTGCATCACATGCAGCATGTAATTGTTACGTGAAGATTTGTATTGAGATTAATTGTTAAACTTGAAAGCATGCCTATATTTTGTACTGTTATTCATATATTGGATTGTACCTGCTGAGCTCGTCACTACTTTCAGCCCAATGGTTAGCCTTATTACTTATTGAATACATTGAGTCGGTTGTACTCATACTACACTTCTGCATCCTGCGTGGAGATTTTGGACGCTGATGTTGCTGCGTATGGCGGGAGTTGGTATTGAAAATATATCTGCGATCCGGTCATAGCTGCCTCTTGATCTTGGTAGCTTTAGAATTTTTAATCTGTTCATGTATATTTCAAACAGATGATGTATTTTATTTCATACTGGTTTGTAAATTCTAAATCTTAGAAGCTCAAGATTTGTACTACCAGTCCTTGCGAAGTGTATTAAAATCAGATTGTTGTTATTTGGCTTACCTAACGGGTTGGGTTAGGTGCTATCACGACTAGTTGGATTTTGGGTCGTGACAAGTTGGCATCAAAACTCTAGGTTTATAGGTTCTACAAGTCATGAGCAAGTATCTAGTAGAGTCTTGTGGGTCGGTATGATGATGTCCATACTAATCTTCGAGAGGTTACATGGCATTTAGGATAAAATTCCTATCTTTCTTTCTTTATCGTGCGGCATTGATTCATCTTGAAGCTTATCGCTTTGAATTCCTTTCGCTCACTTGTATGCGTATGTGAACTCTCTGTATCAGCTGTGCATTGACAGCTTGTGATTCTATGAACGAGGTTTGAGATGTGTATTCTATGTTTTAGTAATGGGCCAGTCTAGAGGACTTGAGGCCATATTTAGACGGCAACTTAGGCTCGGTAGCTTCAGTTGTGTGAACTTGTATATTTTGGACTCATATGTCCGGTAGTGTTCCTACGAGTGGAATTTATGGCTCGATGAGCGGTGGAATGGCTATATGATGAATATAATGTGGCTGCGGGATGTGATCAGATGGTTTGAATGTGACGGGAAGAGTTTATTGAGATGTAAAAAGGGCTATTGGTGCTTGATGTCTGTATCGATTTGACGTATAGTCTAGAGTTATAGATGTGTTGAAGTACCTTTCACGTTGTTTAATTGTGGAGCGAAGTAGATTTTCATGTCTTGCTGATGAGTTCAAACGCAGGAAGGTTAATTGATTACGTAGTAGTCGGGATTGTAAAAAAAGGGTTTAAAAACATGCCAGTTTGAGGCTAAGTATACTGGTTATCACCTGCGAGATAATCTACGTAGGTGTATTCCTTATAATGTTGTGTGGAGAGTTTCTTTTCTACCAACGAAGTATATGTGTTGAGATTTGAGTTTGGATTGGTTGAGAAAGTTAACTTAACTATCACGAACATGAATGCGAGTTTAGCGGATGATTGATTTATTGTATGGTATGTGTTGCATGAGTTTATGAAGGACTTGGTTGAATCTCAGTGCGGGATTTTTGGCAATAATAGAGTATGTGTATTATGAGTTATTGAGTATTTTGTTCTATGGATTTGAGCCAAGTGGGTTAGCATGCTATTGACGATTTGATTTTATGGTTATGTGTTAAATACTAGAATTGGGTCTGAGGCATAATTTTGGATCTGTTATGACTTGTAGAGGTTGAGATCGATGATGACTCGAGTAAGAAAATTCCTGGATACGGGTTATATTGAACTTTATGAGTATACGACAATCATGGGATGAGTGAGTGTTAGTTGTGAAGGATATAGTTCACACAGAGTATGAATTTGATCGGTGGTGTTAAGGCAGATTTACTTCTTTGAGTGTTGTTGTGCTAATAGGGCATGTGTCTTTCGGCCCGTTCGGGCGATGCAATTGAGATTTGAATAGAATAGATTACTCTCAAGAAGGTTCTAAAAAGTTAAAGATTTATATGTAGCAATTGAGAATTTTTCAAATTTGTATATCGCTAGAATCAGTTCTTTACATTGGATGATGCCGGGACTTGCGATAATTCTGTATGACTATGGGTTCTACATTTCAGTATAAGGAAGGTAAAAAAAATAATTTTAAATTCACAGAAATTCTTTTTAGAGTGGGTGTCGCGGTTGTGTTACTTTTTGGGTACTTAAGAAGAATACAACGGCTTATGGGCCTTAGGGCGGGTGTGGTTTTATGTTAGGATGTCTTGTAGTAAGCTTTTAGTAAGGATCGTGGTGTTCTGACAAGTTGAAGTGTCAACTTGAGGATAATTCAGAAGTAACTCAGAGAAAATAGGACGACTGGGTAGTAGGCTGGACCAATATGGTAATGAATATGATCGGTTCTTTGGTTACTTATAATATGGTGAGGGTCCACAGATGTGTTGGTAATAATATTTTTGGGTTTGGTGACCCGCGTGGCTTGGTTGAATTAGAGGAATTCAGTTCTGATAGTTTGGTTATGTGCAAATGAATTTCAAAGTGTTCTCGATGGTTTCTACCACGGTTTGAGATGGATATTTTCTACCGGCGTGAGGAGCATGTTGTGTATTGTGATTCTCTCCTGGATGGGAGCAATTGGAAGGTTTCTAACTAACTAGGTATGATTCTGTTGGTGACTCAGAGTGTTAATCAGGTTCTCGTATTTTCATGTAATGGCCTATAAAGGTGGCACGATGAGTGAGATTGGTATTTGCATGCACAAGTATACGATTCACTTTTGAAGGGATGGTCATGAATTCTTAGACAACATTGGCGGTTTCATATGACTAGATGAACACTATTACTACTTGGTATTTCCTGAGATGGGTGCGCATCTCAGATGGCGCACTGTGTTTTGACTTACGAATGTTTCGTTGGTATTGTGGTACTCACCTGGTTGATCGACTGCTGATATTAAGATTTTTGCTATGTGGCACGGGAAAATTATAGAAGTATTCCTCGTGGGATGATCGTGTATGAAAGATGTGATAGTCATTCGAGTGCTGGAGTTGGGATCAGTTACGGTGATTCATGTGTAATATGAATTTGGAGATTGGGAGTTCTCAGAAGCATATTGTTTTGGGGTTGCGGCCTATTTGAGGTGAGTATTTTATTTAAACTCTGTAGAGACACTAGTTGCAAGAATTATTTGTGATAGCTACACGCTATGAGTGCGAAAATGTGTGGGGTTTGAGCTCATGTGCAAGCACCGGGGCAATTATTCATGCTCGAAAAAATGCTTAGGCTATGATATGCCTAGAGTTGACTGTTAAGCGTTAAGTTATAACGTTCTTGTATTCATACCTTTGTTGAGAACTATCTGAGTCATACTTGAGGTTACAAAGAGGGTAATTCCCTGAATAAGCTTGGTAGTAACTATTTTTGTGATAACTTGCTGGTTTGAGCTGTTATAGCACACTTTGCACATGCTTACACTATGTCGTGTTATTTATACCAGTCCAGGATCATGAGAATCTTATTTCATTGATCATATACATGTTTACTTGTATAATTATTCTTGTATGATATGCTTGGACTGGAGGCCTGTGACCATGCTGGGCGATATATATTATTGGCACGTGAGTTGTCCATACGGTCCAGAGTTCTAGGAGAGCTGGTTACCGTTATTAGATTCGTGTGTCTTGGTTCTACTATGTATAATGAGCTCATAGCATTGCGGTTGTGGTGGTGCTTGTTGAACTTGCGAAACGGTTCTCTTCTTTGAGACATTTGTTTTTCTAGTTTTGGATGCACAGATTGCGCAGTTTGTGGCTTGAGTTATATTGGTGTGGCGTGTCTGTGGAATAGTTGTGTTTTGATAATATAAGATCACTGGACCTAGAATGGGTATTATTGGATTTGATTATGGTATATTTGGAAGAATAATTTTAGAATTCGGCATAGATAATTAGCTATGGTACTTGTCGAACGAGTTTTTACTTGATATGAGATTTATCACATGTATCATGCTTTTTTAAAGTAGCTACGATGATTAGAAAATTTTGAGAAAAATATGTTAGGAGTATGCAAGTTGTGTAGTATGTTATGTGATTACATCCGGGGTTATGGTTAAGGATTAATACAGCTTGTTAAGACTCATACAGTGTGTAGATGTGAGATTCGCGTCTTGAAAAAAAAATTAGATGTTGGAAATTGGATTTCAAGGTTTATGGGATAAGGGTGAATTAAAGATCTTCAATTACGTTGTGTTGGAATGCCTATATGGAAAAGGGTGACATGGTATCACCCCCCGGGTATGTGCGTGGTAAGGTGGCACAGTGATTTGAAGGCTTAGGAACAACTCTTGGCACGTTCAAGGACGAACGTATGTTTAAGTGGAGGAGAATGTAATGATCCGACCGGTCATTTTGAGCAATTACTCTCCTTTCAACTATTTGAAGTCTTGAATAGCTTCATATGATATATTATGACGTGTGTGAATCATCGGTTTTCGTTTTCAGGTGTTTTAGAATTCTTTGGAAGGAGGAAGTTCATGTTTGAAACTTTAAGCTGAAAGAGTTGACCAAGTTTGACTTTTTAGTATTCGACCTCGGATCGGAGTTTTGATGATTCCGTTATATCCGGATGCTGATTTTGGACTTGGGCGTATGCCCGAGATTTCATTTGGATATTTCTAGAAGGTTTCAACACCAATTGGCCAAAGTTGGAAATTTGAAGGTTTGAAATGTTCATAAGTTTGACAGGAAGTTGACTTTGATGATATCAGATTTGGATTTTGGTTCCAGAAATTTTAGTAGCTTCGTTATGTCATTTATGACTTGTACGCAAAATTTGAGTTCATTCCAGTTGACATGATATGTTTCAGCACGAGATTTGGATGTGGAAAAATTTAAAGTTCATTAAGTTTGAATTGAGGTGAGATTCGTCGTTTTGATGTTGTTATGTGTGATTTGAGGTCTTGACTAGGTCTGTTATATGTTATGGTACGTGTTGGTATATTTGGTTGAGGTCCCGGGAGCCTCGGGTGAATTTTAGATGGTTAACGGATCACAATTTGGACTTAAAAAACATTGCTGGAATGTTTCCCTCTGGTGTGATCGCACCTGCGATGGATTTGATCGCAGGTGCGAGGCTGCATGTGCGTGAAAAACACTGCAGAAGCGGTCAGATATAGAGCTGGGCAGTGCTCACAGGTGCGAAGATTTTAGCCGCACCTACGAGGTCACAAATGTGGAGAAAGGGGTGCAGAAGCAAAGCTGGGTGAGAGGACTGGGGGAGCAGGTGCAAAAGAAGCTCCGCATATGCGTACTCGCACCAGTGCATTTCTGATCGTAGATGTGGAGATTGGCTGGAAGTTGTAGCTCGCAGAAGCGACTAAATTGGTCGCAAAAGCGGGACCACAAATGCGGTCAATTGTAGTACAGGTGCCATAGCACTGGGCAGAATATAAAACAGAAGGGTTCCGACATTTTTCTCATTTTTAAGACTTTGGGAGCTCGGATTGAGGCGAGTCATGAAGGAATTTTCAAAGAAATTGCTGGGGTAAGTAATTCTAACTCGGAATTGGTTAATATACATGAATCTATCATTATTTTCGTTATGTAATTAGTATTTGAAAATTGTAGAAACTCTCATAGACTTTAATTGAGGATGGAGGTCAAGTTAATGTCGGATTTGAGTAAAATTAGTATAGCTGGACTTGTAATTAAATCAGGGTTTGAATTTTGTAATTTTTGTCACATTCCGAGACATGGGCCCCACTGTTGCCTTTTGGTTGACTTTTCGAGTGGGATTTGGGAATCTTCATAAATCATTAAATTATAAGGATTGGAGTATATTTTAATTAATTTCCACATCGTTTGTCTAATTTCGGATCATTGGGTTTGAGTTGAGGAGATAGGAAGGCGTTCGGAGGTTGATACACACAGAATAAAATTTTTGGAATATTGTTTAGCTTGCTTGGCATTAGATTCAGCTTGTTCGAGGTAAGTAACACTTCTAAACTTGGAGCTGAGGGTATGAACCATGAATATACAAGTTATGTGATTTGTTCGTAGGTGACGCACATGTTAGGTGACGGGCGTGCAGGTGTGCACCGTAGAAATTGTGACGTAATTGATTTCGTAAAATTTTATAGTCAAATAATCTTGGCATTATCCATGTACTTTCATATGTTAGAGAAATTGAGTTGAGAATCATGTAAAAAATAATGATGACGCTATATACAAGTATTATTGAGGCCCACAAAGGTCGTATTGCTGTTGAATTATTTGTTTAAATTATAATTTTATACTCAATCATGTTCATTCATTTTATATCATCTCTCAGTCTCTGTTGCTATTTAATGATTCATCATATCATCATTTTGGGCTAGTTTCATGACATTGTGAGTCCAAGAGACTGGAGAGATTGATGACTGAGTAAGGCCGATGGCCTAATTCTGAGGATATTTATGGGATCGGGATGCACGCCGCAACAGGTCATATTGGCTTTATATATGTTAATATTATATGGATCGGGCTGCACGCCGCAGCAGGCCTTATAGGCTTTATTATTTTGGATCGGATTGCACGCCGTAGCATGCCAGATTGGCTTATTATAGTGCTTGGGCTGAAGGAGCCCCTCTAGAATCTGCACCACCCACAGTGAGCGCAGTTGATATTATATTTGGGATGGATTTCCCTGGGCATGGAGTTGCCTTATTTATTTATATTTGGGATGGATTTTCCTGGGCATGGAGTTTTCTTATTTATTTATATTTGGGATGGACTTCCCTGGGCATGGAATTACCTTATTCATTTATTTATATTTGGGATGGATTTCCCTGGGCATGGAGTTACCCTAATCATTTATATTTGGGATGAATTTTCCTGGGCTGGATTGACCTTATATAGTACCGAGTGACTATTGTTGTTTATATTGAGGGATTGATCTTCCCTGGGTTGGATCTGCCCCGCACCGTACTCTGAGAGTGTGAGTACACGAGATTGTCATTGTAGTGCATCACATGCAGCATGTACATTGGCATGTAGATATAGAGATGTCACATTTCTCATATCATTGAAACTTGGTCTATTTTTAATCGTATTATGATTAACTGTTGAACTTGAAAGTATGCAAATATTTTTGTACTGTTATTCCTTTATTGGACTGTACCTGTGGAGCTCGTCACTACTTTCAGCCCAAAGGTTAGTCTTGTTACTTATTGAGTATATTGGGCTGGTTGTACTCATACTACACTTCTGCACCTTGCGTGCAGATTTTGGATGCTGATGTTGCTACGTATGGCGGGAGTTGGCATTGAAGATATAATCTGCGATCCGGTCATTGCTGCCACTTGGTCTTGGTAGCTTTAGAATTTTTAATCTGTTCATGTATTTTTTAAATGGATGATGTATTTTATTTCATACCACCTTTATAAATTTTAAATCTTAGAAGCTCATGATTTGCACTACCAGTCCTTGGAAAGCGTATTGAAGTTGGATTGTTGTTATTTGGCTTACCTAACGGGTTGAGTTAGGTGCCATCACGACTAGTTGGATTTTGGGTCGTGACATAAAAAATCTCAACCATGCCAAATAAAGCATATTCTCCTTGTATTTCTTTTGCGTTAATTCATATATTACTATAAAAACATTTTGCTATACATATATAGTCCAAAGGAATCTAACTATTTTCCGGGTCACCTAAATTTAGATAATTTATAACTCATGGGTGACACCTTCATCGCCAACAATTAATGGGACTATCAAAACCCAATAACATCATTAATTCCTCTAAAACATTGTTGCCCATGTGAGTGATTTTAATTTAGGTATGAATGAGAATAGTGAATTGACCTATTTGGAAACCAAATGCCTTAGGGTATGTTTTACTACCATCAAATTTGCCGGCTTGGGAAATCATGAAAATGTTACTTTCACTAATAAGATAATTTGGCATAAACAAGAATCTTACGTATAAAGTTTAAACTCTTCTTCTTTATATGGGGACTGCTTTGCCATAGTTACCACTACGACAAGTTGATAACATAGTCTAATACTTAAATGGTCGCTCAATTATTTGAAAATAATTAGTGAAATTATGTTTCTTTTGTTTGTAATTGAAAGTCAATTAACTATTTCTATATCACTCAAAAAGTCACTCAACTAGATTTCTCAAACTTTTGGTAGCTAAATACCTATTTTAACCTCTAAATTATTAACCTTTATATTTTTTAAATATTTTTTTAATATTATAATTTTTGGGTGCATATATAAATTACCTATATCTCTAATGAAGTGACATACTCATAATTAAAACGTCGGTTTACCTAAATTAAACTCATACATAATTAAGTGTATTATATCCATAAACAACTGCTTACCTATATCTCTAATGAAGAGACCTACAGAAGCGGATTTAGGATTTGAATGTAGCGGATACCATAATTTCCTTTAATGTATACCTTGTAATGACTAATATGGTATTTGTTAGGAACGTTTATTTAGTTTTATTCGGGTCAACCTAATAGGTATTTTTTATTTAGAAATATAAAAATTACATCTCGGATATAAAAACAAACATAATTAGCATTTTAAATAAGGAATCACACCTTTATTATAACAACACAAGTAAAATTAATATTTTTACTGTGAATTACATCTTTCTGTATTAAAAATAAATTTACACAAGTAAGATAACATGTTCAATACGGGAATTACATCAATCAGAACAAGAAAAGTTTTAAAAATATCTTCAATAGATAAATTAGGCCCCGTAAGTATAAAATTAAAATAACTACAAGTTCCCAAAAATTAATATCATAAATCTCATATTCTTTTAAGCGATGCTTGAGAAATATTCATCATAATTTAATAGTAAGAAGATATAAATTATATTTAATAACCATAGAACCCGAAGCCATAGCCAACATCTTTGTGAGGTTCTACAAAGATTTGTTGGTGAAGCAGGAGTGGAATAGAACAAGGGCTTTCACAAGCTTTCTGGAAATGGGTATACTTTATCAGTGGATCACCAACTAGAACTGGTAAAAGAGTATAAAAGGAAGGAAGTTAAGCAGGCCATGTTCAGTATAATCATAAACAAAAGCCCAAGTCTAGATGGCTATGGTAGTGATTTCTTCAAGAAAGCATGAAGTATAGTAGGGGAGGATGTGACCAATGCAGTTCTACATGTTTTTGAAACATGGAATTAACTGTTAAAAGAAATAAACTCTACTATGATAACTTTGATACCCACGGTAGCAGAACCACAATTCGCAAGCCAGTTTATGCCCATCTCGTGTTGTAATGTAATGTATAAGTGCATCTCTAAAATGATATGCCATATATTAAGAAAGTCTCTAACACACTTCATCTCTAATAACCAGGCTTCTTTTGTAGAAGGGAGATCACTGGTCCACAATATTCTGAAATGTCATAACCTCATGAGGCACTATAATAGGCAAACTTCTCCCAGATGCCTAATGAAGATAGACTTAAAGAAAGCCTATGATATGGTCAGTTGGGATTTCATACATGAAGCACTGAAGGGATATGGTTATGGAGTGGATTACCTCAACAAAGTTCTCTATAAAAGTAAATGGAGAGGGCTATGGGTATTTTGAGGGGAGATTAAGGCAAAGAGATCATATATCTCCATTATTATTTGTTCTTGTAATGGAGTATCTATCAAGAATGTTGAAGAAAATGAGTACATGACCTGATTTTAAGTATCACCCTATGTGCAGAACACTCAAACTCACATACCTGGTGTTTGCATATGATCTTATGATCTTTTGTAAAGGAGACAAAATATCAATACAAGAGTAATGAAAGTATTAAACTATTTTAGTAGTGTGACAGGTCTGGAAGCCAATACTGGAAAATCAAATATTTTCTTTGTTGGCGTGACTGATGAGGTGTAGGAGAAAATATTGAGCATGACAGGATTCACTACTGGTACTCTGCCTATGAGAGACCTTGGGTGCCTCTATCATAAAAAAAAGTAGAGTAAAATGGAGTGTCACCAGTTGTAACGATCTGACTAGTTATTTTGATAATTACCGTTCCATTCTACGGCTTAAGGTCTCGAGCAGCTTCGTATTATGTATTATGACTTGCTTGTGTGATCGAATTCAGTTTTCGGATGGTTTAGGATCAATTTGGAGGAACAATTCTTGTTTTGGAAGTTTAAGTAGTAAGAGTTGACCGGAGATTGACTTTTATGCAGACGACTATGAAATGGTTGTTTTAATGATTCTGATAGTTTCGTATGGTATTTTGGACTTAGGCGTGCGTTCGTATTTGGATTTGGAGGTCTGTAGGATAATTTAATGCATTTTGGCAAAAAATTAAAAAGTTGGAGTTTTGGAAGGTTGAGAGGTTTGACCAGGAGTTGACTTTGTTGATATCCAGTTCAGATTTCAATTTCTTAATTTGGAATAGGTCTTTTATGTCATTTATGACTTATGTGTAAAATTTAAAGTCAATCGGAATTGGTTTGATAAGTTTCGGCGCGAGTTTTGAAAGTTGGAGGATTTAAAAATTCATAAGTTCGATTGAGATGTGATTCGTGGTTTTGATGTTATGTGGAATTTTAGGCCTCGAGAAAGTCCGTATTATGATTTTTACTTCTTGGTATATTGTCCCGAGGGGATTGGGTAAGTTTTGGATAGGTTTAGGTTGTATTGCACTTGTTTTTTATGCTTTGACATCGATGTTTCAAGCATAAATGGTACCATATTAAGTAAATGAGCTCCAAAATTTATTTTTATTAAAGCATTAGATCCATATTGTAATTACGGAGCTATAGCAAAAGGAATCGTCAAATTTGGACATCGTATGAGAGAGTTATGCCCATTTCCGTATCGGGAAAGACTGCTGGTTTCTAGTGTAGTATCCTAGGGCTCGCAAATGCGAATATTTGTTGGCATTTACGACTTCTACCCTATTCCAGTCCGCATTTGCAAATATTTTATTGCAATTGCGACATTTTTCAGACATGTTCTTGTTCACAATTGCGAACGCTTCTTCGCTTTTGCGAGGGTTCGCAATTGCAAACTGTAGATCACAAAAGCGACATCTACAACTTGTTTTCAGCTGTATAATTCGGGTTTTTGCTTCATTTTTTGATAATTTTGAACCCTAGGTCCGAGAGTGGGCGACTTTGAGAGAGAAATTTCATCTACAATCATTGGGTAAGTGCCCTTGTTCAATTTCTATGTATATTTCATGATTCCATACTTATTTTCATCATTAATTAGTGAATTGAATGGAAGAAATTGAGAAATTTGTAAAATCTTTCAAGAATGAAAAATGAGGATTTGGAGGGTGATTCGTTATCAGAATTTGATAATTTTAGTATAATTGGATTCGTATCGGAATGGGTGTTCGGATTGCGTGAATTTTTACCGGTTTCGAGATGTGGGCCCGGGGTTGACTTTTTAGTTGAAATTGAAAACCGAATTTTTATTATCCGAAATTAATACCTATGAGTTTTATTGATGTTATGAAATTATTTTGGCTAGATTTGAGCCTTCCGGAGATTTGTTTCGCATGAGAAGGCCATTTTAAATTATCGGTTTAGCTTTGCCAAGATAAGTATCTTGCCTAACCTTGTGTGGGGAAAATACCTCTTAGGAATTGAGCCGCTTTTGCTAATTGTAAAATGTGAAAGCCGTGTATGTGAGGTGACGAGTACGTACTCGGCTTATATATGGAAAATTCTATAGGTTTAAAATCTAAGGCATCTTTTATGTATTTAATTGGAAATTATTGGCACATTGTTATATATTTATTCTCCACTATTACATGCCTTGTTTAAAGTTGTAGTTATATGTACATTCTTTACTTGCCGAGTTTGCTCTTATATGCTTATTTAGAATTTTTACCACTTAAACCATTTCGTGGATTCACTTTCATTATAGATTTTATCTTCGAATAATTAAATGGGAATTTAAGTTATCAAGAGGTATTAATCTATTTTTCCTGAAGTTGTGATTAAAGGAGATGTTAATCCTTGCTGAGTTACTTTTCTATTTATGTTATTTTTATTGAGACTTTGTGTACATTGTGGTTGAGACGTGGGCTCCTTATTGTGAAGAATACTATTATTATTGATCTCTTTGGAAAGTTGTGATATTTGGACACTTGAGGTGCAATTTGTGATATGTTGTGATATTGATACGCATGCGGTGGTATAATGTTTGGGGTTGAAACACATGTGATGAGATAAGGTGAGCTTGATACGCGTGGCTAGTAGGGGAGCTACTAGAAGTTATGCGGTTTGATAAGGTAGACTAAAATGCGGGATACAATTTCCAAAGAAAATGATTTTTAAAACTAAATGCAAGGCTCCCACGGTGATATAAGGAAAGATTGTGAATTATTTATGATTTGAGCCTACGAGGCGGTACCTCGGTAGTGACTCTTGTTGATACTTTTTAATTCTTGATTTGTGTTTGGTTATTTTGTTCCGTGTCATAATATCCCTTATTTTCTTCTGTGATGCGTCAATTGCCTTAGTTAGATGTAGCTATTCTCGGTGGATTTTTTTAATCGTCTTATTCCTTCTGTTGTCCATATTGTTGTTGTTGTAATCAGTGTTATTGAGCTGAGGGCTATGCGTGGCTGTGATATTAAATTATTTCTAAGAAATATTGTGTCATATGGGCACATGTGGTGCAAGTCATTAGATCGTGTTGTTATGTTTTTGGCACACGTGACATTGTTGATAGAATTGTTAGGGTGTTCGCACGTGAGTTGTCCGTGCTATTATTACTATTGATATTTGCACATGCAGCGTGACAATGCAGGCTATATATGTGGGTTGCGCATGTTGTGAGACAATGTAGGAATATTATTTTGCGCGTGCAGTGAGACAAGGCGAGCATTTACCTTATTATTACGCACGTGGCAAGACAAGGTGGACTATGTCGTGGAATAGTTTGTGATGACTTGTGATGGTCTGAGGGCAGTTTATTGATGATAATTGTGTAGTGATGCACCTACTTTGTGTGAGTTATACCTTGTACATTTTTGTGGTGATCATTTCTTATGTGTCATTCATTGTCTCTGCTCTACTTGTTAACTTGAATTGTGATAGGACACTTACACAAACATACACATAATTAATCACCCATATCGATTTAAGAAGATGAATCTTGATGTTATTGGCACGTGAGTTGTCCGTGCGATTGAGATTCGAGATGTTGGTACGAGTTGCCCTGAGTATATGAAAGTGAGTTGAGACCCGTGATTTGTGACTATGAGATAAGGTACCACAGAGAGACTTTTTTGTGAAAACATGCGTTAGGCAGCTTGATTAATTGGTTGTCATGTATGTTCTTTATCTAGTTTTAAATGATGTTTTCCTGGTATTCTCAGTGCTTTAATGCTTATATGCATATGTTGGTTTTGTTGCTATTTACCGATTCATACTTTCCATTATTCATTGTATACTATTATACTGCATAGGTTATTTGACTATTGAGTGTCTTGACTATACTTCGTCATTACTCCACAAATGTTAGTCTTGATATTTACTGGGTACTGAACATGGTGTACTCATACTACACTTCTGCACATTTTATGCAGAGCCAGGTATTAGAGATATCAGACTCTGGAAGAATTAGCATATTGGTCATGAGGATTCAAGGTAGAGCTGCTTGGTCATCGCCGTCCCTAGAGTTCTTTCTTTTCTTATATTGTCAGCTTGTATTTAGACAGTATTGTATTTCGATCTCTGAGATCTTTCCATATATTCAGTTAGAGTTCGTGACTCTATATTACCAGTCTTGGGAGGTTGTTATGATTATTTCCGCTTTTGTTTTCAATACTTGTATTAAACGCCTTTCAAAATTAAAAAAAGGTCTTGAATTGTTACTATAATCGGCTTACCTAGTCTTAGAGACTAGATGTCATGTCATCATGACATCCTACGAAGAAACAATTGGGGTCGTAAAAAATTGGTATCAGAGCTCTAGGTTCGTAGGTTTTACAAGTCACAAACAAGTTTAGTAGAGTCTTGTGGATCGGTACGGATTCTTCGAGAGGCTACGGAACTGGTAGGAAACATTTCCACCTCTTTTGTTGCTTGTCGTGTGACATTGATTCAGCTTGAATCATATATCTTATGCACTCGGTATATCTTATGCATCTGGTTGATAAGTACGAGCTTGAGAAGGTTTAATTGGTTGTCTAATCATCACAATCGTGGTAGGGTCACGAGGTGGATGTAGATCTAAGGATAGTTGGTGGTATTAGAGTGTAACGATCCGACTGGTCGTTTTGAGAATTTACGCTCCTTTCAGCTATTTGAAGTCTTGAGTAGCTTCATATGATGTATTATGACATGTGTAAATAGTCGGTTTTGGTTTTCGGGTGCTTCGAAATTAGTTCGGAAGAATGAATTTCATGTCTGAAGCTTTAAGTTGGAAGAGTTGACCAAGTTTTGCTTTTTAGTATCTGACCTCGGAATGAAGTTTTGATGATTCCTTTAGGTCCAGGTGGTGATTTTGGACTCGAGCGTATTCCCGAAATTTCATTTGGATATTTCTAGAAGGTTTCGACGCTAATCGGTGAAAGTTGAAAATTTGAAGGTTGTGAATGTTCATAAGTTTGACCGAATGTTGACTTTGACGATATCAGGTTCGGATTGTGGCTCTAGAAATTCAGTAGCTTTGTTATGTCATTTGGCACTTGTACCCAAAATTTGAGTTCATTCCCAGTTGATTTGATATGGTTCGGCACGAGTTTTGGAAGTTGAAAGATTCAAAGTTCATAAAGTTTGATTTGAGGTACAATTCGTCATTTTGATATTGTTATGTATGATTTGAGGCCTCGAGTAAGTTCGTGTTATGTTATAAGACAGATTTGTATGTTCGGACGAGGTCCAGAGTGGCTCAGGTGAGCTTTGAACGAGTTTCAGATCATTAGTTGCATGTTGGCTAAGGCTGGTTCTGGGCAATATCTGGTGTGGTCACACTTGCGGACCACTGGGCGCAGGTGCAAGAGTCACAGGTGTGAGGAATGAGGTGCAGAAGCGGAACTGCAGGGCTGGCACTGGAGTCGTAAAAGCGAGAATATTGGCGCACATTCGACGGCATGGGTGAGATGTATTGGAGCGCAGGAGCGATGCGCTTCACAGAAGCAGACTTTGGTCTCGCACCTACGATTGCGCAGAAGCAGAATCTTTCCGCAGGTGTGAGGAGTACTGGACCAAGCTATTTTCGCAAGAGCGGGTAATTTCCGCAGAAGAGGAAGTCGTAGATGCGACTAAATGATCACATATCAAGCCTGGACAGAAGCTATATTTCGAGGTTTTTGTCATTTTATTCGCATTTTCAGATTTTGGAGCGCGATTTGGATGACTTTGGAGAGGAGATTCACCATGTGAATTGGGGTAAGCATTCTTGACTCGTTTTTGATTATATTTCAAGAATTAATCTTCGTTTTGTGCGTATAATTGTCGATTTTTAAAGAGAAATCAGAAGAATTGGTTATAATTCCATAAAAAGAATTTTCGAGTTCTGAACATCGATTCAGAGTCGTATTTGAGTAAAATTAGTATGGTTGGACTCGTAATTGAATGGGTTGTTGGATTGGTCAATTTCCTCGGGTTCCGAGTAGTGGGCCCCACTATTGACTTTTGGTTGACAATTTTATAAATTGTTAAGTTGTAAGCATTGGAGTATATTTTGATTAATTTGCACGTTATTTGACTAGTTTTGGATTGTTTGGTTTTGAATTGAGGAGATAGGAAGGTGTTCAAAGATTGATACGCGCCAAATGGAATTTTCGGAGTATTGTTTAGCTTGCTTGGCGTTTGATTCGGCTTATTCGAGATAAGTAACACTTCTAAACATGGTGCTGAGGGTATAAACCCCTGATTATACGTGTTATGTGATTTGTTTGGAGGTGACGCACATGCTAGGTGACGGGCGTGTTGGCGTGCTCCATAGAAATGGTAGCTCAATCCATTCCGAAGAGTTGTGTAGTCTAATAACTTGTTATTTTTCATGTATTTTCCATGTGTTAGACAAACTGAGTTATGACTCATGTTAGAAGTCATGCTTAGGCACATGCTGGTATTATTGGGATCCATGAGGTCGTTTCTTCTTTTAAATTATATGTTTAAATTGTAATTTCATACTTAGGCACATACAGCATGTTTTATTGATTCATGCCAAGATTTGGCTTATTATTATAGCCCTTGGGTTGGATCTGCCCCTCTGGAGTCTGCACACCCACAGTGAGCGCAACCACTATTTATATTTGGGTTGGATTTGCTCTGGGCTGGATTTTCCCTATACAGTATTGAGTGATTATCTATTTATATTTGGGCTAGATCTGCCTTGGTCTGGATTTGCCCTATATAGTACTGAGTGACTGAGTGATTTTCTATTTATATTTGGGCTGGATGTGCCCTGGGCTGGATATGTCCTGTACAGTACTGAGTGACTGAGTGATTATCTATTTTGCTTGGGATGGATTTGCCATGGGTTGGATTTTCCTTATACAATACTGAGTGACTGAGTGTGAGATTTTATTTATGTTTGGGCTGGATCTGCCATGTACAATGAGATTGAGTACTCTGAGAGTGTGAGTACATGAGTTCATCACTACGATGTGACATGCACACTTGATATGTAGGCATAGAGAAGTATTTTTCCTCATGCCATCTGATAATGAAATTTCTTATCTGTTGTTGAAAGTTTTGAAAAAAAATCACAGTTTTCAGACTTACTCATATTTTCGATGATTTCGGCAAATGATTTGAGTTTTACTATTATATTTGAAAAGCAAATGTCTATTTTTCGGAACTGTGAACGAGCTGAGCATTTTATTGTTGAGTTATTACTTGTGTTACTTTCATTATATTGTTATGAATTGTTGCTTGTTATTGGTGTTGGACTCTACCTTTGTCCCAGCTCGTCACTACTTTCAACCTAAGGTTAGGTTTGTTACTTATTGAGTACATGGGGTCGGTTGTACTCATACTTCACTTCTGCGCCTTGCGTGCAGATTTTGGATGTTGTTATTGCTATGTATGGCGTGAGCTTCATTGAAGATGTACCTGCAATCCGGTCATAGCTGCCTCTTGTTCTTGGTAGATTTAGAATTTTTAATCTGTTCATGTATATTTCAAATAGATGATGTATCTTATTTCATACCAGCTTTGTAAATTCTGAATCTTAGAAGCTCATGATTTGTACTGCCAATCCTTGGGGTGTGTATAAAAGTTTAGTTATTTCATCATTTATTTCCTCAGTAAATCACATTAAATTGGATTGTTGTAAATTGGCTTACCTAGCGGGTTGGATTAAGAGCCATTGTGGTTAGTTGGATTTTGGGTCATGACAAGTTGGTATCAGAGCTCTAGGTTCATAGGTTCTACAAGTCATGAGCAAGTGTCTAGTAGAGTCTTCCGGATCGGTATGATGTCGTCCATACTTATCTTCGAGAGGCTACAAGGTATTTATGATAAACTTCCCATCTGTCTTTCTTTATCGTGCGACATTGATTAAGCTTGAAGCGTATCGCTTTGAATTCGTTCCACTCACTAGTATGCATATATGAACGCTTGGTATCAGTTATACATCGACGAATTTTGATTCTATGAATGAGGTACGAGATGTGTCTTCTATGTTTTGGTGATAGGCCAATCTAGAGGACTTTAGACAACGTTAGACCGTAGCTCAGGCTCGGTAGCTTCAGTTGTATGAACTTGTACATTTGGACTCATATGTCCGGTAGTGCCCTTATGAGTGGAATTTGTGGCTCGATAAGCGGTTGAATGGCTATATGATGAGTATGATGTGACTGCGGTATGTATTCAGATAGTTTGAATGTGATGAAAAGAGTTTGCTAGAGATGTATAGAGGGCTATTGGGTACTTTATGTCTGTCTTGATTTGACGTGGAGTCTCAAGTTATGAGTGTGTTGAAAGATCTTTCACGTTGTTAATTGTGGGAAAAATTAACTTCTTACATCTTATTGATAAGTTCGGACTCAAGAAGATTAAGTGATTGCGTAGTAATTGTGGTTGTGAAAGGGTATAGAAAGATGCCAATTTGAAGCTAAACAGTCAGGTTAGCCTACAGGGTGTGATCCTTATTTTGCAGATGTGTGATATTTATAATGTTGTGTGAAGAATTTCTTTTTTACCAGCGGGTTATATGTGTTGGGATTTTTGAATTTGAACTGGTTGAGAAAGTTGACCTGGCCGTCACGAGAATGAAAGAGGGCTTAGTAGATGATTTGAGGTATTTTATGGTTTGTGTTGCATGAGCTTGTGAAGAATTTGGTTGAATCTTGTTGCGGTATTATGATAGTAATAAAGTATGGGTATTGTGAGTTATCGAATATATTATCCTATGGCTTTGATCCAAGTGGGGGAGCCTGTTATTAATGATTTGATTTCATGGTTATGTGTTAAATACTAGTTTGGGGTCTAAGGTATAATTGTGGATCCGTTATGACTTGCGGAGGTTGAGATCGATGATGACTCGAGTAAGGAAATTCTTGGATATGGGTTATATTGCATTTTGTGAGTATATGAAAATCATGGGATGAGTGAGTTATTATTTGTGAAGGATGTAGTGCGCACGGACTACAGAAGCCATCCACCTTATTAGCAGATTGATGGAGCAGTATAGGAAAAGAAAGAAGGACTTGCATATGGTGTTCATCGACTTAGAAAAGGCGTACGGTAAAGCTCCGAGGGAGGTTTTGTGGAGATGTTTGGAGGCTAGAGGTGTACATGTTGCTTTTGTAGATTGATTAAGGACATATATGATGGAGTGAAGACCCGAGTGAGGACGGTGGATGGGGATTCGGACCATTTTCCGATTATGATAGAGTTGCATCAAGGGTCGGCTCTCAGCCCTTTTTTGTTTTTACTCTGGTGATGGACGTACTGGCGCGCCACATCCAAGGGGAGGTGTCGTGGTGCATGTTATTTGCAGATAATATTGTATTGATTGAGGAGACGTGAGACGGTATGAAAGCGCAATTAGAGGCATGGAGGCAGTCCCTGAAATCTAAATGTTTCAAGTGGATCAGGACCAAGCATAATACTTAGAGTGTAAGTCCAGTGGTGAGACTCAAGAAGGGGAAGGGAACGTGAGGCTGGACTTGCAGGTCATCCATATGAAAGAGAGAGAGTTTTAAGTACTTTGGGTCTATTATTCAGGGGGTGGGGAGATTGATGAAGATGTCACACATCATATTGGGGCGGGATGGATGAAATGGAGACTCGCTTCCGGTGTTTTGTGTGACAAGAAGGTGCCACTGAAACTTAAGGGTAAGTTCTACAGAGTGGTGGTGAGACCAACGATGTTGTATGGGGCTGAGTGCTAGCCAGTCAAGCTCACTCATGTCTAGAAGATGAAGGTAGCAGAGATGAGGATGTTGAGATGGATGTGCGGGCAGATCAGGTTAGACAGGATCAGAAATGAGGTTATTCGCGACAAGGTGGGTGTTGTCCCTATTGAGGACAAGATGCGGTAAGCGCGGCTTAGGTGGTTTGGTCATGTGAGGAGGAGGAGTACAGATGCCCCGATGAGGAGTTATGAGAGGTTGACATTGGAGATCCCACAGAGAGGTAGATATAGGCCAAAGAAGAGGTGGGGAGAGGTGATTAGGCAAGACATGGCGCAACTTCAGTTGACCGAGGACATGACCCTTGATAGGAAGGTATGAAGGTCGAGGATTAGGGTAGTAGAGTAGGTAGTCAAGAGTGTTCATAACAGTAGTATTGGTATGCAGACTCTCTTTCTGTTGGCAGTAAGTTTTTATGACTAACCGTTATTTTTTTCATTGATGATTAACTTACTATCTTGTTGTTTTTATTCTGCATTTATATGTCTTTTGGTACTGTCCCTTCTTGTCTATATTTTCATTAATGTAGTGTTGATACTTTCCTGAGCTGAGGGTCTATTAGAAACAACCTATCTATCCTCAGTAGGTAGGGGTAAGGTTTGCATACACACTACCCTCCCCAGACCCCACGGTGTGGGATAATATTGGGTATGTTGTTACTGTTGTTTGTTGTTATGTAGTGCGCACAAAGTATGAATTTGATCGGTGGTGTTAAGCCAGGGTTACTTCTTTGAGTGTTGTTGTGCTAATGGGGCACGTGTCTTTCAGCCTATTTGGGCGTGTGAAATTTAGATTTGAGCAGAGTGGATGACTCTCGAGAGGGTTCTAATAGATTCAAAACGTAGATGTGGCAATCGAAAATGTTTTGGATTTGTGTATCGATAGAATCGGTTATTTACATTGGATGGTGCCGGGACTTGCGGTAATTATGTATGACTGTTGATTCTACATTTCAGTATAAGAAAGGTAAAAAGAATAATTTTAAATTTGCATAAGGTCTTTCAAGAGTGGGTGTCTCGGTTGTGGTATTTATTAGGGTGCTTAAGAAGAATACATCTGCTTATGGGCCTTAGGGCATTGTGGTTTTGTGTTAGGACGTCTTGTAGTGAGATTTGGGTAAGAATCGAGGTGTTCTGGCAAGGAGAAATGTTAACTGGAGAGTAATTTGGAGGAACTCAGAGAATTTTGAAAGTTTGGTAATAGGTTGGACCAGCACGACAATGAATATGATCGGTTCTTTGGGTACTTATGATGTGGTGAGGCTCTACAGATATTTTGGTGGCAATATTCTAGGGTTTGGTGACATGCGTGGCTTGGCCGAGTTAGAGGAATTCCATTCTGATAGCTTGGTTATATGCAAATGGATTTCAAAGTGTTCTTGATGGTTTCTACCACGGTTTGAGATGGATATTTCCTACCTACGTGAGGAGCATCCTGTGTATTGTGATTTTCTACTAGATCTAATCATGCGAAAGGTTCCCGTCTAATTGAGTATCTTATTTAAACTCGGTTGAGGCACTAGTTCCGTGAATTATTTGTGATAGCCACGTGCAATGAGTGCACATATGTGTGTGGTTTGAGCCCATGTGCGAGCACCGAGGAAATTATTTATGCTAGGGAAAATGCTTAGGCTATGTTATGCCTAGAGTTGACTGTTAAGCTTAAATTTATAACGTTTCTCGTATTCGTACCTTTGTTGAAAACTATCTGAGCCATACTTGAGGTTACAAAGAGGCTACTCCCCTGAATAAATTTGGTAGTTACTATTTATACGGTATTTGAGTTGTGATAGCACACTCTGCACATTCCTACATTATAGCGTGTTATTTATACCAATCCAGGAGCATGTGAATCGTATTTCATTAGTCATATACATGTGTACTTGTTTAATTGCTCCCGTATGATATACTTGGATTGGAGACCAGTGACCATGCCAGGCGATTCATAATATTAGCACGTGAGTTATCCGTGCATCACGTGAGTTGTCCGTGTAGATCCATTTTTTGATATTATTGGCAAGTGCATTGTCCGTGCAACATGTGAGTTGCCCGTGCGTATCCATATATTGATATCATTGACACTTGAGTCGTATGTGTCGCACGTGAGTTGTTCGTGCAGTATGTGGGAATTGCATTGTTTATATGATTTCATTGTTTTCCTTCCTCTACATGTTATGATATTATTTGAGCAGGGGTATTTGAGGAATTGTGCACATGCACCTATGATTATTCTCTTCACAAAATATAAGGAGTTGGTTGTAAATATTAGGTTGTGTTGGGGTTGCATGTCAATAGAGTTGTTGTGTTTGATGAGATGAGGTCATTGGACCTAGAATGGGTACTATCGGATTTGATTACGGTATATTTGAGAGAATAGTATCAAAAGTCGGCTTAGAAATTGATTATGGTTCTAGTTGAGGTGAGAGAGCTTTCAACTTGTTAATCTGATGGGTGGTTATGATTTTCTATCTGTTTCTTTAATCATTGACAGTGCTCGAAGGTTCAAAACTAGGTTTTAGTTGATATGAGGTTTCTTATCGGTGTCGGGTTTGCTTTTAAGCAGCTATAGTGATAAGAAATAATTGCGAGTATGCGAGTTATATGGTATATCACGTGATTAAATCTTGGGTTATGGCTATGGCTTGATACAACTTGCTCAGACTTATACAGTGTGTAGATGAGAGATTCGGGTCTTGAAAAGAATTTCGGATCTCAGAAATTGGGCTCCAAGTTTTACGGGCTAAGGTTATATTAATGATTTTCAATTATGTTGTATTGTCAGGCCTATATGGAAGAGGGTGACAAGGGATCACCCCCGAGTATGCGCGTGGTAAGTTGGCACACTGGTTAGACGGCTTAGGAACAACTCTTGGCACGTTCGAGGACGAATGTATGTTTAAGTGGGGGAGAATGTAACGACCCAACCAGTCGTTTTAAGAATTTACGCTAATTTCAGCTATTTGAAGTCTTGAGTAGCTTCATATGATGCATTATGACGTGTGTGAATCGTCGGTTTTGGTTCTCAGGTGTTTTAGAATTATTTGGAAGAATGAATTCCATGTGTGAAGTTTTAAGTTGGAAGAGTTGACCAAGTTTGACTTTTTAGTGTTTGACCTCGGAACGAAGTTTTGATGGTTCCGTTAGGTTCGGATGGTGATTTGGAACTCGAGCGTATGCCTGGAATTTCCTTTGGATATTTCTAGAAGGTTTCGACGCTAATTGGCGAAAGGTGGAAATTTGAAAGTATGTTTGACCGGAAGTTGACTTTGACGATATCGGGTTCGGATTGTGGCTCCGGAATTTTCAATAGCTTTGTTATGTCATTTGGGACTTGTACGTAAAATTTTCATTCTGTGCTTATTTGATATTGTTCAGCACGAGTTTTGGAAGTTGAAAATTTCAAAGTTCAGTAAGTATGATTTGAGGTGCGATTCATCGTTTCGATGTTGTTATGTATGATTTGAAGCATCGAGTAACCCTGTGTTATGTTATAAGACTTATTGGTATGTTTGGACGAGGTCCCAAGTGGCTTGGGTGAGCTTCAGATGGGTTTCAGATCGTTAGTTGTATGTTGGCTAAGGTTGGTTCTGGGCAATATTTGGTGTGGTCGTAGGACCACTGAGCACAGGTGCGAGAGCCGGAGGTTTGAGGAATGAGGCGCAGAAGCGGAACTGGAGGCTGGCACTGAAGTCGCAGGTGCGAGGGGTCCTGGATCAAGCTATTTTCACTAGAGCGGGTAATTTCTGCAAAAGCGGAAGTCGCAGATGCGACTAAATGATCGCATATGTGATCAAGCCTAGACATAAGCTATATTTCGAGGCTATGGTCATTTTATTCGCATTTTCAAATTTTGAAGCTCGGTTTGGATGACTTTGGAGAGGAAATTCATCATGTGACTTGGGGTAAGCATTCTTGACTCGTTTGGGATTATATTTCACGAATTAATATTCATTTTCGGTGTATGAATATCGATTTTTAAAGAGAAATCAGAAGAATTGGTTATAATTCCATAAAATGAATTTTCTAGTTTTGAACATCGATTCGGAGTCGAATTTGAGTAAAATTAGTATCGTTGGACTCGTAATTGAATGGGTTGTCGGGTTTTGTGAGTTTCGTCAGGTCTTGAGAAGTGGGCCCCACTGTTGACTTTTGGTTGACAATTTTTATAAATTATTAAGTTGTAAGCATTGGAGTATATTTTGATTAATTTTTACATTGTTTGACTGGTTTCAAATTGTTTATAATTGAATTGAGGAGATAGGAAGGCGTTCAGAGGTTGATATGCGCATAATGGAATTTTCAGAGTATTGTTTATCTTTCTCGGCATTGGATTCGGCTTGTTCGAAGTAAGTAACACTTCTAAACTTGGTGTTGCGGCTATGAACCCCTGATTATACGTATTATGTGATTTGTTTGGAGGTGACGCACATGTTAGGTGACAGGCGTGTGGGTACGCACCGTAGAAACCGTGGCTCAATCAATTCCGTAGAGCTATGTAGTCAAATAACTTGTTATTTTCCATGTATTTTCCATGTGTTAGAGAAACTGAGTTGTGACTCATGTTAGAAATCATGCTTAGGCACATGCTGGTATTATTGGGACCCACTGAGGTCATTTCTGTTGTTGAATTATATGTTTAAATTGTAATTTCATACTCTGTCATATTCATTCATTGCATATCATATCTCACTCTCTGTTGCTATTCATTGATACATCATATCATCCTTTTGTGCTGATTTCATGACATTGTGAGCCCGAGAGACTGGAGAGAATAATGCCTGAGTGAGGCCGAGGGACTGATTGTGAGGATATTTATAGGACTGGGCTGCTCGGCGCATCATGTCTTATTGATTCATGCCAGGATTTGGATTATTATTATAGCTCTTGGGCTGGATCTGCCCCTCTGTTGTCTACACACCCATAGTGAGCGCAATCACTAATTATATTTGCGCTGGATTTGCCCTGTACGGTACTAAATGATTATCTATTTATATTTAGGCTAGATGTGCCATAGACTGGATTTGCGCTATACATTACTGAGTGACTGAGTGATTATCTATTTATATTTGGGTTAGATCTCCCTAGGGCTGGATTTGCCCAATATAGTATTGAGTGACTGAGTGATTATCTATTTATGTTTGGGCTTGATTTGCCCTATACACTACTGAGTGACTGAGTGTGAGGTCTTATTTATGTTTGGGCTGGATCTGTCCTGAACCATGAGATTGAGTACTCTAAGAGTGGGAGTACATGAGTTCATCACTATGATGCATTGCATGTGACATGCATACTCTATATGTAGTCATATAGAAGTATTTTTCCTCATGCCATCTGATAATGAAATTTCTTATATGTTGTTGAAAGTTTTGAGAAAAATCATAGTTTTCAGACTTACTCATATTTTTGGTGATTTCGGCAAAGGATTTTGAGTTTTATTGTTATACTTAAAAAGCAAATGTCTATCATTTTCGGAACAGTGAACGAGCTGAGCATTGTATTGTTGAGTTATTACTTTTGTTACTTTCATTATATTGTTATGAACTGTTACTGGTTATTGGTGTTGGACTCTGACCTTTGTCCCAGCTCGTCACTAATTTCAACCTAAGGTTTGTCACTTATTTAGTACATGGGGTCGGTTGTACTCATACTACACTTCTGCACCTTGCATGCAGATTTAGGATGATGATGTTGCTGTGTATGGCGTGAGCTGGCATTAAAGATGTACCTGCAATCCAGTCATAGCTGCCTCTTGTTCTTGGTTGCTTTAGAATTTTTAATCTGTTCATGTATATTTCAAACAAATGATGTATTTTATTTCATACCAACTTTGTAAATTCTGAATCTTAGAAGCTCATGATTTGTACTACCAGTCCTTGGGGTGTGTATAAAAGTTCAGTTATTTCATCGTTTATTTCCTTAGTAAATAACATTAAATTGGATTGTTGTTAATTGGCTTACCTAGCAGATTGGGTTAGGTTCCATCATGGCTAGTTGGATTTTGCGTCGTCACATAGAGACTATGTGGTTCGTATGAGATTTCTATTTAGTGGAGGGTACATACTAGCAATCATGGCACTGGAGGAAGCGAGTTTGACTGTCACAGGGATGGCATGCTCTTAATAGATGGCTTAATATGTCTTGTGACTGATGTCGTGCGAGCGGTGAAGGTTAGTATTATGGATCATCTGATTGTGTCCTGTGGCTTCGTGCAAAGTCGGGGAGTTCACTATCAACGATTAAATTGCAGGGTCATGTGTTATATCTGTTTCGGCATGAGATATATATATATATATGGGGTTAGAGAAACAACTTCAAATTACTCGTGGTGCACTAGGGGCATGGGGTTCCTACGGATAGTTGGATTTTGGGTCGTGACAAGTTGGTATCATAGCTATTAATTCATAGGTTCTACAAGTCATGAGCATGTGTCTAGTAGAGTCTTGCGGATCGGTATGATGACGTCCATACTTATCTTTGAGAGGCTATATGGCATTTAGGATAAACTTCCAATCTTTCTTTCTTTATCGTGCAACATAGATTCAATTTGAAGCGTATCGCTTTGAATTCCTTCCACTCTTTTGCATGCGCATGTGAACGCTTGGTATCAACTATACATCGACGACTTTTGATTCCATGAACATGGTAGGAGATGTGTCTTCTGTGTTTTCGTGATGGGCCAGTCTGGAGGACTCGAGTCCGGGTTAGACTGCAGCTTAGGCTCGGTAGCTTCAGTTGTATGAACTTGTACATTTGGACTCATATGTCTGGTAGTGTCCCCATGAGTGGAATTTATGGCTCGATGAGCGGTTGAATGGCTATATGATGAGTATTATATGACTGTGGGATGCGTTCAGATGGTTTAACTATGATGAAAAGAGTTTTCTTGAGATGTAAAAAGGGTTGTTAGGTTCTTGATGCATGTCTCGTTTTACGTGTAGTCTCGAGTTATGAGTGTGTTGAAATATCTTTCGTGTTATTAATTGTGGGACAAATTAAATTCTTATATCTTATTGATAAGTTCAGACTCAGGAAGATTAAGTGAATGCGTAGTAATTAATGTTGATGCGAAAGGGTATAGAAAGATGCATATTTGAGACAAAACATGCTGGTTATCACATGCAGGGTAAGTTTTTGGATGTGTGATCCTTAAAATATTGTGTGCAGAATTTCTTTTCTACCAGCGGGTGATATGTGTTGTGATTTGAATTTCAATTGGTTGAGAAATTTGACCAAACTGTCACGAGAATGAAGGCGGGCTTAGTAAATTATTTGAGGTACTATATGGTTTGTGTTGCATGAGCTTGTGAAGAATTTGGTTTAATCTCGTTTCAGTATTATGGCAGTAATAGAGTATGGGTATTGTGAGTTATCGAATGTTTTATTCTATGGATTTGAGCCAAGTGGGGGAGCATGCTATTAACAATTTGATTTCATGGTTATGTCTTAAATACTAGTTTTGGGTCTAAGGTATAATTGTGGATCTGTTATGAATTGAGGAGGTGGAGATCGACGATGACTCAAGTAAGGAAATTCATGGATATGGGTTATATTGCACTATATGAGTATATGAAAATCATGGGATGAATGAGTTGTTATTTGTGAAGGATGTAGTGTGCACGGAGTATGAATTTGATCGGTGGTGTTAAGGCATGGTTACTTCTTTGTGTGTTGTTGTGCTAATGGGGCATGTGTCTTTCGGTCCGTTTGGGCAATGCAATTTAGATTTGAGCAGAGTGGATGACTCTCAAAAGATTTCAAATGGATTCAAAATGTATATATGCCAATCAAAAAATTTTCGGATTTGTATATCGCTAGAATCGGTTATTTATATTGGATGGTGCTGGTACTTGCAGCAATTCTGTATGACTATGTCTCTGAATTCACACAAGGTCTATTCAGAGTGGGTGTCTCTAATGTGGTATTTATGGTGGTGCATAAGAAAACTACAACGGCTTATGGGTCTTAGGGCGGTGTGATTTTGTGTTAGGACGTCTTGTGGTGAGCTTTGGGTGAGAATCGGGGTGTTCCGGCAAGGAGAAGTGTCAACTTGAGAGTAATTCGGAGGAACTCGGAGAATTTGGACAGCTTGGTAATAGGTTGGACCATCACGGTAATGAATATGATCCTTTCTTTGGGTACTTATGATGTGGTGAGGCTCTACAGATATTTTGGTGGAAATATTCTTGGGTTTGGTGACATGCGTGGATTTGTTGAGTTAGAGGAATTCAGTTCTGATAGCTTGGTTATGTGCAAATGGATTTCAAAGTGTTCTTGATGGTTTCTACCTTGGTTTGAGATGGATATTTCCTACCGACGTGAGGAGCAAGCTATGTATTGTGATTTTCTACTGGATGAGAACAAGTGAAAGGTTCCCGGCTAATTGAGTAACTCATTTAAACTCGGTTGAGGCACTAGTTGCGTGAATTATTTGTGATAGTCACGCATAATGAGTGCACATATGTGTGTGGTTTGAGCACATATGCGAGCACCGGGGCAATTATTCATGCTCGGGAAAATGCTTAGGCTATGCTATGCCTAGAGTTGTCTGTTAAGATTAAAGTTATAACATTTTTGGTATTCGTACCTTTGTTGAAGACTATATGAGCCATACTTGAGGTTACAAAGAGCCTAATTCCCTGAATAAACTTGGTAGTTACTATTTCTATGATAACTTGCCAATATGAGCTGTGATAACACACTTTGCACATGCTTACACTATAGCGTGTTATTTATACCAGTCCAGGAGTATGAGAATCTTATTTCATCTATCATATACATGTGTATTTGTTTAATTGATCCTACATGATATGATTGGTCTGGACGCCTGTGACCATGTCGGGTGATATATATTATTAGCACGTGAGTTGTACGTGCATCATGTGAGTTGTCCGTGCGGATCCATATTTTGATATTATTAGTACGTGGGTTGTCCGTGCAGCACATGAGTTGTCCGTGCATATCCATATATTAATATCATTGACACGTGAGTCGTCCGTGTCGCATGTGAGTTATTCATGCAGTATGTGAGAATTGCATTTCTTTGATAATTTATCTAATTTCATTGTTTTGCTTCCTCTATATGTTATGATATTATTTGAGCAGGGTATTTGAGGAATTGTGCACATGCACCTACAGTTATTCTCTTCAGGAGATTTGAGGAGTTCATTGTAAATATTAGGTTGCGTTGGGGTTGCATGTCAATAAAGTAGTTGTGTTTGATGAGATGAGTTCACTGGACCTAGAATGGGTACTATCGAATTTGATTACAGTATATTTGAGATAATATTATCAAAAGTCGGCTTATAAATTGATTATGGTTTTGGTTGAGGTGAGAGAGCTCCACGGCTTGTTAATCTGATAGGTGGTTATGAATTTCTGTATGTTTCTTTCATCATTGACAGTGCACGAAGGTTCAGAACTAGATTTTATTTGATATGAGGTTTGCTACCAGTGTCGGGTTTGTTTTTAAGCAGCTACAGTGATTAGAAATGATTGCGAGTATGTGAGTTGTGTGGTATATCATGTGATTACATCTTCGGTTATGAAAATGGCTTGATACAGCTTGCTCAAACTTATATAGTGTTTAGATGCGAGATTCGGGTCTTGAAAAGAATTTTGGATGTTAGAAATTGGGCTCTAAGTTTTACAGGCTAAGATTAAATTAATGATTTTCAGTTATGTTGTGTTGCCATGCCTATATAGATGAGGGTGACTAGGAATCACCCCCGGGTATGCGCGTGGTAAGGTGGCACAATGGTTTGAAGGCTTAGGAACAACTCTTGCACGTTCGAGGACGAACGTATGTTTAAGTGGGGGAGAATGTAATTATCCGATTGGTCATTTTAAGCATTTACCCTCCTTTAATCTATTTGAAGTCTTGACTATCTTCATATGATATATTATGACGTGTGTGAATCTTCAGTTTTGATTTTCATGTGCTTCAGAATTAGTTCGGAAGAATAAATTTCATGTTTGAAGCTTTAAGTTGGAAAGGTTGTCCAAGTTTGACTTTTTAGTATTTGACCTTGGAATGAAGTTTTGATGATTCCGTTAGGTCCGGATGGCTATTTTGGACTCGAGGGTATGCCCGTAATTTCATTTGGATATTTCTAGAAGGTTTCTGTGCTAATTGGCAAAAATTTGGAAATTTGAAGGTTTGGAATATTCATAAGTATGAGCGGATGTTGACTTTGACGATATCGGGTTCGTATTGCTGCTCCAAAACTTTCAGTATCTTTGTTATGTTATTTGGGACTTGTACGCAAAATTTGAGTTCATTCCGAGCTGGTTTGATATGGTTCGACACGAGTTTTGGAAGTTGAAAGATTCAAAGTTCATTAAGTTTGATGTGAGGTGCGATTCGTCAATTCGATGTTATTATGTGTGATTTGAAGCCTCGAGTAAGTCTGTGTTATGTTATATTACTTATTGGTATGTTCGGATGAGTGGCTTGGGTGAGCTTCGGACGGGTTTCAGATCATTAGTTGCATGATGGCTAAGACTGGTTCTAGGAAATATCTGGTGTGGTCGCACCTGCGGACCACTGGGCGCAGGTGCGAGAGCCGTAAGCGTGAGGAATGAGGCGCAGAAGCGGAACTGGAGGGCTGGCATGGGAGTCATAGAAGTGAGAACATTGGCGCACCTGCGACAGTGCAGGTGTGATGAATTGGAGTATAAGCGCGATGAGCTTCGCAGAAGCACACTTTGGTCTCGCACCTGCGATTGCACTGAAGCGGAATTTTTCTGCAGGTGCAAGGGGTATTGGACCAAGTTGTTTTCGCAAGATTGGGTAATTTCCGCAAAAGTGGAAGTCGCAGATGCGACTAAATGATCCCATATGCGATAAAGCCTGGACAAAAGCAATATTTCGAGGTTTAGTTCATTTTATTCTCATTTTCGGATTTTGGAGCTTAGTTTGGACGACTTTGGATAAGAAATTCACCATGTGAGTTGGGGTAAGCATTCTTGACTCGTTTGTGATTATATTTCACGAAATAATCTTCGTTTTCAGCGTACGATTATCGATTTTTAAAGAGAAACTAGAAGAATTGGTTATAATTCCATAAAATAAATTTTCGAGTTTTGAACATCGATTTAGAGTCGGATTTGAGTAAAATTAGTATGGTTGGACTCGTAATTGAATGAGTTGTCAGATTTTGTGAGTTTTGTCGGGTTTTGAGAAGTGGGCCCCACTATTGACTTTTGGTTGACAATTTTTATAAATTGTTAAGTTGTAAGCATTGTTGTATATTTAATTAATTTGCACGTTGTTTGACTAGTTTCGGATCGTTTGTCATTGAATTGAGGAGATAGGAAGGCGTTCTGAGGTTGATACGCGCGAAATGGAATTTCCATAGTATTGTTTAGCTTGCTCCGCGTTGGATTCGTCTTGTTCGAGGTAAGTAACACTTCTAAACTTGGTGCTGAGGGTGTGAACCCCTGATTATACGTGTTATGTGATTTCTTTGGAGGTGATGCACATGCTAATTGACAGGCGTGTGGGCATGCACCGTAGAAATTGTGGCTCAATCGATTCCGTAGAGCTGTGTAGTCAAATAACTTGTTATTTTCCATGTATTTTCCATCTGTTAGAGAAACTGAACTGTGACTCATGTTAGAAATCATGCTTAGGCATATGCTGGTATTATTGGGACCCACTAAGGCCATTTCTGTTGTTGAATTATATGTATAAATTATAATTTCATACTCAGTCATATTCATTCATTGCATATCATATCTCGGTCTCGGTTGCTATTTATTGATACATTATATCATCATTTTGGGCTGATTTCATGACATTGTGAGCCCAAGAGACTGGAGAGAATGATGACTGAGTGAGGCCGAGGGCCTGATTGTGAGGATATTTATGGGATCGGACTGCGCACCACAACATTTCTTATTGTTTCATGCTAGGATTTAGCTTATTATAATAGCTCTTGGGCTGGATCTGCCCCTACGGAGTCTGCACACCCACAGTAAGCTCACTCACTATTTATATTTGGGCTGGATTTTCCCTATACAGTACTAAGTGATTATCTATTTATATTTAGGCTAGATCTGCCCTATACAGTCACTATTTATGTTTGTTACTTATTGAGTACATGGGGTCGATTGTACTCATACTACACTTCTGCACCTTGCGTGCAGATTTCAGATGTTGATGTTGATGTGTATGGCGTGAGCTGGCATTGAAGATGTACCTTCAATCCGGTCATAGCTGCCTCCTATTCTTGGTAGCTTTATAATTTTGAATCTATTCATGTATATTTCAAGCAAATGATGTATTTTATTTCATACCAGCTTTGTAAATTCTGAATCTTAGATGTTCATGATTTGTACTGCCAGTCCTTGGGGTGTGTATAAAATTTTATTTATTTTATTATTTATTTACTCAGTAAATCACATAATATTGGATTTTTATAAATTGGCTTACCTAGCGGGTTGGGTTAGGTACCATCACGGGTAGTTGGATTTTGGGTCGTGACATAGAGACTATGTGGTTCGTATGGGATTTCTATTTAGTGGAGGATACATACTAGCAGTCAAGGTAATGGAGGAAGCGAGTTTGACTGTCATGGGGATGGCAAGCTTAATATATGGCTTGTTGTGTCTTATGACTGGTGTCGTAAGAAATATGAAAGTTAGTATTTTGGATCATCAGATTATGTCCTATGGCGTCGCGTCAAGTGGGAGAGTCCACTATCAACGATTAGATTGTAGGGTCATGTGTTATATCAATTTTTGCACGAGATATATATATGTGGTATGGAAAGGTTCCCCAAAATTTGTATATGATTAAGAGCTGAGAATTGCATGGGATGATGCGGGGACTTGTAGTATTTTTGAGTTTTTAATAGATCTACATTTCAATATCAGAGGGGGTTAGAGAAACAACTTCAAATTACTCGTGGTGCCCTAATTAGTTCCTTTAGTGCACCAGGGGCACTTGGTTCCTACCGCTAGTTGGAGTTTGGGTCGTGACAAGTTGGTATCAGAGCTCTAGGTTCATAGGTTCTACAAGTCATGAGAAAGTGTCTAGTAGAGTCTTGCGGAACGGTATGATGACGTCCATACTTATCTTCGACAGAATATAGGGCCTTTAGGATAAACTTCCCATCTTTCTTTCATTATCGTGCGGCATTGATTCAGCTTGATGTGATGACCCAATATGACATCTTTAATTTCAAACATTCAGTTCTGTGTTTTGAGACGTCAAATAGCACCTTTCAGCATTCCTCGACTTGCATGCGCAGTCCGTAAATATTTACGGAAAGTGTTTATGAAAAACATTGATTAAAATGTAAAATGGAGCTTCAAAACTTATTAGGGCTGAATTCGGTCAATGTTTTGAGCAAACGGACCCCAGATCAGTATTTTGACAGTTCTGATAGGTCCGTATCGTGATTTAGGACTTGGGCATATGCACGGAATCGAATTCAGAGGTCCCTAGCTCGAATTATCGGCATTTAATGGAAACTAGAAATCTAAAGGCTAAAGATTCCAAAGTTTTACCCTGAATTTAACTTTATTGATATCAGACTCGGATTGAGATTTCGAGAGTTGGAATATCTCCGTTATGCCATTTATGACTTGTGCGCCAAATTTGAAATCATTTCAGATTCATTTAATACGTTTCGGCACGGGTTTTATAAAGTGAAAAGTTTGAAACTCATAACTCCGAATCGAGGTGTGAATTGTAATTTCGACGTTATTTGACGTGATTTGAGTCCCCGAGTAAGTCCGTATTTTGTTACGCGACTTGTTGGAATATTCAAACGAGGTCCCGAGACGCTCGGGTGAGCTTCAGACGTGTTTCGGACCATTTTTGTTCAATAAACAGGTATGGTTCTAGTGCATCGTACCTGCGCAATTTTGGTTGTAGGTGCATGATCACTTTTGCGGAGGCATTGTCGCTTCTGCGACTTTGAGGCCAGAGGAGAAGCTTCGCTTCTGCGAAGGTTGGGACGCAGGTGCGGTGCCCACTTCTGCGGTGCCATGATCACAAATGCGATCTTTCTCTCTTCTGCGGCTTCCTTCGCGCTTCTGCGACGTGAAGGTCCACCGATGCGGCCCTCTGCTTGGCTACCCTGTTCCACAAATGCGAGCCTTGTCTCACAAATGCGAGTCCGCAGATGTGAAAATGCTGTACATAATACATAAAATTGGGTGTTAGCCATTTTTGCTATTTTTGAGTTTTGAGTCACGGATTTGGGCTATTCCAAAGGGGGGTTTTCACGACATCGACTTAGGTAAGTGTTATATATCTGCAAGTGATTATATTTCATAAATCCATGTATATATTCATCGTTTATTTCAGATTTAGATGGAAGAAATTATAATTTTTGTAAAACTTTCCAAAAACAAAAATTTAGGATTTGAAAGACAATCCGATGTCGGAATTGGATAATTTTAGTATGGTTGAACTCGTATCGAAACGGGTGTTCGGATTACGTAATTTTTTATTGGGTTCCTAAAAGTGGTCCCCACGTTGACTTTTGGTTGAGTTTTCCGAAAATGACTTAAAATGTCTCTTTCGAATTATGAATAATTTCTAAAGCTCCAACTGATTTGTTGGCCAATACTTTGATATGTTTGATTGGTTTGGAGACTAATTCGAAAGGAAAAGCTCAGGTTGAGTGATCACTTGAAATTGCAAAACAAGGTAAGTGTCGTGGTTCACCTTGACTTGAGAGAATAGAACCCTTGAATTATTTGTTGCATGAATTTCATGTGTAACGACTATAGGCTGGGTGGCGAGTGCCTATACATCGTCAAATTGATTATTTGCATATTTATCTGAAAATCATAAATTATTTTAAATCATGAATTAATTATTATATTAATTATTGTTCTCATATTCCTTGCTCAATATTATGTCTTGAATTCATGCTATAATTGCTACATGCTTATTTGACTTATGTGTCTTAATTGCTACTTGACATTTAGCATATGAAATATTAAATTGCCTAGTTTCTCCCTGATTTCCACAATTAATTGCTACTTGTCATTACTCATTTCCTAAATAAATCATAATTATTGTATGCTTTGTTGTCGCATATTTACGTACTAGTTGTTGCATTTATTGGAGTAGTTTCAATTATAAGAATTTGATAATTTATATTGTTGGAGCGGGTTGCACGCCGCAACAGAATGGAAAATAAATATATTGTGGGATCGGGTTGTACGCCACAACAGAATTTATTTGAAAGATTATATTGTTGGATCGGGTTGCAACAGATTATGTTTTAAATTTATATTGTTAGAGCGGGTTGCACAACGCAACAAATCAATTGAAAAATTATATTATCAGAAAAATAAATAATTTGTTGTTACTACTAAATTGGACTTGATTATTGATATAACTTATCTGCCTTACCTCTATTCCTGTTATTATTATTATTAATGCATACAGGTTAATGTAAGCAACCTGTCTTAGTCTCGTCACTACTTCGTCGAGGTTAGGCTCGGCACTTACAGAGTACATGGGGTCAGTTGTACTCATACTACACTCTGCACTTCTTGTGCAGATGCCGGAGTTGGTCCTAGCGGTGTACTATAGATTTGATCGGATTCAGCTATCAGAGGAGACTTAGGGTATAGTTGCACAGCGTTCGCAGCTCTGAAGTCCCCTTCTACTTTATCTTAATTGTGTGCTTTCTTTCAGGCAACTTTATTTTTATTTTAACCCTTGTTTGTATTATTCTAGAAGCTCATGCACTTTTGACTCTAATTCTGGGATTGTATTTAGACATCATATCATTTGGTTTTTTACTTTATTTAATACATTTTTCCAATTGTTCGGTTTCTTTACTATTTAATTTAAATGAATTGTTAAAAATGGTTAAAATTATTCTAACATTGGCTTGCCTAGCAAGTTAAATGTTTGGCGCCATCACGGTCCCAAAGATGGGAATTTTGAGTCGTGACACTTGAAGCATATCGTTTTGAATTCCTTCCACTCACTCATATGTATATGTGAACGCTTGGTATTAGCTATACATTGACGGATTTTGATTCTATGAACGAGGTACGAGATGTGTCTTATGTGTTTTGGTGATAGGGCAGTCTGGAGGACTTGAGGCTAGGTTAGACCGCAGCTTAGGCTTGGTAGCTTCAGTTGTGTGAACTTGTACATTTGAACTCATATGTTCGAGAGTGTACCTATAAGTGGAATTTGTGGCTCGATAAGCGATTGAATGGCTATATGACGAGTATGATGTGACTCTAGGATGTGTTCAGATGGTTTGAATATGATGTAAAGAGTTTGCTTGAGATGTAAAGAGGGCTATTGGGTGCTTGATGCATGTATCGTTTGATGTGTAGTCTCGAGTTATGAGTGTGTTGAAAGATCTTTCACTTTGTTAATTGTGGGACAAATTAAATTCTTATATCTTATTGATAAGTTCGGACTCAGGAAGATTAAGTGAATGCGTAGTAATTGTGGCTGCGAAAGGGTATAGAAAGATGCATATTTGAGACAAAACATGCTGGTTATCACATGCGGGGTAATTTTTTGGATGTGTGATCCTTATAATATTGTGTGCAGAATTTCTTTTCTACAAACGGGTTATATATGTTGTGATTTGGATTTGAATTGGTTGAGAAATTTGACCAGACTGTCACGGGAATGAAGGCGGGCTTAGTAAATTATTTGAGGTACTATATGGTTTGTGTTGCATGAGCTTGTGAAGAATTTGGTTGAATCTCGTTACAGTATTATGGCAGTAATAGAGTATGGGTATTGTGAGTTATTGAATGTTTTATTCTATGTATTTGAGCCAAGTGGGGGAGCCTGCTATTAACAATTTGATTTCATGGTTATGTCTTAAATACTAGTTTTGGGTCTAAGGTATAATTGTGGATCAGTTATGAATTGAGGAGGTTGAGATCGACGATGACTCAAGTAAGGAAATTCATGGATATGGGTTATATTGCACTATATGAGTATATGAAAATCATGGGATGAATGAGTTGTTATTTGTGAAGGATGTAGTGCGCACGGAGTATGAATTTGATCGGTGGTGTTAAGGCATGGTTACTTCTTTGGGTGTTGTTATGCTAATGGGGCATGTGTCTTTCGGTCCGTTTGGGCGGTGCAATTTAGATTTGAGCAGAGTGGATGACTCTTAAGAGAGTTCAAATGGATTCAAAATGTATATGTGCCAATCAAAAAAATTTCGGATTTGTATATCGCTAGAATCGGTTATTTATATTGGATGGTGATGGGACTTGCGGCAATTCTGTATGACTATGTCTTTGAATTCACACAAGGTCTATTCAGAGTGGGTGTCTCTGATGTGGTATTTATGGTGGTGCATAAGAAAACTACAATGGCTTACGGGTCTTAGGGCGGTATGATTTTGTGTTAGGACGTCTTGTGGTGAGCTTTGGGTGAGAATCGGGGTGTTCCGGCAAGGAGAAGTGTCAACTTGAGAGTAATTCGGAGGAACAAGGAGAATTTGGACAGCTTGATAATAGGTTGGACCAGCACGATAATGAATATGATTAGTTCTTTTGGTGACCTGCGAGGCTTGTTCGAGTTAGAGTAATTCAGTTCTAATAGCTTGGTTATGTTTAAATGGATTTCAAAGTGTTCTTGATGGTTTCTACCACGGTTTGAGATGGATATTTCCTAACGGCGTGAGGAGCAAGCTATGTATTGTGATTTTCTACTAAATGGGATCATGTGAAAGGTTCCTGGCTAATTGAGTATCTTATTTAAACTCTCTATAGGCACTAGTTTCATGAATTATCTGTGATAGCCATGCGCAAAGAGTGCGCATATGTGTTGTGGTTTGAGCCCATGTACGAGCACCGGGGCAATTATTCATGCTCGGGAAAATGCTTAGGCTATGATATGCCTAGAGTTGACTGTTAAGATTAAAGTTATAATGTTTCTCGTGTTCTTACCTTTGTTGAAGACTATATGAGCCATACCTGAGGCTACAAAGAGGCTAATTCCCTGAATAAACTTGGTAGTCACTATTTCTGCAATAATTTGCCAATTTGAGTCGTGATAGCACACTTTGCACATGCTTACACTATAACGTGTTATTTATACCAATCTAGGAGCATGATAATCTTATTTAATTTATCATATACATGTGTATTTGTTTAATTGCTCATGTATGATATGCTTGGACTGGACGCCTGTAACCATGTAGGGCGATTTATATTATTAGCACATGAGTTGTCCGTGCAGATCCATATTTTGATATTATTGGCATGTGAGTTATCTGCAACACGTGAGTTGTCCGTGCGTATCCATATATTGGTATCATTGACACGTGAGTCATCCGTGTCGCACATGAGTTATTCGTGCAATATGCGGGAATTGTATTTCTTTGATAATTGTTTTCCTTCCTCTACATGTTATGATATTATTTGAGCAGTGTATTTGAGGTATTGTGCACATGCACCTACAATTTTCTCTTCACTAAATTTGAGAAGCTGGTTGTAAATATTAGGTTGTGTTGGGGTTGCATGTTAATAAACTAGTTGGTGTTTGATGAGATGAGGTCATTGGACCTAGAATGGGTACTATCAAATTTGAATACGGTATATTTGAGAGAATAGTATTGAAAGTCGGCTTAGAAATTGATTATAGTTTTGGGTAAGGCGAGAGAGGTCCACAACTTGTTAATCTGATGGGTGGTTATGAGTTTCTATATGTTTCTTTCATCATTGACAATGCACGAAGGTACAGAACTAGATTTTAGTTGATATGAGGTTTGTTACCGGTGTTTTTGTTTTTAAGCAGCTATAGTGATTAGAAATGATTACGAGTATGCGAATTGTGTGGTATAACATGTGATTACATCTTGGGTTATGGCTATGGCTTGATACAGATTGCTAAGAATTATACAGTGTATAGATGCGTGATTCGAGTCTTGAAACGAATTTTTTGGATGTCAGAAATTGGGCTCCAAGATTTACCAACTAAGGTTAAATTGATTATTTTTATTTATGTTGTGTTCTCAGGCCTATATGGAAGAGGGTGATGAGGTATCACCACCGGGTATGCGCATGGTAAGGTAACACAGTGGTTTGAAGGCTTAGGAACAACTTTTGGCACGTTCGAGGATGAACGTATGTTTAAGTGGGGGAGAGTGTAATCACCTGACCGGCCGTTTTGAGCATTTACCCTCCCTTCTGCTATTTGAAGTCTTGAATAGCTTTATATAATGTATTATGACGTATGTGAATCACTAGTTTTGGTTTTCAGGTGCTTCGGAATTAGTTCAGAAGAATAAATTTCACGTCTGAAGATTTAAGTTGGAAGAGTTGACCAAGTTTTACTTTTTAGTATTTGACCTTGGAACGATGTTTTGATGGTTTCATTAGGTCCGGATGGCTATTCTAGACTCGGGCGTATGCCTAGAATTTCATTTTGATATTTCTAGAAGTTTTCGGCGCTAATTGGCGAAAGTTAGAAATTTGAAGGTTTAGATTATTCATAAGTTTGACTGGAAGTTAACTTTGACGATATCGGGTTCGGATTGCGGCTTCGAAAATTTCAATAGCTTTGTTATGTCATTTGGGACTTGTATGCTTAATTTGAGTTCATTCCGAGTTGATTTGATATGGCCTGGCACGGGTTTTGGAAGTTGATAGATTTAAAGTTCATTAAGTTTGATTTGAGATGCAATTCGTTGTTTTGATGTTGTTATGTGTGGTTTGAGGTCTCGAGTAAGTCCGTATTATGTTATATGACTTATTGGTATGTTTGGACGAGGTCCCGAGTGGCTTGGGTGAGCATCGGACGGGTTTCGGATCATTAGTTGCATGTTGGCTAAGGCTGGTTCTGGGCAATATCTAGTGTGGTCGCACATGCGGACCACTGGGTGTAGTGGCTAGAGTCGCAAGTCTGAAGAATGAAGCGCAGAAGCGGAACTAGAGGGCTGGCACTGGAGTCGCAGAAGCGAGAACATTTCCGCACCTGCGAGAACGCAGGTGCGATGAATTGGTCACGCACCTGCGATTGCGCAGAAGCGGAAATTTTCCGCTGGTGCGAGGGGTACTGCACCAAGCTGTTTTCATAAGAGCGGATAATTTTTGCAGAAGCGGAAGTCGCAGATGCAACAAAATGATCGCATATGCGATCAAGCCTGGACAGAAGCTATATTTCGAGGTTTTGGTCATTTTTTTCTCCTTTTCGGATTTAGGAGCTCGGTTTGGACGACTTTAGAGAGGAAATTCACCATGTGACTAGATAGTAAGCATTCTTGACTCGTTTGTGATTATTTCACGAATTATCTTTTTTTTTTTGGCGTATGGTTATCGATTTTTAAAGAGAAGTGAGAAGAATTGGTTATAATTATATAAAATAAAGTTTCGGGTTTATAATATCGATTTGGAATCGGATTTGAGTAAAATTAGTATGGTTGGAATCGTAATTGAATGGGTTGTCTGATTTTGTGAGTTTCGTTGGGTTTCGAGAAGTGGGCCTTACTGTTGACTTTTGGTTGACAATTTTTATAAATTGTTAAGTTGTAAGCATTGGAGTATATTTTGATTAATTTGCACATTGTTTGACTAGTTTCGGATTGTTTGTCATTGAATTGAGGATATAGGAAGGCATTCAGAGGTTGATATATGCGGAATGGAATTTTCATAGTATTGTTTAGCTTGCTCGGCATTGGATTCGGCTTGTTCGAGGTATGTAACACTTCTAAACTTGGTGATGAGGGTTTGAACCCCTGATTATACGTATTATGTGATTTGTTTAGAGGTAACGCACATGCTAGGTGACGGGCGTGCACCATAGAAATTGTGGCTCAATCGATTCTGTAGAGTTGTGTAGTCAAATAACTTGTTATTTTCCATGTATTTTCCATGTGTTAGAGAAACTGAGATGTGACTCGTGTTAGAAATCATGCTTAGGCACATGTTGGTATTATTGGGACCCACTGAGGTCATTTCTCCTGTTGAATTATATGTTTAAATTGTAATTTCATATTCATTCATTGCATATCATATCTCAGTCTCTGTTGCTATTTATTGATACATCATATCATCATTTTGGGCTGATTTCATGACATTGTGAGCCCGAGAGATTGGAGAGAATGATGGCTGAGTATGGCCAAGGGCCTGATTGTGATGATATTTATGGGATCAGACTGCGTGCCACAACATGTCTTATTGATTCATGCCAAGATTTAGCTTATTATTATAGCTCTTGGGCTGGATATCTATTTATGTTTGGGTTGGATCTGCCCTGGGCTGGATTTTCCCTATACAGTACTGAGTGACTGAGTGTGAGGTTTTATTTATGTTTGGGCTGAATCTGGCCTGTACAATGAGATTGAGTACTATGAGAGTGTGAGTACATGAGTTCATCACTGTGATGCATTGCATGTGACATGCATATTTCATATGTAGGCATAGAGAAGTATTTTTCTCATCCATCTGATAATGAAATTTCTTATCCATTGTTGAAAGTTTTATGAAAAATCACAGTTTTCAAACTTACTCATATTTCAGTGATTTCGGCAAAGGATTTGAGTTTTACTGTTATACTTGAAAAGCAAATGTCTATTTTCCGGAACTGTGAATGAGCTGAGCATTCTATCGTTGAGTTATTACTTGTGTTACTTTCATTATATTGTTATGAACTGTTATTGTTTATTGGTGTTGGACACTGACCTTTGTCCTAGCTCTTCACTACTTTTAACCTAAGGTTAGGTTTATTATTTATTGAGTACATGGGGTCGGTTGAACTCATACTACGCTTCTGCACCTTGCGTGTAGAGTTTGGATGATTATGTTGCTGTGTATGGCGTGAGCTGGCATTAAAGATGTACCTGCGATCTGGTCATAGCTGCCTCTTGTTCTTGGTAGCTTTAGAATTTTTAATCTGTTCATGTATATTTCAAACAGATGATATATTTTATTTCATACTTGCGTTGTAAATTCTGAATGTTAGAAGCTCATGATTTGTACTATCAGTCCTTGGGATGTGTATAAAAGTTCAGTTATTTCATAGTTTATTTCCTCAGTAAATCACATTAAATTGGATTGTCGTAAATTGGCCTACCTAGCGGGTTGGGTTAGGTGCTATCACAGCTAGCTGGATTTTGGGGCGTGACATAGAGACTATGTGGTTCGTATGAGATTTCTATTTAGTGGAGGGGTACATACTAGCAGTCAAGACATTGGAGGAAGCGAGTTTGACTGTCATGGGGATGGCTTGCACTTAATAGATGGCTTGATGCGTCTTATGACTAGTGTCCTAGGAGCAGTGAAGATTAGTATTGCGGATCATCGGATTGTGTCTTATGGCTTCGCGCCAAGTGGGGGTGTCCACTATTAACTATTAGATTGCAGGGTCATGTGTTATATCAGTTTTGGCATAAGATACATATATATATATATATATATATATATGTGTGTGTGTGTGTGTGTGTGTGTGTGTGTGTGGTATGGAAAGGTTCTCCGAAATTTGTATATGATTAAGAGCTGAGAATTGCATGGGATGATGTTGGGAGTTGCAGTATTTCTACGTCCTTAGTAATTCTACATTACATTATCGGAGAGGGTTAAAGAAACAACTTCAGATTACTCGTGGTGCCCTAATTAATTCCTTTAGTTCACCACAGGCATGGGGTTCCTACAACGATTATTCCAGTTATCCGGCACAGAGTCAGTAGGAGCAGTCGCGCCAGCGGAGAGGTTGCTTTGAGTGTGAAGATACGAGCCACATGGCGAGAGATGGTCCTAGACTTCGGACATATGTGTCACCGCAGAGTGTACATGCTATGCGTTATGCTCCAGTTGCTGCTATCCCTGCACCGCCAGCTAGGGGTGTAGGTCTTGCGGGTAGAGGGTGCCCAAGAGGGGGAGGCCTGACCCGTTGATATGATTTCTATGCTAAGGCTGAGACCGCTACATCAGAAGGTGTCATTACAGGTATGGTTTCGATTCGTTATAGAGGAGCATCATTCTTATTTGGATTTGGTTCCACTTATCGAGGTTAGACCTCCTATCATGCTTCACATATGGTGAGTTTCGTGATTTTGTACTTCGCTTATGTGTTTATCCCTGTTGGGTGATTCTAAGGTGTTAGCCCGTGTCTAACATTTTGTTTTTGTTCACTATTGAGAGCTATGAGGCTAGAAGTATCTTTCTGTTACTCCTTATGGTAGGTTTTGATGTGATTTCTAGATGGTTTGGTTACAATTTATGATTTAGATGCCCTACTAGTATGGGGGTTCATTATGTGTTGTGATTTTGTTTTGTGGAATTTAATATAAAAAAAAGAAAATGAAATGTTTCGGTTGGCATGATTTATATATTACTTGTGAATCAGAAATGAGGATGGGATCCTTGCGTTTTCATGTGATTTAATATGTTTGAACCGGGCTACGTACCGCGGTGGAAGTTATATCAGGATGAGACCCTTGTAATTAGTTCATGTGATTTAATTCTCCCTTGTGAAATTGATTCGAGGTATGATAGTGATAGGGAGTTATGCCTATCGGGCTTGTTTGATAGTTTTCCCTTATGTGTTTTTAGTTTTGCATAATTAGTCATATTCGCGTTGTGCTTATTGGGTTTTAGCTTACGAGGTGTGTGCCCACGTGGCGTTAAATATGACTTAGTGATTCGGGTGAATAGTTATGAGGTCTTTATGTCTCTTGCATTATTGCCAATGGTGTGAAGGTTTGAAACGAGATTTTAGCTGAGATGAGGTTATTCGTCGGTGTTGTATTAGATTATGGGCAGCTATTGTGGCTAGAGTTATTATTATGTGGATATGTGTGATGTGTTATGCTGTGTGGTTGTACTGTGTGATTCCAGGCATGAGTTATTATAGCTGGTTGAGGCCGATACGGTGTGTTGATGTGGAAATTGGGTTTTTTTTTAAATGATCGGATGGTGAGAAATTTGGTTCTAAGGTTTATCAGTGTGGGTGAGAGAAATAATCTTCAATTGAGATAGTGTTGTCGGGCTTATGTGAATGGGGTGGCGTGATCACCGCGAGTATATGTATAGTGGGTATATTCAATGATTTCATGACCTCGAAACAGTTCTTGGCACGTTCGAGGACGAACGTTTATTTAAGAGGGGGAGAATGTAATGACCCAATCATTCGTTTTGAGAATTAGCGTCCCGTTTGACGGATTAAGGTTGATAAGTGGAGATTTTGACTACTTATTAGCGCCCTTTAGCTTTCGTTTTAGTCCAAAAGTGCTTAATTGTGTTCTCGAAAACTGATAAAATGTGCTTAATTGCAGGAATATTGGAAGATAAGCTCCCAAGATGAAATCCAACTCAAGAAGGAGTAATCTGAACGCAAGGACAAAAACAGGCACAAAAGCTCAGAAGTGCGGACCTCAGAATATCAACTGCGGCCGCAGGTTGTGAAAAAATTTCCATAAGAGAAATGTGAAAAGTGCGGTCCGCAATTACAATTGTGCGGACCGTAGAAGAGTAAGGTGCGGCCGCATTTTCAATTATGCGGACCGCAGAAAGAGAACAGTGCGGCCGCAGATTTCCAATCCTGTCAAGCTAAAGAAAAGTGCGGACCGCACATGAAATTGTGCGGCCGCAGAACCTCCGAAAGGGCATTTTTGTTCGAAAATTCTAGCCCTGTATAAATAGAAGAGTTTCATTTTTTTAGGTCAATTTTTTGCATCAGCTGCTACAATAGACGATTTCTTTTACTCTTTTTAGTAGTTTTAGCTATTTTGAGCATTTTGAACATAGCGTTTATCAATTTAATTAGCAATATGGGTTTAATTATCATTTCTTCTCCTATTTCTTCTAGTTTAAGCATGAATAGCTAGATTTTTACTAGGGTTGTGACCCAACCCTAGTGTGTAAACTTAATGGGTATTTGATTTATTGTTTGTTTATGGTTGGGTGTTTATTATTTAGCCTTGTTCTTGCTTTTGTTTGAAGAATTAATGGTTGCAAACATTAGTTCATTCCTATTTGACTTGGTCTGTACTTGAGAAAGAGAGACTTAGTCTAGGAAAACTTGGCTAATAAGAAATTGGGTCAATTGATAGATTGATAAGCCCAATTAGATGGTTGAACATAGATATAGTAAAACCCGACTTGATCTTTTATTCAACCATTTTTTTCAATACCCATTTGGACTTGAGAAAGCCAAATTAGAAAAAATCACTCTCTGACCGAAAGGTATTTAGTGGGTAACCGAGTGTTGGTAGCTATAATACACCCCAACCAATAAAACAAGCTTTAATGTTTACAACCCACTAGGCAAACACCAAGGTGAAGGTCATAGCCCTAGTCCTTTTATATCATTTGAAAAACAACAAAAATAATTTCCTATTTTCAGTTTTTAAATTGCAATCGTAGTGTAATTTAGATTTTAAAACAAACCAAATATTGTGGAAGTGAAAATTTAGATATACAAACTCACGCACTAAGATATATACTACTAACTCGCTTTCATATAGCTCCATGCGGAATTCGACCCCGACTCTTGTTGGTTATTACTATTGCAACGACCGCTTTCATAACCTCAAATAGAGGAGTGAAGTTGGATGAGATCAATTTTTGGCTCCGTTGCCGGGGAGCTAAAAAACGGTGTTAGCTATATTTTTAGGTGCGTTTTTGGGATATCTTCTTTTCTTTTCTTGTTACTAACGTGTGAGTATTATAGGTGCAATCATGGCAAACAACGAGCTCGAAAACATAGCCGTGGGGGATGTGGATGTTGAGGATGATCAAATGGATGAGGTCCCTCTTGAACCTCAAGCCAATAAACGAGCATCGAGGGTTCTTCACCAGTGCACCGGGTCAAAATGCATATGAACACTTGAAGGGGTTCGTAGATAAGTGTTGGGGGAGCAAACAAACAAATGCCTCCAAGGATGCTTTCCGGCTAAGTATTTTTCCCTTCTCTCTATGGGGAAAAGCTTTAGATGGGTTGAAACGTTTACCAAATCATTCCATTCATACTAGGTGTAATACCCCGGAAAATTTCGAAGTACTTGAGCACTAGTAAGAAAATTAATGTGCACTAATTATATTATTTTGTGGGCAAACAAGGACTATTATACAAATGATATCAATTTATCATGACAATATATGTATGAGGTGCATTAATAATGGTTTATGGTCTAATAAGAGCCCCAAGATTAAGTCAAGTTAAAACTTTTATGATGGGATAAAGTTTCAAGTGAGTTCGCACAAGACCTAACTTCAAACGAGCATACCTCTCTTGAACCTCTCTTGATATGAAGAGTTATATGGTATATTACCTATTACAAGAAAGGTCTATGGTGTAGTTTCCAATGCTTCAAACCGTTCATCATTTGGATACTCCTACAAGACGTTATGACCGAATTACCAAAGACTGGATCTGCGATCAATTTCGCGACCGCAAAACAGTTTTGGAAATTTCCATATCCGATCCAATTTTGATATAAGGCCTTAGGGGGTCGTTTTTGAAGGTAAAATGTGATTATTTAGAGAGAGGAGAGACCTATCTTAGAGAGAGAAAGAGAAGACCTGGCTATTTTGTTCATCAATTCTTGCTAAAGGCTTGAGGATTTCACAAGATCTTCATCTAATAGGTAAGATTCTACTCCCTAGCCCTAAATTTCGGGATTTTGATTAAAAGCAGGTCATGAGAAGTATGATTATTGGGTGTGAGATTATTATGCATACATATATGTACCAATAAGATTTGTGGGGAGATTGTTGAGCTTAAATAAGTAAAGATTAGGTTATATAGTGAAAGAAATCTTGTAGAAGAACCTTGTGGTTAAATTTGCACACCTAGTGTTTGATAAAATGCTCAAATGAGCTGAGACCATGAATATCTTCCTAATTATAGTTCAATTTTGTTATGTCTCAAAATAGATTGGGATTGCTAGAATTTTCGAAACATTGTAGTAATTTAAGAAAATCTCAATTGAGGTATGTTGGCTAAACTTTCTCTCTTAGAATTGAATTCCATGGTATTTCCATGAGTTCCAAGTATGGTTGTCCAAAGTTCCTTATTCTATGTTCCGAGTTATTTCCAATAAATTCGATTGTCCCGAATAAGCAAAGTGTCAAGAATTTTGTAATCAAAACTTGTTCTGAATGCTCCTATCACATTATGTCATCCATCGGGAATGTGTTCAAGAATGATATGTGTATTAAAATGTTATGTCTTTGAGTCGTATTTCAAATGAAATCTAGTATGCCAAATTGTGTGAGAAAAACTCAATATGCTTAAGACTCTTAATTGCTCAAATGTGTACCTAAAGTCTTGATTTGGAAATGTCTTGTTGTTGATAATCTATAATGATGCTTGAAAATACAATAAGTGAATTAGGGATATAGAGTGTGGCCAACGTGTCAAGAATGAAGGTTATACTTGTGGCTAATGGTGCCAATGAAATAAGATGATGTGAAAAAGATTATGAAATGAACTTTGATTCAACTATTCCAAAATTGACTTCGAAAATAGAATTTGTCTAAAAGCTTATGTACTCAAGTCATATCCATATGTGGTTGTTTCAACTAATGTTATGCTTTGTGAGTATTTTCAATGTGTTTTGCATTCTTACATATTCGTGAATGGAAATTGTGTAGTGTCCTTTTTGGGGAAAAGTATTTCAAGAATAAATGGTGTGTTACTTATTGATGATTTTAACTTGCGCATCAATTGCCAATTATTTTACTCCATTTATCGGAAAGAAATCTATTGTGCTTATATTGTTCATTTCTAATGAACTTAAAGTTATGATTTTCGGAAGATTCTATATGCTGATATTTGATGATGATCTATGAAAGGGAAGAAATGAAAGTGTGGAATATGAAATATGGCCATTGAGCCATGAATAAAGAATCATATGTATGGCCAAGAGAGCCAATGAAATAATAATGTTATAAGTGGTTGAAAGAACGGATTAAGTGATATGTGGTGTGAAAGGTTATGAGATGTACGTATTTGTACTTTTGTTTCCAATGTGTTATGAAATCCTGTGGACGGTCTATGAAATGCATAGGTATATTGTGTTATCAAATCTTGTGGACGGTCTATGAAATGCATAGGTATATTGTGTTATGAAATATTGTGGACGGTCTATGAAACACATAGGTATATTGTGTTATGAAATCCCGTGGACGGTCTACGAAACGCATTGGTATATTGTGTTATGAAATCCTGTGGACGGTCTACGAAACGCATTGGTATATTGTGTTATGAAATCCTGTGGACGGTCTATGAAACGCATAGGTATATTGTGATATAAAATCCTGTGGACGGTCTATGAAACGCATAGGTACATTGTGATATGAAATCCTGTGGACGGTCAATGAAACGCATAGGTACATTGTGATATGAAATCCTATGGACGGTTTATGAAACGCATAGGTACATTGTGATATGAAATCCTGTGGACGGTCTATGAAACACATAGGTGCATTGTGTATAAGAAGTATAGGTCTACGGTATGAATAAACACTATGGACGGTCTATGAAATGCATAAGTGTATAATATGATATGTGAACACTAAGGACGGTCTAATGAGACACATTATTAATGAAGATAAGAGGTGCCCCTTTCGTTGCCTTTATTTGTACGGGTTGTTTCAATTACATTATATTATGTGTTCCACGTATAGATCATATGGACATTCTATTTTGAAAGAGGATTTCTAGCTATACATACTAGTGCTATTCGACAGTACTAACGTCCCTTTTGCCAGGGGTGCTGCATCTTTAATGGATGCAGGTGGTTCTACAGTAGGTGGCATTGATCAGTATTAGCAGTTACTCCCTATTCAGCAGGTTTTGGTGAGCCTTATTCTATTCCGAACAAGATGTCACTTGATGTTACACTTTGTGTCTTGAGGTATAGCCGGGGTCTTGTTGCCGACACTTCCATACTATTCTTCTGTTCTATTTAGAGCTCCGTAGACAGGTTGTGGGTGGTGTATGATGTTGGGAATTGAACTAGAAATGTTTCTATTTGGAAAAACATGTTTTGCATTATATCTATAAACTTGTAATACTTTGGAAATTATGAATGAAGTAGCTAATGGAATGAAATGAGAGTTGTTAATAAAATATTTTCAGTTTTTGATTTATGGAGTACATCTCCTCTTTATTCATGGATGAGTTTGGGTAGAAGGAAATCTAATAGGCTTGCTCGGCCGGGTTCACTCGGTTGAGCACCGGTCGCGCTCCCTGAGTTTGGGGCGTGACAAACTTGGTATCAGAGCCTAGGGTTTTAAAGTGTCCTAGGATATCTCGGAGCCATGTCTAGTAGAGCCCTTCTTATCGGTATGTTGTCGACCACATCTATAATGAGGAGGCTATATGGACATTTAGGAATTTCACACTTCTTTGATACTCCAGATCGTGCGATATAGCTCAAGATAAGAAGCTAAATTACTCGTCATCATTTTCCAAATGAGTTTCCCACATGTTTAAGGCATCGAGGAGGGAATGAAAGAACTAATTTCTGGGGAAAGTGTTTAATGTCACCATGCCACCGGATTATGTGGTGAGAGCATCTGAGAAATGAAAGAGGATTATTGGCATCAATAAGCCGTAATGTTGATATGAAAGAAGAGCCACTTAGGTTTAGCCACTCGGGTTTATGTTAGATGATTCTTGAAACATGCTATGGTTGTGTAAAGAGGGGGCACAAGAAGAATAAATTCCCTTAGTCTGTATACACCTATTCCGGTCTGCCCGATATGCGGGCGAAAATAATTTGCGTCATGTTGTGAGTATGCTCAGAAGCATGTTAGGGGTGGTAGATTTGGGCAATTCCAAAAGTCCATACAATGAGCCGTTGCAGAGATTGTTACTACCGCCATGAAGGCTTGAAGGAAGACTAAGTGGAATGCTTATGATGTATGCAAAAAGGGTAAATATAGGGTAACTGGGGCGAATTAGTTTAGCGGACCCCATCCTTATTGTGTGAAGTGTATGAGATGTCATTCGGGGGTATGTCACTATGGTACTAATGTATGTTTTGGATGTGGAGTAGAGGGGCATTAATTAAGGTACTGCCCTATCAATCTAAAGTCATCAAGTAAGTCACTCCTTAGTACATCATTATGAACACCACATTATTTTCCTTGTTGTATATGTACATCCATATTGAAGAAGCCTACATAAATGTGGTCTTAACTAATACGTTGAATCACAAAACACTGCATGTATCTACTCTTTGAACGAGACACATTATTCGTGAATTCACTCTATCAAAAATTCTCTTATATTTACAACATCTTGAGAAATTGAGCTCTATAATGATTTCCTTGAATTGGGTTATAACCCCAGTTTAATACTTTCCACTGCTTCCCTAAATTCTCAACAAGAGACTATACTTGATGAATTTCTTACAGAACCTTTTGATTCAAATGGATAACATCGTCTCACTTATGCTTATGCATGCACAGTCATAAAGTTCACCTATGTGGTATCAAATCCAATGTATAGTGGCCTAGTGTTGAGGTCCTTCTTGAGCTACTCCTTTTCTCTCCGGTGTATGTGGCTCCTATGGTTGGAACATGGAAAGGTTAAGCTGTGAGAATGATAATAACCTCACAAGAGTTCAACTTATTTTTCAACCTTATGGGGGTGTGGCATAGATTTCTTGTGTCAAATATAGTTAAGAGCGTACTGCAACTTTGTGTATCTTGAAACTCATATCATATTCAGGGTGCCAAAATATTCTCATTTCGAGTTGAACTGATTTTCCCTACACTCCAGGAGGCGACTGGTGTCACATATGTGTTATCTCTCTTTGAGGCCTACTATTGCCAAATAAGGCACGAATGGAATGAAACAATTCTTGATGTCCTTTTCATGACTCACTTCTGTTACATCTCAGAATCATGAACATGTCCCCTATATTATCAATGCCTACTATGCAACTCTGTGCCTCATGTGTCGAATCAATGAAGTTATCACAATGATTAACCGCGTTATTACTATTGGTAGTTTCCTTCATGTCTCTTAGGATATAACCTCCTGAAATACCGTGCTCAGCACATTGATGGATTCTTGAATAGTTCTATCTAATCTCGAACCTCGTTGTTCATATTTATAGTAACCTATGGGGGTTGAAGGTTCAAACATGTCAAAGAAGAAGCATCATCATGGGATCAAATATATCGGATAGAAAGTTTTAGGGTCATATTCATGTTAGCACATCTTAGAGTAATTGTTGGAGGTTGCAAAAGTTTTAGTTAGGGTGTTTGGTGTAGAGATTTAGAATTGAAGAAAGTGAACGGGTTACTCTAAAGATTTTCTCTATGAATATGTTATGTGAATTCCTAATAAAGGTAAAGTATGTGTAGTCACATTAGGACTTATGAAATCTTAAAGGAAATAGGCCAAACTATGAGTATGATGTTTCCCTATTATTGTTCTCCGTGTACCCGATGTTTCATGTGTCTATGTCTAAGAAGGTGAAGTAAATGGATAATTGGATTATGAGGAGAAACTATTTGCTATCCTTGTTAGATAAGTCCGGAAGTTAAGATTGCCTCCGTCAAGTGTTATGGCTAAATCTGTGAGTTGAGGAGATCACCTCGAAGGTCGAAAGTGTTGAGGAAAGGAAATTTTTTCACTTGTTTGTAGAGAAAAATGGTTGTAGTTCAAAAATGTACCTTCTATGCATTATAGTTTAAATGTGTACATTTCATGTCAAGATACCACTATTGTTAATGTAATGCCCTAATGTTGAGATCGGTGTTATTGATATATACTGCGATACATCATTGAGTAATGGATATATTGTTAGGATTGATTTTTGGGATTCTCTGACAGGAAGATAGGCCTAGTTACAGGGGAAACTCTGTCAAAATTTTTACTAATTTGTAAAGATAGCCAATTTTAAGGGCCATAAGTAAGTTGAGATTTTGGAAGGGAAGTATAAGACCCATGTAGTCATAAGCGCCTATGTATAATGGTTGGAGGTAAAATGATGGTAACTCTATTCTTATAAGTGACTTTTAAAACATTCGAGGGCAAATTTTATTAAGTGAGGGAGAATGCAACACCCCGGAAATTTTCGAAGTACTTGAGCGCTAGTAAGAAAGTTGATGTGCGCTAATTATATTATTTTGTATGCAAACAAGGACTATTATATGAATGATATCAATTTAGTGACAATATATGTATGAGGTGGATTAAGAATAGTTTATGGTCTAAGAAGAGCCCCAAGGCTAAGTCAAGTTAAAACTTTTATGATAGGATAAAGTTTCAAGTGAGTTCGCATAAGAAATAATTTCAAACGAGCATACCTCTCTTGATACGGAGAGTTATATGGTTTATTACCTATCAAAATAAAGGTCTATGTGTCTAGTTTCCAATGATTCAAACTGTTCATTATTTGGACACTCCTACAAGAAGTTATGACTAAATTACCAAAGGCTGGATCTGCGATCAATTTCGCGACCGCAAAACGGTTCCGCAGACCGCATACGCATCGCAAAGTGGAGCAGAGATGGGCAAATTTTAAACAAAATATTATGCTGTCGCATAATTAATTATGCTGCAATTCTGCTACCTACAAAATGATTATGCTATAGCATAATTGCACCACATAATTGACTTCGGGGGTCATTTTTGGAGATTTTCATATCCGATCCAATTTTGATATAAGGCCTTAGGGGGTCATTTTTGAAGGTAAAATGTGATTTTTAAGAGAGAGGAGAGAGCTATCTTAGAGAGAGAAAGAGAAGACCTAGCTATTTTGTTCATCAATTCTTGCTCAAGGCTTGAGGATTTCACAAGAACTTCATCTAATAGGTAAGATTCTACTCCCTAGCCCTAAATTTTGGGGTTTTGATTAAAAGTAGGTCATGAGAAGTATGATTATTGGGTGTGAGAGTATTATGTATACATATATATATGTACCAAAAGATTTGTGGGGAGATTGTTGAGCTTAACTAAGTAAAGATTGGGGTGTGTAGTGAAGGAAATCTGGTAGAAGAACCTTGTGATGAAATTTGTACACCTAGTCTTTGATAAAATGCTCAAATGAGCTGAGACCATGAATATCTTCCTAATTATGGTTCAATTTTTTTATGTCTCAAAATTGATTGGGATTGCTAGAATTTCCGGAATGTTGTAGTAATTTAAGGAAAGCTCAATTGAGGTATGTTGGCTAAACTTTCTCTCTTAGAATTGAATTCCATGATGTTTCCATAGGTTCCAAGTATGGTTATCTCAAGTTACTTATTCTATGTTCCGAGTTGTTTCCAATAAATTTGATTGTTCCGAATAAGCAAAGTGTCAAGAATTATGTAATCAAAACTTGTTCCGAATGTTCTATCACATTATGTCATCCTTCGGGAATGTGTTCAAGAATGATATGTGTATTAAAATGTTATGGATTTGAGCCGTGTTTCAAATAAAATCTAGTATGCCAAATTGTGTGAGAAAAACTCAATATGCTTAAGACTCTTAATTGTTCAAATGTGTACCTAAAGTCTTGATTTGGAAATGTCTTGTTGTTGATAATCTATAATGATGTTTGAAAATGAAATAAGTGAATTGGGGATTTAGAGTGTGGCCAATGTGCCAAGAATGAAGGTTATACTTGTGGCTAATGGTGCCAATGAAATAAGATGATGTGAGAAAGATTATTAAATGAACTTTGATTCAACTATTCCAAAATTGACTTCGAAAATAGAATTTGCCTAAAAGCTTATGTACTCAAGTCATATCCATATGTGGTTGTTTCAACTAATGTTATGCTTTGTGAGTATTTTCAATGTGTTTTGCATTCTTACATATTCGTGAATGGAAATTGTGTAGTGTCCTTTTTGTGGAAAAGTATTTCAAGAATAAATGGTGTGTTACTTGTTGATGATTTTAACTTGCGCATCAATTGCCAATTATTTTACTCCATTTATCGGAAAGAAATCTATTGTGCTTAAATTGTTCATTTCTAATGAACTTAAAGTTGTGATTTTCGGAATATTCTATATGTTGATATTTGATGATGATCTATGAAAGGGAAGAAATGAAAGTGTGGAATATGAAATACGGCCATTGCGCCATGAATAACGAATCATATGTATGGCCAAGATAGCCATTGAAATAATAATGTTGTAAGTAGTTGAAAGTACGAATTAAGTAATATGTGGTGTGAAAGGTTATGAGATGTACGTATTTGTACTTTTATTTCCAATGTGTTACAAAATCTTGTGGACGGTCTATGAAACGCATAGGTATATTATGTTATGATATCCTATAGACAGTCTATGAAACGCATAGGTATATTGTATTATGAAATCCTGTGGACGGTCTATGAAATGCATAGGTATATTGTGTTATGATATCCTATGAACGGTCTATGAAACGCTTTATTATGTTGTGTTATGAAATCCTGTGGATGGTCTATAAAACGCATAGGTATATTATGTTACGAAATCCTGTGGACGGTCTATGAAACGCATAGGTATATTGTGTTATGAAATCCTATGGACGGTCTATGAAACGCATAGGTATATTGTGTTATGAAATCCTGTGACGGTCTATGAAACGCATAGGTACATTGTGATATGAAATCCTGTGGACGGTCTATGAAACGCATAGGTACATTATGATATGAAATCATGTGGACGGTCTATAAAACGCATAGGTACATTATGATATGAAATCCTATGGACGGTCTATGAAATGCATAGGTACATTGTGATATGAAATCTTGTGGACGGTCTATGAAACGCATAGGTGCATTGTGTATAAGAAGTATAGGTCTACGGTATGAATAAACACTATGGACGGTCTATGAAACGCATAAGTGTATAATATGATATGTGAATACTAAGGACGGTCTAATGAGACACATTATTAATGCAGACAAGAGGTGCCCCTTTCGTTGCCCTTGTTTGTACAGGTTGTTTCAATTACATTATATTATGTGTTCTACGTATAGATCATATGGGAATTCTATTTTGAAAGAGGATTTCTAGCTATACATACTAGTGCTATTCGACAATACTAACGTCCCTTTTGCTGGGGACGTTGCATCTTTAATGGATGCAGGTGGTTCTACAGCAGGTGGCATTGATCACTGTTAGCAGTTACTCCCTATTCAGCAGGTTTTGGTGAGCCCTATTCTATTCTGGGCCCGATGTCACTTGATGTTACACTTTGTGTCTTGAGGTATAGCCGGGGCCTTGTTGCCGACACTTCCATACTATTCTTCTGTTATATTTAGAGGCTCCGTAGACAGGTTGTGGGTGGTGTATGATTTTGGGAATTGAACTAGAAATGTTGCTATTTAGCAAACATGTTTTGCATTATATCTATAAACTTGTAATACTTTGGAAATTATGAATGAAGTAGCTAATGGAATGAAATGGGAGTTGTTAATAAAATATTTTCAGTGTTTGATTTATGTAGTGCATCTCCACTTTATTCATGGATGAGTTTGGGTAGAAGGAAATCTAATAAGCTTGCTCGGCCGGGTTCACTCAATTGAGCACCGGTCGCGCTCCCCGAGTTTGGGGCGTGACACTTGTGATGAACTAGCGGGAAAATTTATTTCAAAGTACTTCTCTCTCGGGCACATGGATATTCTCTAGAATGACATTCTAGCATTCAATCAAGAGCCCAATGAACCACTACACGGGATATGGGAAAGATATAGAATAATGGTGAAAGAGTGCCCCAACAATGATATGACAGAGAACATGATTCAACAAACTTTCTATCGGGAGATCAATACCACCAACCAATGTGTAGTTAATCAACTTGCCAGTGGGAACTTCATGACTACGCCCTATGGGGAGGCGTGTGAGATTTTGGATGAGATGGCGGATACTTTATCGGCTTGGCAATCTAGAGCTAATGTTCCACAAGGTGATCCAAATGTGATTCTTCTTCACAAAGAGTTACATGACCATGGACAAGCCATAGCCGAGTTAACAACCACCATGAACCAATTGGAAAAGGCTCAACTTCAACAAGTGCAAAACCCGAGGCAAGTCAATGCAATGGAGGGAGTCAATATGATGGTGAACAAGAGAAGAACAAGAAATACACAAGTGCAACAAAGAGGGGACAATTTTGTGCAAAATGATAATGGATTTGATCAAGATGGTTCTTATGATGACTAAGAGGAAGAGGTACAATATGTGAACAATTTTCAAGGGCAAAGAAACAACTTCCAAGGCCCTAGTCAACAACAATGGAGAACTTCAAATAACCATGGTAATTAGAATAGTGGAAACAATCAAGGCAATTGGAATAACAACAATCAAGGCAATTGGAGTTGAAGCAATAACCAAGGGAATTGGCATAATAATAATAACAAAGGCAATATGGGAGGCAACAACCAAGGAGGGTGGAACAACAATCAAGGAAATCGGGGGTCGAACAACCAAGCAACCCACCTCCTTACCCTTCCCATGGTGCTAGTTTGTCCAACAATGAAATGGGCCATATTGAGAACATGTTCAAACAAATGATGGAGAAGAATGCCGATTCCGATGCCCAACTTTCTTCACACAACACATCGATCCGCAATCTAGAAGTGCAAATGGGTCAAATCTCTCAAGCTTTAAATTCTCATCCTAAGGGGGAACTACCAAGTGATACGGTGGTGAACCCAAAATAATACGGGGCATGCCATGGCTGTTAATACAAAAAGTATAAGAGGTAGGAATGCACCTACCTCGAGTCAAAGGAAATTTGTAGATGATGAGCTAGTGGTAGAAGAAGAGGAGATCCCAAACAATATTTAGCAAGCAAATGATGAAGTACAAATTGATATTGATGACACGGTGGAAGAGACTCAAGAGGATGTGAACCCATCTGGGGATCATGTGATTGACATACTGGAACTGATAGTGTAAAAAGCTAAGGCACCATTGCCTAAGCCACCTCCTCCCTATCCTCAAAGGCTTGCCAAGAACAATGGCGAGAATTAATTCAAAAAGTTCATTGATATGATGAAGAGTCTCTCGATAAATGTGTCATTAGTTGAAGCTTTGGAGAAAATGCCCGAATATGCAAAGTTTATCAAGGACTTGGTGACGAAAAAGCGGTCGATAAATTTTGAAACTATCAAAGTCACTCACCAAGTGAGTGCAATTGTGCATTCGATGGCTCCTAAGTTGGAAGATCTCGGTTCTTTCACAATTCCTTGTACCATTAGAAGCACCGAGTTTGTAAAAGCTCTTTGTGATCTTGGGGCGAATATCAATTTGATGCCCTATTCAGTTTTAAAGACATTGGGAATTGGTCAACCAAGACCCACATCTATGAGATTACAAATAGCCTATGGTACAATGAAGAGACTGTTAGGGGTGATTGAGGATGTATTGGTTCGAGTTGACAAGTTCATTCTCCTGGCGGATTTTGTTATTCTTGATTGTGAAGTGGACTATGAGGTCCCAATTATTCTTGGTAGATCTTTCCTTGATACGGGGAAGGCTCTTGGTTATGTGGAAGCCGGAGAACACACTTTTGGATGGGTGATGAAAATGTAGTGTTCCATGTGTGCAAATCTATGAGGCAGCCGAATAGCAATGAAGTATGTTCGTTCGTGGACTTGGTGACCGATGTGATTTTTGATGATACAAGTGCCACTATTAATGTGGGTGACATGTTGGAGGTCGTTTTGTCTAAATTTTGATGATGACGAGTTGGATGGCTTCATGGAATGTGTTAATTCTTTGCAAGGAATGGGGTCGTACAACTATGCACCCCGGAAACTTTACTTAGATCTTGAGAATTGGAAAACTCCTCCTACAAAGCCTTGAAGAGCCTCCTATCTTGGAGTGGAAGCCATTGTCTCCACATCTCTGGTATGAATTCCTTGGCCCTTGTTCTACTTTACCGGTTATTCTTTCCTCTTGTTTGACTAACGTGCAGGTTGATTCCACATTGGTGATGCCCTACAAGAGGAAGAAAGCTATTGGGTGGACTTTGGCGGATATTCGGGGAATAAGCCCCCATTTTGCATGCACAGGATTAATTTGGAGGAAGATGCCAAACCCTCCATTGAACATCAAAGGAGACTCAATGAATCCATATAAGACATGGTCAAAAAGGAGATCATAAAGTGGTTAGATGCCAGGGTTGTCTACCCCATTTATAACAGTTCGTGGACTTCTCCAATGCAATATGTTCCAAAGAAGGGGGGCATAATTGTGGTCACCAATGAAAAGAACGAATTAATTCCCATAAGAACGGTGACCGGGTGGAGAGTGTGTATGGACTATCGAAAGCTAAACAAAGTCACAAGGAAAGACCATTTTCAACTCCCCTTTCTTGACCAAATGCTTGATAGGTTGGCAGGTCATGCTTACTATTGCTTTCTAGATGGATATTCGTGCTACAACCAAATCCTTATTGCCCCGGAAGATCAAGAGAAATCAACTTTCATTTGTCCCTATGGCACTTTCGCTTTCAAGCGGATGTCATTTGGCTTATGCAATGCACCGGTAACTTTTCAACGGTGTATGTTGGCGATCTTTACGGATATGGTAGAGGACTACCTTGAAGTCTTCATGGATGACTTTTCGGTAGTCGGGGATTCCTTTGATGATTGCTTAGCAAATTTGGATAAAGTATTGGCAAGGTGTGAAGAAACGAACTTGGTGTTAAATTGGGAGAAATTCCATTTCATGGTCGAGGAGGGCATTGTCCTTGGCCACAAAATTACAAAGAAGGTCATTGAGGTCGACAAGGCTAAGATAGAGGTGATTTCTAAACTTCCACCTCCAACATCAGTGAAAGGCGTGAGAAGTTTCTTGGGTCACGCGGGGTTCTACCGACCCTTCATAAAGGATTTTTGCAAAGTGGTAAACCCGTTATGCAAGCTTTTAGAGAAAGATGCTAAGTTTCACTTCAATGATGATTGCATGAGCGCCGTTGAATTGCTAAAGTTCAAGTTGACAACAACTCCCATTATCACCGCTCCTAATTGGAGTATTCATTTTGAGCTCATGTGCGATGCTAGTGATGTAACGGTTGGAGCAGTTTTGGGGCAACGTATCAACAAGATTTTTCATCCAGTCTACTATGCTAGTAAGACCATGAATGATGCCCAAGTAAATTACACTGTTACTAAAAAAGAGCCCTGCTCCATTGTGTTTGCAATTGAGAAGTTCCGCCCATACTTGATGGGAGCAAAGATTATTGTTCAATGGATCATGCGACACTTCGCTATCTTATGAGCAAGAAAGATTCAAAAGCTAGGTTGATGAGATGGGTTCTATTGTTGCAAGATTTTGATATTGACATTCAAGATCGGAAAGGGAGTGAAAATCAAGTGGCGGATCACTTGTCTCGTTCGAAGAAGGAGGGGAGGCCGCATGACGGCCTTGAAATCAATGACTCCTTCCCCGATGAGAAACTCTTGGCCATTTCAATAAAGGAGGTGACATGGTTCGCCGATCTAGCAAACTTCCTTGTGTGTGGAATCATCCCGGATGAGTTCTCTTCAAATCAAAGGAAAAAGCTCAAATGGGATTGTCAAGATTATTATTGGGACGAACCTTACCTCTTCGGGATTTTCACGGATGGGGTAATTAGATGATGTGTACCGGATGAAGAGCAACATGTTATTCTTGAGGCTTTCCATTCTTCGCCTTATGGTGGTCACCATAGCAGAGTAAGAACGGTGGATAAAGTGCTAAGTTGTGGTTTCTATTGGCCCACTGTCTACAAAGATGCACGTGATATGGTGAAAAGATGTGATGAATGCCAACGGGCCGATGGAATCTCAAAGAAGAATGAAATGCCTCTCACTACTATTTTGGAGATCTATATCTTTGGCGTGTGGGGTATTAACTTCATGGGTCCTTTTATGAGTTCTTGTGGAAACACCTACATCTTGGTCGCGGTTGATTATGTGTCTAAATGGGTTGAGGTCGTTGCTCTACCCAACAATGAAGCGAGGAGTGTGGTGGTGTTCTTGAAGAAGAATATTTTCACAAGATTTGGTACTCCGCAGGCTATCATAAGCGATGAGTGGTCGCAATTTTGCAACAAGGCGTTTGGCACTTTTCATAGTAAGTATGGTTTCACTCATGAAGTTACCACTCCCTATCATCCTCAAGCTAGCGGTCAAGTGGACGTCTCCAACCGGGAGATAAAGAGTATCTTGTCCAAAATAGTGAATGCTAACCGGACGGATTGGTCAAAGAAGCTTGATGATGCACTATGGGCTTATCAGACTTCTTTCAAAACTCCTATCGGGATCTCTCCATACTGGTTGGTATTTGGTAAAGCTTGTCATCTTCCAGTGGAACTTGAGCACAAATCCATGTGGGCTTTAAAGAAGTTGAATCTTGATTGGAATGTAGCTGCCAACTTGCGGGTTGCACATTTGAATGAATTTGATGAGTTCCGGTACCATGCATATGCAAGTTCATCCTTGTACGAAGAGAGAATGAAGTACCTTCATGACAAATACATTCGAAACAAGGAGTTCAAGGTGGGCGATCTTGTTTTGTTGTTCAACTCACGATTGAAGATGTTTCCTAGAAAGTTGAAGTCCAAATGGAGTGGTCCCTTTGAAATTGTGGGTGTGACACCTTTTGGCACATTGGACTTGAAGAAAAAAATGATGAGGTATTCCAATCAATGGTCATCAGGAAAAGCATTATTTAGGACAAGCTGATGATGGCCACTTAGTGGCAGTTATTCATTTGAAGTGATGGTAATCTGCGTCGTGCCGCGACGTTAAATCAGTGCTTCTTGGGAGGAAACCCATGTCTTCTTTTTCTTTTTCTTTTTCTTTTCTTCTTTTGTAGATAGGTGTTATTTTGTGCTAACTGGATTTGAAGTGTGTTGAAGGAATGAGTGTGCTTTATAGGAACTGTGCTCAGAAAAATTGCCTAAGTGTGGAAAAAGTGCAGACCGCACATGTATTGTGCAGACCGCACAATTTTGAATGCTATAGCAGAAGGTAACTGCAGTCGCATAATTCTTGTGCGGACCACACAAATTGAGATGGGAGAATGCAAACTCTCTGAAGTTTTGTCTGTCAGAGAATTGGCCATTCTGCAGCCGCACATCGAATTATGTAGTCTGCAGCCAAAATCTGCGGTCACACCACAAATTGTGCGGACCACAGATCAACAAGGCTATTGAGCCTTCAGGTAACAGAGTGCGGACCGCAAAAGGAATTATGCGGCCGCACTCCTCCTTTGTATTCCCAAGTCTGCATCTAAGTATAAATAGTAGCCTTGGGCTACTATACAAGTTTTGCCTCTCTGAGCACTCTAAACTCTAACACTTTGAATTCATCTGTTCAATCATCTGCCACACTCCATACACATGTGTGATCACTTAGTTGCACTCCTTCATATCTGTGCAAAAACTAGAAAATCCTAGAGGTCTGATCGAGTTGATTTTGAAATATGGGGCTGCACAAGCAATTGTGCGGTCCGCAGAGTTGAAATCTAGGGTCCTTGGTGAAGTAAGATTCTGCGGCCGCACTTGAAACTACTCGGATCGCAAAAATTCCACCGCGGCCGTAGAAAAGTGTGCGCGGCCGCAGATCAGGCCAATCACCTGTCATCAGAGAGTTGGCACTTTTGGAAAATCCAATGTGCGGCCGCAATGAGAAATGTGCAAACCGCACTTCTATTATGCGGTCGCACTCAAAATTGTGCGGACCACAGTTCTATCTCTGCGATCGCAAGTCCAAATTGTGCAGTCCGCACAACCCTGTCTGTGGTTGCACTTGTAATTGTGCGGACCACACTTCACCATCCTGCACTCATGTTCTATATTGTATGATACTCTTGATTTGCAATTGAACCATAACTAACTATTGTTGTTGCTTGTAACAGAAAATGGTCAGATCTCGAGGTCGTGGTGATACATCAAAAAGGAGGGGTGAACCTCCCAGAGGTAGAGGCAAAAGCACTTTACCCCTCTCCCTTCAAAGGATAATCACTAAGAAAGCTACTGTAGGCCGAGGAAGACAGCCTGAGACCTCCGAATCTAGTTCATATGCCCCATCTTGGAAAGCATCAGAGGGCGACTCAGTGCAAGAGCAGCCTGCTATCCAATCATAGCCACAGCAGCCACAGGGAAGGTATCAACTCCGGGATGAGCCTTCCTCCTCACATATCACCTCCGAGAGTTCAGAGAATGCTAGTCAGGCTTCGAAGCCTTCTTCTACACCTGACCCTGAGGCACCAGCAACCATTGTTGATGATATTTTAGACGATGGTCGAGGGGGTGATACTACAGTTGCCAGCCTTGAGAGGTCGAAGAAGAAAGAGGTCTGGGAGGACCATTTTTTGAGTTTCGCTGCCTTCATCAGCTTCCATAAGTGGTGGCCGGTGATATCGCTCACTCTTGGGCAACAATTCCAACTCAAAGATCTTGACAAGTATAATCCATCCGTGTTGAGACAGTTCCGGGAGAGGAAGGGGTGGATGTGTTTCACCGAGACTGTGGTTGATGCCAAGGAGTATTTGGTCCGGGAATTCTATGCCAATGTGGCACACATAAGGAAAGGGACCAAAGTTACAAAAGTGAGAAACCTGAAGGTGCGGTTCGACCAGCACACACTGAACTCCTACTTGGGGTTTGAGAACGTAGAGCCAATGCAGTACTTGGAGAAGCGGGCAATGGGTGATGCAGCTCGCCCATGGCTAGGTGAGATTCTTGCGGCCCCGGGGCCACCACCACCATGGATCACTGCAGGGGTTCCTATTCAACAGAACACCCTAAATTTCGAGGCGAAGGGATGGCAGATCTTCATATGCAGCAGACTAGACCCGTGCCAGAACGAGACAAACTTACCTATTTCACGGGTTGTTCTAGTCGCATCTATTATGGCCGGGTACCGGATCAATGTGGGTTTATGATGTCAGACAACATATCAGTGGTCGCCAGGCGGGCTGATACTTTCTACCCATATCCCCACACCCTCACTGAGTACCTTGCAGATGCACGGGTAGAGCCCAGGGATATTGACACGAAGGTTCGGGCAAAGAAGCCCTTCTCTTGGTATTCTCTGATGGATCCGAAGGAACCTAAGAGAAAGGATGAGCCGACTACTACCATAGGCTAGTCTGATGAGCCTTCGGTGGTAGCTATAGAGTCAGCAGATATGCCCTCCACCTTAGAGAGCCTTCTGCCAGTACAGCTGCCATGCCTCCACCTTCAGCCTCAGTTCCTCTCTCCTCGGCTTTGAAGCTGGTGCCTATGCCTACTGCTCTACTATCTACGCTGCGAGTCTCCCAGACTTTGGCGAGCCTCAACAATTGGATACAGACAGCTACTGCAAAGCTGTCTGACATATATGGTCATATTGCAGCACAGTCATCTATGTCGGCACCCCAGATTCCTCCCACAGTCGAAGAAACTTTGAAGAAGATCCTGGACAACCAGAACACTATCATGGCCACTCTGGTACAGCATAGGTCCATGATTGAAGAATTAGCCAACGAAGTAAAGAAGATGCGGAAGTCACAGGGTTCGAAGAAATCAGTGGATAAGTTTCGCTGATAGGTCACCAAGCTTGTAGCAGCGAGAGACATTCCATTTGACATGTTGATAGACCCGCACTACCCAGGCCCAGATCCCACAGAGCCCACTGCAGTAGCTAGCAAGTCCGAGGAGCCAGACCTTGCTGCTGAGGCAGTCCATCAGAAGTTCACCAACCCAGCTAGTCCCGGACTTGAGGATGATGAGATCCAATTGGAGACTGAGGTCGGTGCCACTACTGGGGACACAAAGATGGCCACAGAGTCACAGGGAGTTTTCTTCACTTCCACCCTTCTTATACTCTTATTTTTCTAAGCATTAGGGACAATGCTTAATTTTATTCCGGGGGGGGAGGGGGGGAGTTTCTTTAATATTTTGATGATTCTGATTCTGTATTTTGATAACTATGACACATTTGGCCTGTAATTAACTTATTACTATTTTCTTCTTCTTTCTCATTATGTATATATTCTCTTTATTCCCTCATTATGTATATTCGTTTAGCTTTCAATGGTTTTTTTTGTTTTATAGCTTCTTTATCTTTATGTTTGTCTTCTTTTTGACTTAGTAGCTTCTTTTGGATTTGCTTTTTCAATAAGTAGCTTCTTTTTTCTTTAATAGCTTCATTTTATGTTTTAGTGGATAATAAGCCTTTGGTTTTCTTAATGCCACGGTTCTTTCCAAAGGTAGTTTTTTTTGTGAACCGGGTGACTCTTCCCAGCGATGGATGGCGTGACAACCTTCTTAAGGGATTGAGTCCGTTTTTGGTAGAATACATAATTAAGTCATGCTCGAAGAGTCAAACATGCTTCACTTGGTACCAACATACTTAACTACGTATTTATGGTTAAAAATAAAGTTTTTGGAAAGAAATAGCTCTTGTTAGTGAGCTTTTGACTCTTGTGTTGACTTAGACAATCATTGAGTGGTTTAGTCGAACCATAGTGATTTTCAATCTTGAATATGGTCATCGTGGGCCCTCTACTCTATCCTCTTTAACAATCTGGATGCATGAGAGGTGAGATGTTGTTGTTTCAAGTCCAAGTACCCGTGCGAATAGTCTAGAACTTACCCCTAATGTGTTTATAGGCGAAATGTTAAGTTTTCTTGGCTTGAAAAATGATTGTAGGCTCTCCTTTTCCAGCTTGAAATTTTTCATGGCCCACCAATGTTTTTATCCCTAGTCAACCCATTTGAGCCTAAAAACTTTCTCATTTGATAACCATGTTACAATCCTTTACCCGTTTTGTCGTCACCCTCTCTTGGCACCCGAGATTTTTTTAACACTCTTGTGAAACAATTGGCTAAAAACGTAAGTTTGGGGGAGAGACAAGGAGTTTGAAAAAGGTATCAAGGCACAATAGATAAAAGAAATGAAGAGAAGGAAAGGCAAGAAAAAGAAAGACCAAGAAAAAGAAAAATGCAAAAAAAAGAAAGCGAATAAGTTGAAAAGTTGAAGGATTAAAAAAAAAGTAATGATGTGAAGCATGGAGAAATAAAAGAAGGAGAAAATGAATAACATGACCAATAAAGAGTGATGTTAAGTCTCTCTGGTTCCCCTACGAAAAAGAAAATGCCTCAATGAGTTGGCAAAGCATGAGCCTAGAAAAGAAAATGGAGTGTTTAAGGAAAGATGATCTCGTTCTCTCATAGTATATCCAACCTTAGTCCAAAATCCTTCATTGTAGTCCAAAAAAGCCCTATGTGATTTCAAGCCGAGTAAGCTTACATTAGTGGTGATTTACATGAGGGGCAAGCCTGTGGTACTTAAATCCGTACTTGCGATATTCTTTTGAGAGAGTTGAGCGAACCTTTCACAAATATTTGGATTGAATGTTATATTCTTAAGTGAGATTGGAAAACGGAGAGTAGAGGAGGAGGATTTTTGGATCCACAATGACCTATATGAAAGAGCGAACTTCCTTGATGAACAAAGTCAACTCTTGATGCTCAAGTGTCACACTAGAACTATCTCTGCTTAAATGTTTAACTTGTTGCCTTGTTGATAATTCATAAGTGGTGTGGGTAATTGTTAGTCCCAATTGATGTTTTTGACTCACCTTTGATTAGCTGGAATAGCTCTTAACTTGTGGAGGTGGGAATTACTTTATTTGCATGAGGACAAGCAAAAGCTTAAGTTTGGCAGAGTTGATAAGTGAGAATTTTGACTACTTATTAGCGCCCTTTAGCTTTCGTTTTAGTCCAAAAGCACCTAATTATGTTCCCAAAAACTGATGAAATGTGCTTAATTGTAGGAATATTGGAAAATAAACTCCCAAGATAAAATTTAACTCAAGACGGAGTAATATGAATGCAAGGACAAAAATAGGCACAAAAGCTCAGAAGTGCAAACCGCAGAATACCATATGCCGTCGCATGTTGTGAAGAAATTGTCATCGGAGAAATGTGCAAAGTGCGGTCCGCACTTACAATTGTGCGGACCGCAGAAGAGCAAGGTGCGGCCGCAATTATAATTGTGCGGACCGCAAAAAGAGAGCAGTGCAGCGGCAGATCAGAATTATGCGGCCGCAGATTTCCAATCCTGTCAAGCTGAAGAAAAGTGCGGACCGCACATGGATTTGTGCGCAGAACCTCCGAAAGAGCATTTTTGTCCGAAAATTCCAACCCTGTATAAATAGAAGAGTTTCATTTTTTTAGGTAAACTTTTGGCATCAGCTGCTGTAGTAGACGATTTCTTTTACTCTTTTTAATAGTTTTAGCTATTTTGAGCATTTTGAACATATAGTTTATCAATTTAATTAGAAATATGGGTTTAATTATCATTTCTTCTCCTATTTCTTCTAGTTTAAGCATGAGTAGATAGATTTTTACTAGGGTAGTGACCCAACCCTAGTGTGTAAACTTAATGGGTGTTTGATTTATTGCTTCCTTATGGTTGGGTATTTATTATTTAGCCTTGTTCTTGCTTTTATTTGAAGAATTAATGGTTGCAAATATTAGTTCATGCCTATTTGACTTGGTCTCTACTTGAGAAAGAGACACAGTCTAAGAAACCTTGGCTAACAAGAAATTGGGTCAATCGAGAGATTGATAAGCCCAATTAGAGGGTTGAAGCTAGAGAGAGTAAAACCCGACTTGAGCTTTTATTCTACCGTTTTGTTCAATACCCATTTGGACTTGAGAAAATTAAATTGAGCAAAATCACTCTCTGACCGAGAAGTATTGAGTGGGTAACCGAGTGTTGATAGCTATAATATACACTGACCAATATAACAAGCTTTAAAGTTTACAACTCATTAGTCAAACACCTAGGTGAAGGTCATAGCCCTAGGCCTTTTATATCATTTGAAAAACAACAAAAATAATTTCCTAGTTTCAGTTTTTAAATTGCAATCGTAGTGTAATTTAGATTTTTCAGCAAACCAAATATTTTAGAAGTGCAAATTTAGATATACAAACTCATGCGCTAAGATATATACTACTAACTCGCATTCATATAGCTCCATGCGAAATTCAACCCCGACTCTTGTTGGGTATTACTATTGCAACAACCGCTTTCATAACCTCAAATAGAGGAGTGAAATTGGACGAGATCAAAGGTCTTGAGCAGCTTCGTATTATATATTATGACTTGTTTGTGTGGTCGAGCTCGGATTTTGGATGATTCAGGATCAATTTGAAGGAACAATTCTTGTTTTGGAAGTTTAAGCGGTAAGAGTTGATTGTAGTTTGACTTTTGTGCAGACGATCCTGGAATGGTATTATGATAATTCCAATAGCTTCGTATGGTATAATTGGACTTAGGCGTGCGTTCGGATTTGGATCTGGAGCTCCGTAGGATAATTTGATGCATTTTGAAAAAAATTGGAAAGTTGAAGTTTTGGAAGGTTAAGAGATTTAATCGGGAGTTGTCTTTGTTGATATCCCACATAATTTGTTGACTTTGTCAATCGGAATTGATTTGATAGCTTTCGACATGAGTTTTGGAAGTTGGAAGATTTAAAATTCATAAGTTCGATTGAGATATGATTCATGATTTTGATGTTATGTGGGATTTAAGGCCTTGAGTTGGGACTTGATGGTATGTTCGTACGGGGTCCCGAGGGGCTTAGGTGAGTTTCTGATAGGTTTAGGTTGTGTTGTGCTTGTTATTGATGTTTCGACGTCGTTTATTCAATCATAAATGGTACCATATTAAGAAAATGAGCTCCAAATTCAATTTTTATTGAAGTATTATATCCGTATTGTAATTACGAAGCTATAGCAAAAAAAAATCATTGAATTCGGACATCGTATGAGAGAAATGTCCATTTTCGAGTCTGGAAAGACTGCTGGTTTCTGGTGTAGTATCCTAGGGCTCGCAAAAGCGAACATTTGTTGGCATTTGCGACTTCTTCCCTTTTCCAGTTCGCATTTGCAAACATTTTATCGCAATTGCGACATTTTCCAGCCATATTCTTGTTCGCAATTGCTAAGGCTTCTTCGCTTTTGCGAGGGTTCGCAATACGAACCCTAGATCACAAATACAACATCTGCAGCTTGTTTTCATCTATGTAATTTGGGTTTTTTGCTTCATTTTTTGATATTTTTGAACCTTAAGTCCGAGAGTTCTGAAAATTCATCTACAATTGTTGGGTAAGTGCCCTTATTCAATTTATATGTATATTTCATGATTCCATACTTGTTTTTGTCATTAATTAGTGTCACACCTCCTTCTTCCGGGGTAAGGGGAATGAAATGCATTTTTTCCAATTAAATGACATTATTGAGATGGGATTGATTTATTTTATTTTTTAAGAGTCGCCACTTGGAATAATTATTGACGGCGTCCCAAGTCGCCATTTATTTTAAATCCCAATTCTAGGAAAATTTAATTCTAAATTATTATTGGTCTGCGAAAACAAAGTACGGGTAAGAAATTATGTTGACCGGGGAGAAGGTGTAAGGCATTCCCTGAGTCGCGTGGTTCTAGCACAGTCACTTTATTGACTACATTTGGCTTATATTATTTTTGGATAACCTGTATTTTATGGGTTCTTATGTTTTACCTATGTCCGCTTTTATTGCTTGATTAGTTTAATGAAAATTATCCTAAAATAAGTCACACGTACGTGTACTCATTTTTTGTTTGGCGTGTCAAGAATCATGTCACGCATATGTGTACACAATCAATAACATATTTATTATTATCCGAAGTTGATTGGTCAAGTCACGTGAACACGCACTTGTATTTGGGGTTACGTATCACAGCTATGCCACGGGAACCGTATACAAGCCATGATATTTAATTATTTAACGCGCGCCTAAAGAAACTAGCGCACTTGAATTATTTTCCTAAAACTAATTTGAGATTATTGTAAGTCCAATAGTTATTGTCAGGACCCAAATTTCCCTTTGCAGGGTATCGTGATAGCACCTAATCTTTAAGACTAGGTAAGCCTAATAATTTACGAAATAAACTGAATATGAAATTGAACTCAAATCTCAACATATGAAATACATATAAAAATTGCGATTAAGATAATTACGACTCCCAAAACCCGGTAGAAATAAGTCACAAGCTTCTAAGAGAAAATACTTAGTGTCTCTATACATCAGAGTCTAAAGAGAATAAGGAAAATAACATAATAAGGATAGAGGAGGACTCCTAGATTTGCGGATGCTGGCAGATATGTCATGCCCCAACCTCGGAGAGCGCGACCGACGCTCAACCGAGTGAACCCGGTCGAGCAAGCCTAGTAAACCTTTCCTACACGACTCATTCATGATCCGAAAAGGGAATGCGTCACCATTTGTAAAACAGGGGAGAGATCAGTTATATAAATATATAAACGTTGCTAGTTCATTTTTTTTCATTATAAGCATTATGCTATAGTTAAGTTTCCAAAATACAACTCGATCCAACGACCGCCCCAACATACATACATGACCCACAAAAAAGTCTACGAAGCCTCTAAGGATACAAAAGATCAACATGACAATGCCGGTAACAAGGCCCCGCCTATACCTCAAAATGTGAAAACTTATACAAAAGAAGGACTACATGACCCCTGGGAGAAATGGGGCTCACCAAAAACTGCTTTGAGGAGAGAAAGAGAGCACCACTATCTGCGATCGGCACTATCTGCAATGGAACCAGCTACATCCATTCAAAGATGTAGCGCCCCCGACAAAAGGGACATTAGTACTGTCGAATAGTACTAGTATATAAGGCAAACACTAATCTTAGTAGAATGAACAGTGAAACAAAGAGAAGGCAGTCATAATAATCAATAAGTACTTCATAGAAATACAAAGAAAACACCAAGTAAGGATAACACAGTTTCCAATTCAATCTTTCCATCTTTTTAGATTAATAATCTTTAGTGCCAAGCCACAACTCACAATGCCACCGTGTTTTTACACGGAGTCCGATCTCGGCCCGACCGGCTAAGCCATCTCAAGTGAGACATATCCATATCCACAATGTAATTCAATAAATCCAATACAAATGCCACCATGTGTACAGCATGGCGTCCGATCTCGGCCCGATCGACTAAGCCATCTCACTTGAGACATAACCTTTTGCAACTGTCCACTCAATTCACTTTTTTTTCCCATCTTCCTTACATGGCACAAACAACCTCATTTATTAAGTAGTTCTTGGCACTTGGGCACATTTTACAATTCAAGTCTTTCCCTTTTTATTTGTTCAAATAACATCATCATTCATGTCGATAAGTACCATCACATAAGGCATTTCACACATAAGGGGAGGAGCTTGGAAAAATCATAATTACGTTCTCAAATAGCATGATGACATGGTAACCATCTAAAACAACGAGGGAACATGAATCTTTCAATCAAACACACTAAGGCAAACAATTATAGTACAATCAAGTTGGAACTTACACCAATTATTCGGACACCAGGAGATCGACTCTAAGAAGAAGAGAGTTAGCCATACATACCTCAATTGCCCTTCTTTAGACTCTACAATTATCCGGAACCCTTAGCAACCTCAATCTATTTTTCCAATATATAAATTGAACCAAAAATTAGGAAAATGTTCATAGTTCTAGTTCACTTTTTTTTTTCCCACACTCTTTATCACATGCATGCAAGAAGAATCACTCTCATACCCATGAAGTATTACCCTAGTACCCCATTATAGCTATGTTTGAAATTAAGAGCTGGGGTGATGAAATCTTACCTTTTTGGATGAAGAAATTGGGTGCTCTACTTGAGTATTTCCAAGCTTTGAGTGATGGTTGAAGATTGATTGATGAAAATTAGGCCCTCCCTCTTGAACCCTCTCTCTCTTACTCTAGAATTATTAGAAAATCAGCTCAAAATAGACCTAAGGGGTATTTTAATGGAATGGGGGTCGGATTTTAAATTAAGAAAAATGGTGCCCCGACACAGGTCTGCGATCGCATATGCGACCGCATAATGGTTATGTAGTCCGTAAAGTGACCGCAGAAATGGCCCTCAAGGGCCTAAACTTTCGGCTCAGGTATGCGACCAGTATGTGGTCCGCATAATGCACCGCAGAACTCCCTCCGCAGAAACCCAAGAGGAATTATATGACCGATATGCGGTCTGCATATCGATTATGCGGTCGCATAATCGACCACAAAACTAACCTCAAATTGGCCAACCTTACTGCTTCACTCTGCGGCCATTATGCGGTCCGCAGAGTGATTATGCGGCCGCATAATGGGCCGCAGAAATGCGTTCTTCTACGAAATATTTTCCTCTCAGTCCGTAGGGTACTGTTCAATCCAAAAAGAATCTGAGGTCGTAATTGTTTTTTGCTCTCAGTCCGTAGGGTGCGAAATATTTTCCTCTCGCCGCGAAGAATTTCTACTATAATAACGCAGGAATCTAACTTGGCACCACGAAACCCCGAGTTTTTGGTTAAATTTTTTTTTTACGGGTCCTTACAAGATATACCTTGAAGTCTCCACGTACGGTCCAGCTCGCTGGTGTCTGGCCTGGTAGGAAGAACATGGATCTGTACAAAATGATGCACAGAAGTGTAGTATGAGTACACTACAATAGTACTCATTAAGTACCATGCCTAACCTCGGTAGAGTAATGGCGAGGTCAGGTCAGGGCCCTGCTAGAATAAAAGAAAACGAGGCAGAAAATATAATAATATAATGAAATGACTGAGAAATGAACAACGAGAAATTTCAGAAAGGTAACAGCACAACAAATAAAGGTAAACAACAGGGGAGCTCCTGAGGTATCGCCTCGTAGTCCCAAATGTAAATACACAACAAGGGGATCCCCCGAGGTACCGCATCATAGTCCCAAAAGTAAATATGTAATAGGGGGATCTCCCGAGGTACCGCCTTGTAGTCCCAAAATAAATATGCAATATGGGGATCTCCCGAGGTACCGCCTCGTAGTCCTAAAAGTAAATACACAACTCATAACCTATGGAATAATGAATTTACAGCAAGGAATCATACAACGTAGTCCTAAAAGTAAATACACAACTCATAACCTATGGAATAATGAATTTACAGCAAGGAATCATACAATTAAAGACTGAATACAAGATTACGGAGGCAAGTAGTTCAACTAAGCATGTTGCACAAATTTCAAGTAAAAGTTAAGACATGTAGACATGTGATACTAGGCTAAACATGATAGTTACACATGCTAAGGTAACCCAGTTAAGGAATTTAAAAGAAGACTACTCAGCAAGAATCGGAATTTTCACATTTAGCCCGTGTACGCACTCGTCACCTCGCGTACACGGCGCTCACATATCACAAATTGTTACAACGGTACCAAATCCTAAGGGGATTTCCCCCACACAAGGTTAGACAAGTCATTTACCTCAAATCTCGCTCAATCAATCGATAAGAATGCCTTTCCCTCGACTTTCCGACTCTGATCGACTCGAATCTATCCAAAACAATTACATACTATAAATATAACTACAAGAAACTAATTTAAATAATAAAAGTACGACTTTAGCAAAGAATTGAAAATTCGGCCCAAAAGGTCGACTGGGCCCACACCTCGAAATCGGGTAAAAGTCACAAAATACAAATACTCATTCCATATCAAGTCCACCCATCCAATAATTACTCAAATCCGATACAAAATTCTTGATCGAAACCTCAAAATTTGGCCTAAGAACTTTCACCATTTTTTCCCCAAATTTCTCAACCCAAATCCTTAATTAAATGAAGAATCCTTATCCAAATGTTTCCTCTGAAAAACCCAAATGAGTGTAGAATCCTTATCCAAATGTTTCCTCTGAAAAACCCTCAACATTTCGCCCCAATCCGAGCTAAAATGGCAAAATCTAAAATGATGATTTTAGAGTTTAATATAATATGCCTAGCGATTTCACTTCTGCGAGTCCTCAGTCGCATCTGCTGCTTCGCACCTGCAGAATTTCCATCGCAGGTGCGGTTCTAACTTAGTCCAGGCACGTCCGCTTCTGCGGACCCAAATGCGCATCTGCGCTTCCTCTTCTATGACCAAGGAGTGCTTTTGCGCATGCGCTCCTGCGGACCTCGTCCGCATCTGCGACCAACAGGCCTCCCTGGCCTTTCCGCTTCTGCACTCATTCTTCCGCAGAAGCGACTCTGCTTCTGCGGCCTTCATGTCGCAGCTGCGACCACTAGCTACCTTCTCCAGTTCCGTTTTTGTGCTTGGCCTCACGATTCTGCGGGCCCGCACCTGCGGTCAATCTTGCGCAGGTGCGGTTGCACCAGAACTAGTGCACTTCAGCCATTCTTTAAACTTTAACTTGATCCGTTAACCATCCGAAATCAACCCGAAGCCCCCCGGATCTCAACCAAACATACCAACAAGTCCTAAAACATCATACAAACTTAGTCGAGCCTTTAACACACATCAAAAAATGCTAAAAACACGAATTGTGCATCGATTCAAGCCTAATGAACTTTAAAACTTCAAACTTCTACATCTGATGCTGAAACCTATCAAATCAAGTCTGATTGATCTCGAATTTTGCACACAAGTCATAATTGACATTACGAAGCTACTCTGACTTCCGGAATCAGAATCTGACCCCGATATCAAAAATTCTCCAAAAATCATCCAATTTTTTAACTTTCGCCAATAGACGCTAAAATGACCTACGGATCTCCAATTCAACATCCAAACACGCTCCTAAGACCAAATTAAACTATGGTCAATTCCTACGACTTAAGCCTCCATTTTAGGGGCTATGTATCCCATTTCACTCCGAAAACAAAAATCAAACCTCCCGGCGAGTCACGTAACCACAGAATAAAATAGCGGGAGCAATAAATAGGGGTTCGGGGCTAATACTATCAAAATGACCAACCGGGTCATTATAGTTATGGACATAGAGTTGTTTGGAAGTCGAGAAATATTTTAGCAATTTGGAGTATTGACAAGTAAACTTACTACTCTATCTTTGAAGTTGCGAAACATTTATCTATTAATTTACAAAGGATGGCTAGCCAGGTTCTTATTAATGGTGGGCCACTAGAATTACACTTATTTAGCTCGAATGCTTTTCAATTCTTGAAAATGCGCTACAGCCCAATCAATAAAGTGAGATAAATGAAAATCACATGGAAAATCAAGTTATTCTCTACGGCCCATTGCAGACCAACTTTTCAGTCTAAAACTAGTTCATTTGTTAGCAGATATTAGAAAATCAATTAAAACTAAGTAGAATATGATGACATGGCCCAATAATTAGTTTTACTCACCTAGATTTAATTTATCATTAAGAACATTGACAACATAAATGTGGAAGCTCATCTAAAATTCTAACAAGGTGACCTTACATAGACAAGGAATTATATTTATTTGCTCACTTAACAAGAGGTCCAATTAAGATCAACTAAGATAAATGTCAAAAATTACTCTAACAAATAGGTGATTATATCAACTCAAATTAAGGCCATAGACATGATATCAAGCATTTGAACACAAACTTGTGATCTTTAAATTCAAGAAAAAAAAATTAAACAAAGTTACATATTTAACAAAGAAAGTGAAGTAACGGACCTTCAAAGCTTTCCTTTTAACAAGCAAAAACGGATAGACTATGAACCAAAATCGACCGGAGCTTTAGCTCGACCTCGAACTTGATGGAAACGGAGAGACAAAGTCGGAACCTTGCTACGTTTATGAAGGTACTTCAAGGGTAATTTTAGGCTTGAATTGGGGCATTTTCAGGTCTTAAATAGGGTGATGAATTGCTGAATTATTCAAAAGAAAGAGGAAGAAAGAATGAGACGAGTAGAAATTCCTTTAGCACAGAAAAAGATTTTTTTTTCAACAAAATTCTCTCTTTTCTCTCCCTTTCCACTCTCTTTTTTCTCACATATTTCTCTTCTATTTATAGACAAATTTTCAGATTTTTCAGATTTTTTTTTAATTCCCAACCTTCCTTTACTTTTATTTTTTAATTTTCACTTTCTTTTACTTTTCTTTTTTAATTTTCACTTTCTTTTACTTTTTTTTAATTTTCACTTTCTTTTACTTTTCTTTTAATTTCCACCTACCTTTACTTTACTTTTCCTTTTTATTTTCCACTTTCTTTTACTTTTCTTTTTTTAATTCCCACCTTCCTTTAACTTTTATTTTTAAATTCCCCTTTTCCTCATTTTTCATTCCCATTCGAAAATTTATTATTAATTTTTTAAAAAAATATTTAATTTTTTCAGTTATTTTTAAAAAATAATATTAATAATAATAATTGACCTTTCAAAGTATTTTTTATTTTTTTTACCCTACCAAAAAGGTGAAAAAAATAAAAATTATAGATTAAACTCCTAAAAATATTTACATAGTAGAAGGTGATAAAAATTTAAATATGGTCAAAAATCAGGTGCTCACAATTAGTGAATTGAATGGAAGAAATTGGAAAATTTGTAAAATCTTTCAAAAATAAAAGATGAGGATTTGGAGGGCGATTCATTATCTAAATTTGATAATTTTGGTATGGTTGGACTCGTATTGGAATGGGTATTCGGATTTGATGAATTTTTGTCGGATTCCGAGGTGCGGGCTCAGGGTTGACTTTCGGGTTGGCTTTTTAGTTGAAATTGAAAATCTAAATTTTATTATTCGAAAATAATACCTATGAGTTTTATTGATGTTATGAAATTATTTTGCCTAGATTTGAACCGTCCGGAGGTTTATTTCGCGCGAGAAGGCCATTTTAAAGCATCAGTTTAGCTTCACCAAAGTAAGTATCTTGTCTAACCTTATGTGGGGGAAATACCCCTTAGGAATTGAGTTACTTCTGCTAATTTTGAAATGTGAAAGTTGTGTATGTGAGGTGATGATTACGTACTCGACTTATATGTAAAAATTTCTATAGGTTTAAAATCTAAGGAATCTTTTATGTATTTAATTAAAAATTATTGGCATATTGTTATATCTTTATTCGCCATGTCCACTATTACATGCCTTGTTTGAAGTTGTAGTTACATGTACATTTTTTACTTGCCGAGTTTACTCTTTTATGCTTATTTGGAATTTTTACCACTTAAACCATTTCGTGGATTCTTTTATTGTTAAGTAGCCATTTCGTGGATACACTTTCATTATTAATTTTATCTTCGAATAATTAAATGGGAATTTTAGTTATCAAGAGGCATTAATCTATTATTCCTGAAGTTGTGATTAAAGGAGATGTTATTCCTTTGCTGAGTTACTTTTCCATTCATGTTGTTGTTGTTGAGACTTTGTGTACATTGTGATTGAGCCGTGGGCTCCTTATTATGAAGAATAATTTTATTGTTGATTTCTTTGGCAAGTTGTAATATTTGGACACTTGAGGTACGATTTGTGATATGTTGTGATATTGATACGCATGTGATGCTATAAGGTTCGGGGTTCAAACGCATGTGGTGAGATAAGGTGGGATTGATACGCGTGGCTAATAAGGGAGCTGTTAGAAGTCATGTGGTGTGATAAGGTGGGATGCTATTTCGAGAAAAAAATAATTTTTAAAACTAAATATAAGGCTCCCGCGGTGATATAAGGAAAGATTGTGAATTATTTATGATTTGAGCTTACGAGGCGGTACCTCGGTAGTGACTCTTGTTGATACTTTTTAATTCTTAATTTGTGTTTGGTTGTTTTGTTCTGTGTCATAATATCCCTTGTTTTCTTCTATGATTCATTAATTGCCTTAGTTCGGTGTAGCTACTCCCGGTGTATTTCTTTAATCGTCTCATTCCTATTGTTGTCATTATTGTTGTTGTTATACTTGGTGTTGTTGAGTCGGGGGCTATGTGTGGTAGTGATATTGAAATTATTTTGAAGAAATATTGTGACATATGAGAATATGTAGTGCAAGTCATTATATTGTGTTGTTATGTTGTTGGCACACGTGACATTGTTGAGGGGATTGTCGGGGTATTCGCACGTGAGTTGTCTGTGCTATTGTTACTATCGATATTTTCTCATGCGACGTGACAATGAGGGCTATTATGTGGGTTGCGTATGTGGCGAGACAAGGTGGGAACATTATTTTGCGTATGCGGCGAGACAAGGCAGGCATTTACTTTATTATTGTGCACGTGGCGAGACAAGGTGAGCTATGTTGAAGAATAGTGTGTGATGACTTGTGATGGCCTCGGGGCATTTTATTGATGATAATTGTGTAGTGGTGCGCCTATTTTGTGTGAGTTATACCTTGTACATTTTTGTGGTGATTGTTTCTTATGTTCCATTCATTGTCTCTACTCTACTTGTTGACTTGAATTGTGATAGGACACTCACACAAGCATACACGTAATTAATGACTCATATCGATTTAAGAAGATGAATTTTGATGTTATTGTCACATGAGTTGTCCGTGCGATTGAGATTCTAGATGTGGGTACGAGTTGCCCTGAGTATATTAAAGTGGGTTGAGACCCGTAATTTATAACTATGAGATGAGGTACCGCCGAGAGACTTTGTTGTGAAAACATGCGTTAGGAAGCTTGATTAGTTGGTTGTCCTGTGTGTTCTTTATCTGGTTTTAAATGATGTTTTCCTAGTATTCTCAATGCTTTACTGTCTATATGCACATGTTGATTTTGTTGCTATTTACTGATTCCTACTTTCCATTATTAGTTGTATACTATTATACTGCACATGTTATTTGACTAGTGAGTGTCTTGACTGTACCTCGTCAATACTCCATCGAGGTTAGTCTTGATATTTACTAGGTATCGACCGTGGTATACTCATACTATACTTCTGCACATTTTATGCAGAGCCGGGTATTTGAGCTATCAGACTCGGGCAGAATTAGCATATTGATCGCGAGGATTCAAGGTAGAGCTGCTTGGTCGTCGCAGTCCCTAGAGTTCTTTCTTTTCTTGTATTGTTAGCTTTTATTTAGACAGTATTGTGTTTCGATCTCTCAGATCTTTTCATATATTCAGTTCGAATTCTTGACTCTGTATTACTAGTCTTGGGAGGCTGTTATGATTATTTTCTCTTTTGTTTTCGATACTTGTATTAAACGTTGTTTCAAATTAAAACAAAGGGGGCTTAAATTTTTACTGTAATCGGTTTACCTAGTCTTAGAGACTATGCGCCGTCACGACATCCTACGATGGAAATATTAGAGTCGTGACACCAGCTGGTGGACAAGATGACAGATAGAATCATAAAGGCATACTCTAGGCAACTATCTTATGCTGGAAGATTATAGGTAATCAATGCAATTTTATTTTCTATTTACAACTTCTTGGGAGTTGTCTTTATACTGCCCCAAATTATCCTTAAGGAGGTTGATAAGAGATGCAGAGATTACCTGTGGGGAAATTCAGAGTAGCAGATGAAAGTAACATTGGTAGCATGGGAAAAGGTGTGCAAGACAAAGAAGTTTGGTCGTCTTAACATCAAGGGATGCAGGAAATAATATGAAGCTTCAGTAGGTAAGCTACTGAGGCAATTGAATGGCAAAAGATACTTGTTATGGGTGAAATGGGTGCATGGGATTTATATAGAACAAGATGAAACCATATGAGGGCATACTCCACCACAAGACAGCAGCTGGTATTGAAGAAAACTAAATGCACTAAAAGGTAATATGGCAGAGTGGTATCAGAATGGTAGGTATACACTAACTACCAATGGAGAATATTATATGACAAGGAGCTATAATGCAATGTTAACAGACTTAACCAAATTACAAGAAGCTGACTTGATATGGACCAAGGCAATGATGCCAAGGCATAGATTTAGAGTATGGCTTGCATATCAAGATAGACTTCTTACGAATGAGACATTACAAAGGCTGCATATTCCAGTTGATAATGGAACTTGTCAACAATGTGATATTGCAGCAACAGAAACACAAAAAAACTTGTTCATGGAGTGTTCATAGGTTACAGCATTGAGGGATCAACTTAGCACATAGTTGGGGTATACAATTAGGGAGCAGAGGGGTGATTAAAACATTGCACTGGTTGAAAACTAGAAAGTAGAAGCAGATGAAGAAGGAAGTGGCCTCAGCTATATGGGGAGCACTGATATACCATACATGGAAAGCAAGGTATTGGAAAATATTTAGCTGTACAGGTGTAAATACAGATCTTGTGGCAGCACAAATACAAAGAGAGATCGGAGCAAGGCTGGAAGACTTACAAACAATAAAGAAGGCGCGAAAATGTATTTCTTTGATTCAACATACATGTAGATAGCATAGACGATAAAACAGTGTGTTTTTATGTTAGTTTTTTCTATTGGAATTTATTATAAGGAGGATAAAGATGATAGGGGAGGTCCTTTTGGTTATATTAGTGTAACATGGGATGCTCGTGGGTTGTATTAAATTGTTGGTTTGTTATGGTAATATATTCACATTTATTACCAAAATACCATAGAATAACACAAATTCTTATGATATAATAAAAAAATGAAATATATTTTATCTCAATCCAAAATTTCCATTAAGACCCAAGTTGTTCGGATTTGAAAGAAGAAAACTCATAAATTTAAGATTAAGAAGAATGCTTATTTTATATAATTGTAATGTTTTGGAGTGTCTTTTTTTAGTGTTCTTGCTAGACATCACATAAAAAATAATAAAATAGAGAAAAAATATAAAAATAATAAAAATGACAAATAAAAAATTGGGGGATAGCCGAAAAAGAAAATCACTGGGACAAAAGAAAATAAAAAGCACAAAGAAAAGGGAATGTCGGACAAGATTCAAGATAAATTCTAACTTGAAGTTTACCCACAAGAGAAGCTTTCAAAAAGATCTACCAGTCATGACACCTTTTTTTAGTTTATGGCCGCGGGTAGCAGGATCAAATATTTAACCTAGTTTAAGAAAATTTAAACATAAGTATATAAAAATTTATTATCTTAGCGGTGCCATTTCACCCCTTGCTAAAGGGGTGGATCCGCTACAGGAGACATACTCATTTTTTTCCTCTCAATTTAGTTAATGAAATAACCAAATTGGTAATTTGTGAAGGGGCAACTTGTTGATATCTTGTTTATCATTCTTGAGACTTAATCTTCACGAATCAGACTAAAACGATTGCACTTTCTTGAGACTGAATAAACGAACACAGACTTTGTGCATTTAAGGTGCAAAGGCAATATAATGACCATTGTAAGACAACTTTTTCTGCCCAAAACTAGAGGGTCAACTAAAAAATTCTAAATCTTGTATTTTTGTTACCTATTTTGCTAGTTTTGCTAAAGAAACCATTCCCTCCGTTCACTTTTACGTGTCCATTATGGACTTTGCACACCCTTAAGAAATAATAAATGAAATGCATAATTTACCATGATACTCATATTAATTGATATATATTTGTAATGGATTTGTTGGAGTTACCTGAAGATTGGGCCACGGAGATTGGGCCAACATAAGAGCTGGAGTAATTGGGCCTAGCCCGGTATTTATTTGTATCAACATTTCCTTTTCATTTGTTTTTACAATGTAAAGGCACAAACATAAATAGGGGCTAAATGACATTCTACACTATTCTTTTCCATTCATTTTGTTAATACATCAGAAAATATCCTCTCTCTGAGACGATTTTCCCCTTTTCTTACTCATGAACCCTAATCGCAAATCTGCTCATTTGTGTTGATTTCTAGTCTTAACATGGTATCAGAGCGGGTAATCTGGTAGTCCCCACCATTCTACATCGACTGATGTTACTCTCGTCCAATTTCATCAGGTTTATCATCATCGTTTCAATTTTCGCTAGGTTTCAAAATCTGGAGTTTTCATTGGTTTTTTGTTCAATTTTCAAATTGAGGGAGTTTTCTTGACTGTTTGACTATATATTTTGGTTCGAGTTTGCTGGTGATTATCAGACTTTTGTTGTTCTTCGCCAAAGTTAGGTTTCCAGTGATTATCGGAGTTCTGTTGTTCTTCGCTAGAGCTAGGGTTTCCTTTTTCAATCTTGACTTTGAGCACTTATTTGGTTGCGGTTGTTGAGTTTTCTCAAGTCTTTTCGTCTTTAGGTTGCGAAGAAGTGTGGTACATCCTTCTCTGTTTGTTCTCTTGCATGAGTTGATAATATTCTTTGCTGTGAAATTTTTGTTGTTATACTCTGTTATCATGGTTAATTCTACTCCGAACTCGAGTTCTTCCTCTCCTACGTATACTCCTGAACCCTCAAATCCATTGTTTCTCTTTCCTTCTGGTGTACCAGGGGTGTCTTTGGTTGTCGTGCCTTTTCAGGGACTAGTTTTGGGGGTTGGAGAAGTATGATCGTGTCACTGTCTGCTAGAAATAAAATAGGTTTTATCAAAGGGTCTTGCACCAAGCGTGCTGTGGATTCTCCCCAGCATAGGCAGTGGGACAGGTGCAATAATATGGTCATATCCTGATTAATCAATTCACTCTCTCCAGATATAGCTAAAAGTATACAATATTCTGAAACTGCTGAAAGCATTTGAAAATAATTGATTAATAGGTATGGGACTGTTAATGGAACCAAGGTGTTTGAAATAAAGAGCGAACTTGCATCTACTTATCAAGGGACTCTCGACATAGCTTCATATTTCAACAAACTTAAAAGAATTTGGGATGAATTAGGGGTTATGTGTACCAGGCATGCAAATTCTTGTATTTGTGCTGCTAAGAAGCTTCTCCATAAGGAGAAGGAAAAGGACAGGGTTCACCAATTCCTTATGGGTCTAAATAATATTTGTGTGGGGGTGAGGAGCAATATCTTGATGATGCAACCTCTGCCATCCCTTGATATTGTTTACAGTATTTTGTTGCAAGATGAAAAACAGAGACATGTAGTTGCCACTACCCAGTGTAACACAGAGTCAGCCTCTTTAATGCAAATTCCAATATTAACAAATTCCATCCTCAATTCCCATCTACAAAATAATATATACAAAAGGGGAACTTTGTTCCAAGCAACCAAAAATCCAATTTTGATCAGTCTAAGGCTACTTTGTCTTGCAAGTATTGAAAGAAACCTGGTCATACAATTGAAAAATGCTATAAATTACATGGATTTCCACCAAATTTCCAATACACAAAGGGTAAAAAGTTTGGTACTACTGCAAGTGTTGAGGGGCAGACTTCGAATATTCTGCATTATATTCTCTAACTGATCAAAATTCTTTGATTCCTGGTCTCACCAAAGAGCAGTACTCCCAGTTGATGCAGTTGCTCAGTCAGACTACACTGGGTGATTTAGGTCCTCAACCTGTTCTAATGGGATCTGCCAACTTTGCTGGTAGTACTTCTTCTCTGTATGTGTGTTTAAATGGTAGTTCTAATATGCGCATGTTGGCTAGTGTAGCTGGAAGGGTTTGGATAGTTCATTCAGGGGAAACTGACCACATGACTTTAAATAAGGACCTCCTTTTTAATATTACACCCATTCCTATTCCTTTCTTAGTTTCTCTACCTGATGGTTACAAAGTTAAGGTAACCTGTACAGGTTCTCTCACTTTGTTACCATTTTTCACTCTACAAATATTTTGTATATTCAATTTTTCCATTGCAATCTAATTTCTGTGAGTAAGCTAATAACACAATTCAATTGTTATGTGTTGTTCACTTATATTTCTTGTATAATTCTACAGGCTTATTCTATGAAGAAACTTCTGGAACTTGGTAGGATGAACCAAGGATTATACAAGTTTCACCTCAAGTATTCTGTTCCTCCTACATCACCTGATAATTCTATTTCTGCTTTCAATAATGTAGTACAAAATTTTGAATTTTCTTTGCATACAAATGTTCAAAATATGAGCCACAGTTCTGCTTCTACTTTACCTTGTGATACTGTTCAAAATGTGCAAAATGAGAACCCTTGTTATATTTCTACTTTACCTTCTTGTACTGTTCAAAATAATGTGAATAAAAATGATGCTCTTTGGCATCATAGATTGGGGCATGTTCCTTTTGTTCAAATGAACCATATATCTTCTATCTCTAATGACTTGTCTGCTAAGATGTCTTTTATTAGTCCTATTTGTCCCTTAGCTAGACAGCCTAGGTTACCATTCTCAGATAGTTCTTCCCATTCCACCTCATTATTCCAACTTATTCATGTTGACACTTGGGGACCATACCACATCCAAACCTATTCTGGAGTAAAATATTTTTTGACAATAGTTGATGACTATAGAAGAGCAACATGGACACATTTTACATTCCAAGAGTTATTCCTTTACCCTACTTAAAGCATTCATAGTCATGGTCAAGACATAGTTTCACCTTTATGTCCAAAAGTTTAGGAGTGATAATGCCTTGGAGCTTGGCTCCTCCAATTTAGCCATTCAGTTCTTTTTTGATAATGGTATCATACATCAAATAACTTTCCCACACATACCACAACATAATGGTGTGGTAGAAAGGAAACATATACATCTACTAAGAACTTCAAGAGCTTTGTTGTTTTAATCCAATCTTCCTACCAATATCTGGGGAGATTGTGTTTTAACAGCAACCTATCTTATTAATAGATTTTCCTATATAGTTTTGTCCAATAAGACTCAATTTGAATTACTTTATGGGGTTACTCCTTCTTATTCCATTTAAAATCTTTTGGATGCCTCTGCTATGCCAGTGTTCCCAAGTGTCATAGAGATAAGTTTCAACCTAAAGCATCTCCTTGTGTGTTCATTGGCTATCCCTTTGCTAAAAAGGGGTACAAACTGTACAATCTCACCACTAAGTCTGTTATCTACTCTAGGGATGTCATTTTTCATGAATGTGTTTTTCCTTATACTTTCTCATCTTCCTCCTTCAATGCCTACTTTTTATGATTCTATTCCTGATCATGTTATTGTTTCTTATGTCCCTCCAGATGCTCCTCTCCCTACTGCTCAAATACTTAACACTCCTAATGGTCCCTATTTCAGTTGGATGGTAATGATGCATTTCTACATAGAGATCTAGATGAAGAAGTTTATATGAAACTTCCTCAAGGTCTTTCTGTGGCTGCTACTTCTTCTGTTTCTTCTAGGTCTACTACTTTGGTATGAAAACTGCAAAAGTCTTTTTATGGCTTGAGACAGGCTTCTAGGCAATAGTACGCCAAGTTGTCTCATGCTCTTTACCTGGGGGTATAATCACTCATTGAATGACTACTCCTTGTTCATTAAGAAAACTCACTATTTTACTACCCTTATATCTATTTATATAGATGGCATCATTGTAATTAGGGATGACTTATCTGAAATTTTTACTCTTAAAGCCTTTTTGGATGACCGATTCAAAATTAAGGACCTGGGTTGCTTAACTACTTTTTGGATATTGTGTCTGTTATCTTCAGTCCGGTATTTTGTTTTTTCTTCAAAAGAGGTTTATCTCTGATTTTTCTATCTGAATATAATTGTGCTAATGTTTCTGCTATTGTTAGTCCTTTGGACATAAATCACAAGTTGCATTCTGATGTTGGGAAGCTACTGCCTCAACCTTAAAGTTATAGGAGTCTAGTTGGGAAACTAAATTTTTTGACCCACACAAGACCATATTTATACTTTGTTGTCCAATATTTAAGTCAATTTTTACAACGATCTAGAGTTCCACATATGACTGTCGCTTTACATGTATTGAGATACTTAAAGGCACTTCTGATTTTGGGGTTTTAACTGAATAATTCTGTTGATTTGTCTTTGTTGGCCAGTTGTGACAGTGATTGGGCTGCTTGCCCCGAGACTAGGCGATCAGTTTCTGGTTTTTGTATTCAATTGGGTGGGAGTCTCATCAGTTGGAATTCTAAAACATAGCACATTGTTTCCCTGTCATCAGCTTAGGCAGAATACAGATCCACGAGTAGGGTGGTAGCCGAGTTAGCTTGGTTAGTTCGACTTTTATCTGATTTGGGTATCTCTATTGTTCTCCAGTTCCCATTTTGTACGACAACCAGATTGTTATTCATATCGCCAAGAACCTGGTGTTCCATGAGCGTACCAAGCACATCGAAGTCGATTGCCATTTCATTCGCACCAAGTTGGCGAATGCTCTTATATCTCTAGTCCCATGTTTCTACTAGTTCACAGCTAGCTGACATTTTTACTAAACTTTTGACAAGCCAGCACCATCGCACCTTGACTGGCAAGTTGGACATGTGTCCACCCTCCAACTTGAGGGGGGATGTTGGAGTTAGCTGAAGATTGGGCCACGAAGATTGGGCCAACACAAGAGCTGGAGTAATTGGGCATAGCCTGTTATTTATTTGTATCAAAATTTCTTTTTCTTTTGCTATTACACTGTAAAGGCCCAAATATAAATAGGGGTTAAGTGACATTCTAGACTATTCTTTTCCATTCATTTTGTTAATACATCATATAATATCCTCTCTCAGTCGATTTTCCCCTTTTCTTCCTCATGATCCCTAATCGCAAATCTGCTCATTTGTGTTGATTTCTAGTCTTAACAAGATTTGAAAAAATGATTTGAAATGAGTAATTAATATTGTTGGTATAACATGGAAAAAAAATTGCCTGCCCTTGTCCATTATGTTGTTGCTAGCAAATACAACTATTTTTGGTTTTGGATCTTCTAAATCATTCCCGATATGCTAAAAGCGACAAGTAAAAGTGAAAATTTATTTTTAGAATATGAGACAAGTAAAAATGAACGGATGGAGTACTACCATAGTAGCAAAGCCAAGTTTCAAAGAGAAGATTTTTCCATATTTCTTGGAAAGTTTCCAAAAATAAAGATGAGGGGTTAAACTATCATATTAATCCAAATTTCCAATAAAAGGCAACCCTAGAGGACCCGGTGGCATAACATTTTCCCTATTTGTTTTGGCTAGGAGAAATAGGAAATGGAGTACAATATATAGTAAGGTTTACTAAAAGTAGAAAGATAATTGTCATTTTCTTTTTCTAGTTAGGACATAACATATATCTCACTTGTATTCAATTCATAGATCTCGTATTAAACCGTTCCATTTCATTTTTAATACCAAACACATGAACCCTAAATGATTGCTTTTAAAGGATGACTTTATATGGACGGCAGGAATTAATTCATAAGCAATCATGACATTACGTGAAGTTTTAACGGGTTTAAAGTTTAAACCATCATTAATAACACCAAATTAATAATAATCCCTCTGGTCCACTTTTAATTAATTTTTTGGTTATTTTAACACATATTAAGAAATTCACCTATTAGCATTAATTAACAATAAAATTAACCATATTAACTTTAATTTGTTCGTTGGGAAATACAACAAATACTTCCAGGTTATTTACTCCGGAAAAAACTTCGAAAAAAGAAGTTAATTCCTTCTTGATATCTGAAAAAATTAAACATTATGGACTACAAAAAATGCTAAAAAGTCAGTTAAAATGGACTAGAGGAAGTAATAATCATCCAATAAAATATTTCATCTCTTCCCGAATTGTAACGACCCGACCGGTCGTTTTGAGCATTTCCATTCCGCTCGGCTATTAGGATTCTTGATTACCTCTGTATGATGTATTATGATGTGTGTGAATCGTCGGTTTTGATTTTTCAGATTAATCGGAATATATTAGTATATTGTTAGTCTCTTATCTTTTTATTGTTAGCTAGCTTCTTATTTTTAATAGCATAGTTAGTAGAATTAATGGTGTAGTATAGTAGTAGTAGTAGTAGTAGTAGTAGTAGTTTTAGTACCTTAATTAAAAAAGATAAAAATATATTTAAAAAAAACAGAAAAACAATTGAGAAATATATTATGATGTGTGTGAATCGTCGGTTTTGATTTTTCAGATTAATCGGAATATATTAGTATATTGTTAGTCTCTTATCTTTTTATTGTTAGCTAGCTTCTTATTTTTAATAGCATAGTTAGTAGAATTAATGGTGCAGTATAGTAGTAGTAGTAGTAGTAGTAGTAGTTTTAGTACCTTAATTAAAAAAGATAAAAATATATATAAAAAAAAACAGAAAAACAATTGAGAAAAAATTGAAATTTTATTTTTGGACTTTTCCCGACGATCAAAAACTTGTTGCAGCCAAACGCACACGAAAGTATACGCTGTCGTCAAGTAATAAAGTGACTAAAAGTCGGATGTCGAACCCACGAGTACTTGTGATTAACTATTAACTAAATTAGACTATCCTAATTATCTAAACAAGAATTAAACCTAAAAATATTTGATTCTAAACTAATTAAATAAAAAAATATAAATAATGAACTTTGAATAGAGAAAGAGCAGATTTTTATGATATCAATGTAATGAAAATGATCTAGGGTTATGGGCTATCTAACAATCATATTGTATTCTTAAATTGAATTGACCGACTAATTTATCTAGCTTATTGGTTGACAGAGTTAATATTGCTCATAAGAATCTGTCAAGTTCTTACTCGCCTATTCAAGCTAACCTAACGCCTATATGTCTATGGAGTTAGAATCAACAAGAACGCATGTATAATTTCTGTAAATCAACCAAGCAAGGCAATTAGGTATATGTCTATCCTAACCACGAATCCGTTCCCCGATGCCCGAGTTCAAGAACTTGCCCTACTCAATCCTATATGCAATATAGAATTCCCACTTTCGAGTTCAATTCTAGATTCGTAGATAGTATTCAATTGGTGATCAAGCAATTAAATAATTAAGCGCAAGATTGAATAAATAAACCAATATGATAAATCAAGAAGGCAAAATCAATATCCGAATAACAATAGTCATGAAAGAACCACAACCCTAGAATGTGAAGTTTAGCTCCATATAGACATGGTAGCCAAACAACAAATCATACAAAGAAACATAAAAATTACTAAGTTTGGTGGGAGAAAGATGAAACTTGATGAATTCCGGCCTCCACAGCTTTTTCGTGGCTTTTTTCCTCTTCCCAATATGTTAGATGACCTAAAAGAGGCGTTTTTGGCTTATATATTGCGTACAAAAGTCATGGGCCAAAGTTCTCCTATTTCTAATCCAAATCAGCTTCAGGGATTGATGCTAGGGTGGATGCGTCGCATCCACCTCGTCCTCCACTTCTCAGCTTCGCATGCTAGGGTGGATGCTTCGCATCCACCTCGTCCTCCACTTCTCAGCTTTGCCCAGGTGCGGATGCTAAGGCGGATGCTATGGGCCGACTTCACTGCTAAGGGTGCACGAAATCTGATTTTTTCTAGATTGGATGCGACGCATCCAACCCCTCTTCCTCTAGCTAGAGCACCTTTTCTTCATATTTTTGCACTCCAAACACCCTAATTCATCACACACAACTCAATTAGTCATAAAACTAATAATTAAACCATATTGGATATTTTAAGGATCAAATAGCATCAAAAAGCAGTTAAAATATGGGTAAAGTAACATCAACACATATCGAAATATGCCCAACATCACTACCCCACACTTAAACCTTTGTTCGTCCTCGAACAAACCATCAATATAGTAGACGAAACAAAATTAAGCTCTTATCATTCAAAGCACACTACACATATGACCATGGTTATTTGCTACAATTAGGCTCTAGAATATACATCACATACACTTCCCTTTACTTATGTCATTCTTTAAAAATATTCAAACAAAGAAAACATGCTCACAACAACCCTAACCTCAAAAACCGACTCAATGTCACTATGCACACATGGCTTGAACACCCAACATCATAGAGAAGTCTAATAACGTTACCTATCCCTCGTGAAACCATGTGCCCTCACAACAAGAACAAGAGAGCGAGTTCAATCCACACATTCGAATCTCATGATCAAATATATTTTAATGACTCACATATATCAAAGAAAATCGCTCACTCTCACAAAGAAGTCACATGCATGCAATTGGTACCATAGGCTTGCCCTTAATGTAAATCTCTACTAATGTAAGCTCGCTCGATCTAGAATCAATTATGACTTTTTCATGGTTGTAATGTGGGCTAAGGGACGGGTAGGATATATTTTAGGAATAGTGATTCAACCTCCTAAGCACTTTAACACATCACCAAATAACTTAAGCGCAAATTCTTCAACACCACTTCAATTTCACAAATAATATCACCCCCAACAATATTTCCTCTTTCTTTAAGCACTACTTTAGTTCATACCCACTAACAAGAACAAGACAACAATTTATTCATCTATATTTTTCTTTCTTTTTTTCCAGATTTTTCTCTTCTTTTTTTTTCTTTTTCAATTTCCGCTAGTGGTGTATTATTTTACAAAATAAGTGCACCCTTCTTTCTTTCATTGGTTCCACTCAAAAGTCACCCCACACTTAGTTCCTTCTTACTTCTTTTAGCGCTCATCTAACAATTAAAGTGCTTTAAGAGGTAAAAGGATCAAAACAATATCAATTAAGAACAAAAAGGGTATAGACTTGTAATGTGGGTACCAAATAACAGGTCTACAGGCTCAAAAGGGTTAACTAGGGATATATTTTATTTGTGATAAGCAATTAAGCTCAAAAATATCAAAGAAAGCCTAAAATCAATTCTCAAACCGAGCATCACCTAAAATTTCGCTTCAACTTACATACCGGGCAAGTTCTAGACACAAGTACAATACATGGACTACACAAAAACCTCACCACACATGGCACATGACTCACTAAGGACGGTCACATTCCGACTCTCAAAAGATGCAAATATTCACGGAGCCACGAGATATTAAGCATTAAGCACAAGGTGAACATAAGTCAAGAAAACGAGAAATAGTCGTCACAAAACATGCTATCCAATATATAAAGGCATCAAGATTAATATCAAAATATAGGGGAGATACTACACATGCCAAAGCATAAATATGCTACTATGAAACAAGTCAAGGGCCCCTGGAAATCTTATATTTCTTCTTCCATTTATTTCCTAAACTCTAATCTACTCTAAAAGGAAAACAAATTACCCGGTTCAAACTACATCCCATGGAAAAGAACCAAGGCACAAAGAAAAACCATAGGGGATTATTACTACCTAAAGAAAGCTAAAAGACATATTTTTGGATTTTTGTTTAGACTTTAATCCCTCAAGAAAACTGTCTAGGAGATCAATCCTCGGGAAAAGTCCAATTTTTCTACTTTTTTTTTTTTTTTTGTTTTTTCACAAAAGCTACTACACTTAAGAATGAGTACTACAACTAAGCTAAAATAGCACAGAAACTCATCCAAACGATCTCCTCACCCCACACTTAAAATTTTACAATGTCCTCAATGCACACTATAAATAATAAGAGGGTAAACGAGACTCCCTGGTAGGCCAAAGGCCGAAGCAATAGCGGCTCACGAGGTACTCAGACTTCCCCCAGGCATCGTCCTTTGTGTGGGCACCCCACACTTAGTCCTCACCATCTAGCTCGCTTTTGCACTCTTTCAATAGCTTTGCTTCCTATGCTCATAATCCTACAAAACAAAAATAAATACTATAAAATAATAAAAATAAAATAAAATAGAAAGTAAACAAAAATAAAAGAAAGCAGTAAAGTTGGATTGCCTCCCAACAAGAGCCTAATTTAACGTCGCAGTATGACTTGAACCACTTTTTGCCTCCACCTTGAACTTATGAATTGTACCCCTAACATGGCATCCAGTCTGCGGCTATGCTCCAGTGGTGGGGCTACAACGATAACCAAGGCAAGTAATATATTTTTGACTCTATACTTCTTCGCCTTTATATGAGGAATGTAATTTTTTCTCTCTGGCACGACAAATTCAAGAATATAGAAATTCTCATCCTCACCCTTTGACTCCCCCATAGGCTCAGATGGCTCGATTACTATCTTACTATTTAAACACAATGTGGAAAAATAATTGGAATGAGGACCAATACGCCCTAACTCTAGAATTGTATTACTCTTTACATCCTCATATTTACATACACAAGAATCTTCAAATATAACATTATCTACTTCCTCACATGGCTCTAGTGTACTTTTCTCGACATGGGCATCATCAACAAAAATATGCTTGAGTGATTGGCTCTCCACTTTTAGCTCCTCAATTTGGCGTATAAGCTCATTTTCAGCTTTACACAACTCATTACTGTTTTGTTGGGCGTTAGACGCATCAACCTTTGTATTCAATTGAGCCTCTAAGTTGTGAATAGTAGTACCAAATTTATCGATCTCTTGTCCCAATTCGGCTCTTCCTTCTATAAAGTATCTCATCTCATTTGTAATTTTCTCACGTTGAGCCTCATATATTTCTAATCTTTCGGATTGTTCCACCAGCGACATATGGCTCAAAATCTCCACTTTTTCAAAATTATCTTCTTGCCGGTACTCACTCTCTTCATTCAATTCTTCCATATTGGCCTTTATTCTTGTGATTGCTGCCCTCATTCTTTTTATATCTTTTTTGAGTTCATCCTGTTGCTCTGCTACTTGCCTCAGAATATCCCTAATATATGCATCAGGCTCCATATCTTGCACTTCATTGCCCCTATCAAACTCAGAAACATCATTAGAAAGATCATAATAAGGGCTCAGAGAAGGATGAACAGGATTAGGACAACCATCCCAATGGCCATCTTGACCACCACACATATTACAAATATTTCACTCAAAGGATTGAGATTGTGCGCACAAATCGATCCCGAAAATATTCTGACAATTTTTTCACCAGTGGGGTCCTCCACAATATGGACAAGGATCATCAAAATAAGAATAACCATCATTCGAATAATTTTCATTCTAAGATGCCATGTTAAAATAAATAACAAATACTAACTAAACTAAAAAAAAAATGAATAGATAAAAAAAATGTCTAATCTAGAAAAATAGCTAATTTCTATGTCCCCGGCAACGGCGCCAAAAACTTGTTGCAGCCAAACGCACACGCAAGTATACGCTGTCGTCAAGTAATAAAGTGACTAAAAGTCGGATGTCGAACCCACGAGGACTTGTGATTAACTATTAACTAAATTAGACTATCCTAATTATCTAAACAAGAATTAAACCTAAAAATATTTGATTCTAAACTAATTAAATAAAAAAATATAAATAATGAACTTTGAATAGAGAAAGAGCAGATGTTTATGATATCAATGTAATGAAAATGATCTAGGGTTATGGGCTATCTAACAATCATATTGTATTCTTAAATTGAATTGACCGACTAATTTATCTAGCTTATTGGTTGACAGAGTTAATATTGCTCATAAGAATCTGTCGAGTTCTTACTCGCCTATTCAAGCTAACCTAACGCCTATATGTCTATGGAGTTAGAATCAACAAGAACGCATGTATAATTCCTGTAAATCAACCAAGCAAGGCAATTAGGTATATGTCTATCCTAACCACGAATCCGTTCCCCGATGCCCGAGTTCAAGAACTTGCCCTACTCAATCCTATATGCAATATAGAATTTCCACTTTCGAGTTCAATTCTAGATTCGTAGATAGTATTCAATTGGTGATCAAGCAATTAAATAATTAAGTGCAAGATTGAATAAATAAACCAATATGATAAATCAAGAAGGCAAAATCAATATCCGAATAACAATAGTCATGAAAGAACCACAACACTAGAATGTAAAGTTTAGATCCATATAGACATGGTAGCCAAACAACAAATCATACAAAGAAACATAAAAATTACTAAGTTTGGTGGGAGAAAGATGGAACTTGATGAATTCCGGCCTCCACAGCTTTTTCGTGGCTTTTTTCCTCTTCCCAATATGTTAGATGACCTAAAAGAGGCGTTTTTGGCTTATATATTGCGTACAAAAGTTGTGGGCCAAAGTTCTCCTATTTCTAATCCAAATCAGCTTCAGGGATTGATGCTAGGGTGGATGCGTCGCATCCACCTCGTCCTCCACTTCTCAGCTTTGCATGCTAGGGTGGATGCTTTGCATCCACCTCGTCCTCCACTTCTCAGCTTCGCATGCTAGGGTGGATGCTTTGCATCCACCTCGTATGCTAGGGTGGATGCTTCGCATCCACCTCGTCCTCCACTTCTCAGCTTTGCCCAGGTGCGGATACTAAGGCGGATGCTATGGGCCGACTTCACTGCTAAGGGTGCACGAAATCTGATTTTTTCTAGATTGGATGCGACGCATCCAACCCCTCTTCCTCTAGCTAGAGCACCTTTTCTTCATATTTTTGCACTCCAAACACCCTAATTCATCACACATAACTCAATTAGTCATAAAACCAATAATTAAACCATGTTGGGCATTTTAAGGATCAAATAGCATTAAAAAGCGGTTAAAACATGGGTAAAGTAACATCAACACATATCGAAATATGCCCAACATCAATAGATTTGGGAGAAAGATTCTCAAATAGGAAGCTTTAAGTTGGAAGAGTTGACCAAGTTTGACTTTTAGTATTTGACCTCGGAATGGAGTTTGATGATTTTGTTAGGTCCGGATGGTGATTTTGGACTTAGGTGTATGCCCAGAATTTCATTTGAAAGTCCGTAGTTGCATTTGGCTTGAAACGACGAAAGTTGAAAAATTATAAGTTTTAGAAATTTAGAAGTTTGACCGAGAGTTGACTTTGTGGTTATCGGGCTTGGATCCCGGTTTTGGAAGTTGGAATAGGTTCGTACTCTCATTGTGTACAAAATTTGAAGTCAATTCTGGTTTATATCATAGCAAGGTATCAAATTAGGGTGAGTGGAGAAGCAAGAAATGGAAAAGAAAACAATTGGGAGCGTGCTAAGGTCTGTGCAACGTGCGAATTATGGCATGCCAGCCCTCTAAGCAACTGTGAAAAACCAGTGAAGTATAGGAATTTGGCGTTGGACCTGGCACGCTACCCCCACCTAAAGCCTTTTCATGTACTCACCTTGGGGGTTCATTTCCCCCATTTCACTTGGACGGATTTTGGAGCTCTTCTCCACTCTCTCAAGACCACCAACTCCTCTCTTCTTCAAGGTAAGCAATCCTAATTATCTTGGTGTTAAATCTCATCATTTCTATACTAGTATTGATGAAATCTACACATAAAATACCTAGATTTTCAAGAAATGTCTTCAAGAACTCAAAGTTGGATTTTGCAAGATTTCTTCCAAAAGGTAATTCTTCACCCCTAAACATATGTGCATGGATTTATTATGAGTATGTGAGTATGAATTAAGTATTGAAACTTATGTTGGGAGTATGAATTATTTAGGAATGATGGTGGGATAAACTGTTGGTAAATGGTGGTAGTTGAATGAACTAATTTTATGGTTAAGAGATATAGAGATTTATGGCTACTAGGTATTTGATAAAGTGTCTAAATGGAATAAACTATGGAATTGTTACTAATGTTGGTCCCATTGAATGTTGATATTGTAGATTGAAGTTGCTTAGTGTAGTGGATCTGTGTAGTATCTTTAAGGGGCGAATTTTAGGTATGTTGGCTAAACTTCTCTCTTGGAATCGAATTCCATGATGTTTCCGTAAGTTTCAATTTGGTTGACTTTGGTGTTTTGATTAACGTTTTGCCCTTTATCATTTGGAATTGATTTCTATAGCTTCTGTTGATTGTATCGAACTATTTGTGGCTAGATTCGAGGCGGCCGGAGGCTAATTCGTGAGGCAAAGGCATATTGAGGTAAGTAACACTTGTAAACTTGGTGCTGAGGGTATGAACCCCTTATTATTCATGTTATGTGATTGGTTTGGAGGTGACGCACATGCTAGGTGACGGGTGTGTGAGCGTGCACCGTAGAGATTCGATTATGTGGAGTTGTGTTGTCAAATGACTTATTATTTTCCATGTGTTAGAGAAACTAAAGTGTGACTCATGTTGAAAATCATGCTTAGGCATATGCTAGTATTATTGGGACCCACTGAGGTCATTTATGCTTTTGAGCCCGAAAGACTGATTTTCATGACATTTTGAGCCCGAAAGACTGGAGAGATTGATGACTGAGTAAGGCCGAGGGCCTAATTGTGAGGATATTTATGGGATCGGGTTGCACGTCGCAGCATGATTTATTGATTCATGCCATGATAGTCTTATTATAGAACTTAGGCTGGATCCGCCCCTCCGAAGTCTGCACACCTACAGTGAGCGCATGTACTTACTGAGTGCGAGTACCGAGTGATTTGGGAGAATTAAGTGGTTGTGAGGCATGAGTGACTGTGAGGAATGAGTGACTGTAAGGCATAAGTGAATGTGAGGATTGAGTGAATGGGAGGACTGAGTGAATTGATAGTCAAGGAGCATGCATATGATTTTATCACTATGTTGCATTGCATTGGCATGCACATTGACATATAGGCATAGAGATATACTTTCCTCCTGCCATTCGATAATGCAATTTCTTATTGTGGAAGAAAGTTTTTAGGAAAAATCACAGTTTTCAAATTTATTCGCATTTTTAGTGATTTCAGTGAAAGATTTGGGTTTTACTATTGTACTTGAAAACTGCATACTTATTTTTCCGGAAAATATGAAGGAGCGGAGTATCATATTTTGAGATGTTACTTGCATTGTTTATTTATTTTGTTCTAAGCTGTTTCTTGACTATCAATGTTAGATTTTAACCATTGTCCAAGATCGTCACTACTTTCAACCTAAGGTTAGGTTTGTTACTTATTGAATACATGGGGTCGGTTATACTCATACTACACTTCTACACCTTGCATGTAGATTTTGGATATTGATGATGTGTGTATGGCGGGAGCTAGCATTGAAGATGTACCAGCGATCCAGTCACAGCTGCCTTTTGTTCTTGGTAGCTTTAGAATTATTAATCTGTTCATATATATTTCAAATAGATGATGTATTTTATTTCACACCAACTTTGAAAATTCCAATCTTAGAAGCTCATGATTTGTACTATCAGTCCTTGGGGAATGTTGTATCCGTATTTTGGAATTTTTCTCTTAAACTTATTTTATTATGTTTCCAAATTTAAGAATTTTTTTGTTTTATTGGGGTTGTCGGCTTGCCTAGTATTGCGATAGGCGCCATCACAACAGATGTGAATTTGGGTCGTGACTAGTTGGTATCAGAGATCTAGGTTCATATGTTCTACGAGGAGCAAGTATCTAGTAGAATCTTGTGGATCGGTATGGTGACGTCCATACCTATCTTCGAGAGGCTACAGGGCATTTAGGATAAAACTTCCCATCTTTCCTTCCTTATCGCGCGACCTCGATTCAGCTTGAAGCGTATATCTTTGAATTTCTTCCACTCACTCGTATGCGTATGTGAACGCTCAATATCAATCGTGCATCGATGACTTATGATTCTATGAACGAGGTACGAGGCGTGTTTTCTGTGTTTTGGTGATGGGCCGATCTAGAGGACTTGAGGCCAGGTTTAGACCGCATCTTAGGCTCGGTAATTTCAGTTGTGTGAACATTTACTTTTGGACTCATATGTCCGGTAGTGTCCCTATGAGTGGAATTTGTGGCTCGATGAGTGGTTGAATAGCTATATGATGAGTGGTCTTGAAGCTTTTGGTTGAGAATTGCTTACTCATTTATGTTTATTTCTTCATTTTCTTGCTTTGTATTGAATATCTAAGTGGGTAGTATTTTTTCCAACACTTGAATCTTGTTTATGGGAATATTCATATTTAAAGTGTGGATTAAATATCTTGTTATGCTTATGTATTGAACGATTTTTATTTATATTAAAGTGAGTTATTATTTCTTTAATTATTCTTGTTCTTTAATGTTTCTATAGGGATTAGCTAACCCTAGGACTCGCCCATTTACTTCGAATTAATTTTGGAAAAGATTATTTGGGGTTGGGAATAATTAATTAACAAGAACTTGAGGTGTTAACCCTCACTATATAGATTCGACCTAGGGATAGGATTGAACTACTTGTAGTCATATTCGGGTGTGTTTAATCTCTTGATTGTTTTAGGAATAATTCAATTAAGAAGTCTTGTTAGTTTTCGGAAGAATCTAATAAAGAACTATTACCTGAGGCTAATTAATATAAACTCGCTCATATTTGTAAAATCGTGAAATACATTGGATCGGTACTTGAGTGTAATTCCCTGTGTATCCATATTTTTATCCATTGATCATTTTACTTGCTTTCTAGGTTAGTTTATATTTTTGCGTTTAGACATAAATATTTTCTCAAAACCTTTCTAAGTGTTTGGCTTAGCATAATAAGTGATAATTCTTTTACACGCCTAATCGCCTATATATTGTTCTTTGTGGGATTCGACCCCGACTCATAGTTGGGTAAATTATATTGCATGCGACCATATCCATTTACCTTTTAGTAGTGGATCCAAACTTGTGAATATTTATGTAATTATTTTCTTATCTTTGTTTATCTTCTTATTTGTTTTCTTGTTTATTTTATTAGTGTTGAAAAATGGCATCATGTAATGAAAATTGGTCGGATGGTAGTTGTTCATAATTTGATGACCCTTGTCTTTGGTGTAGAGGACCACACTCTTGGCAAAATTATTTTAATTCTCCGGGGGGTGGATTATGCGTACAATATCAAATCCATGAGTGGAGTATATGTGATTAGTGTGGTGGTCAAAATGGCCATTGGGATAATTATGCATATTTTTTCTTCCCTTCCCTGATCCCCCGCAATGATGATTCTATTTTTTATGATGATAAGTATAGGGATATGGGAGTGAAAAAATTGATCATGGTCAAAACAGAGAGTTCAAGATCAGGATGGAATGCCTACTTGAAGGAGGAAACAAAGAGCAAAATACCTTGGAGGAGCTTTTGAAAAATAGTCTCCAAAATGATTTGGCGCTTGAAAGGTTGGATTCAAAAATGGGAGAAATGCTTGAAGCTTTAGAAGTCCAAAAAGCCTCGGAAGAAGATGATAGCCAAGAACCTTCCTTAGAGGTTGAAGCTGAAAATCCTTTTTTGGCACTTGATCAAAACCAAGAAGAACTCTCAAATGCTCAAAATGAGAGGATACTGCTCATGTTGGAGGTCATTCTTGAAAATGAGGAGAAGCACAACTTGGCACTCGAGGACTTGAAATAAGTACTAACTTAAAATGAAGAGAATATCCGCACCTTGGAAGATCAAATGAAAATATTGATTGAGGCTCACTATACCCGCCAACTTGAGAGTGCGGAAAGAGCTCAAGAAAAGTCCAACTTTGAGCGAGAAAGTGAGATTTATTTTGAGGAATCAAGAATTGAACATCCTCCAACCGACTTCATACTTGTTGGTGATGCCGAGAAAAAACTAGAATTAGAGTCAACCGGTATAGTTGAAAAGATGGTTGAATTTGTCTCTAGTTCGGTGGACCAAGAGGATGTCAAAATATGGGGAAAATTACAATTTGGAGGTTTGATATCACAATCCAAGCATTTGTCAACTTTGGACTTGTATGGTGATATAAGAATCGAGCCATGTGAATCCATGTGGGAGTGCAAATAAGAAATACAAAATCCATATATCTTGCAATTTGAAAATTCAAGAACGCAAAATGACATTCCTCAAAAGAAAGTCAATAAATGCATTTGGCTTGATCATCTACTTACTACCACCACACCTCCCTCCCCCCCCCCCACCTCTCGTGTTCACAAACTTGATTCCAAGTTAGGTGCCCAGTTCATATCCTCCAAGTGGAGAGAAAAGTGGTGAAGTTGATTTGCGTCGTGCCACGATGGTAAATACGGTACTTGGTGGAAGGCAACCTATCGATTTCAAATTTTTAGTCATTTTTGAAATTTTCTTTTTTAGAATAGTTTATTATGTTATTCTTGAGAAAACCATTTCCAAATTGACTACCACCATGAATCAATTAGCAAAGGCTCAACTTCAACAAGTATAAAATCCTAAGCAAGTCAATGCCATGGAGGAAGTGAACATGATGGTGAACAAAAGAAGGACCAAGGATCCACAAGTGCAACATCGAGTGGAGAATTATGTGCAAGAGGATAGTGGTTTTGATAAAGATGACTCTTACAATGAACAAGAAGAGGAGGTCTAATATGTGAACAACTTTCAAGGGCAACGAAACAACTTTTAAGGCCCAAACCAACAACAATGGCGACCTCAAAACAATCAAGGCAATTGGAATTCTAACAACTAAGGAAATTGGAGTGGTGGAAACAATCAAGGGAATTGGCATAACAACAACAATCAAGGAAATTGGAGTGGAAATAAATAAGGAAATTGGGGGGGGGGGACAATCAAGGCGGATAGAACAATAATCAAGGCAATCGGGGGTCGGGTTTTCAAAGTCCTCTGATATATCAACAACCGAGCAACTAACCTTCCTTATCCTTCCCATGGTCCTAGTTCTTCAAACAATAAGATGGGGCGTATTCAGAACATGTTCAAGAAAATGATGGAAAAGAATGCCGATTCGGATGCCCAACTTGCCTCACACAACACATCGATCTGCAACTTAGAAGTTCAAATGGGGAAAATCTCTCAAGCTCTAAATTCACGTCCTAAGGGGGCACTATCAAGTGACATGGTGGTAAATCCAAAGGGTGGAAACAATACGAGGCATGCCATGGCCGTTACTACAAGAAGTGGAAAAGGTCGGAATGCACCCACCTCAAGTCAAAATCAAGTTGTAGATGATGAGCAAGTGGTACAAGCAGAAGAGGCCCCAAGCAATGTGGTGCAATAAAATGATGAAGTGTGGATTGATATTGATGATAATATGGATGAGATTCAAGAGGATGTGAACCCGTCTAGGGATCACATTATTGACATACCAGAACCGGTAGCGCAAATGGCTAAGGCACCAATACGAAAGACTCCACCTCCATACCCTCAAAGACTTGCCAAACAAAATAGTGAGAATCAATTCAAAAAGTTCATTCAAATGATGAAAAGTCTCTCAATCAATGTTCCATTAGTTGAAACAAATATCCGGTTATGCAAAGTTTATGAAGGATCTCGTGACAAAGAAGAGGTCAATGAATTTTGAAACTATCAAAGTCACTCATCAACTGAGTGTAATTGTGCATTCAATGGCTCCTAAGTTGGAGGATCCCGGTGTTTTCACGATTCCTTGTACAATTGGAAGTGCCGAGTTTGCTAAAACTCTTTTTGATCTTGGGGCAAGTATTAATTTGATGCCCTGTTCAGTTTTCAAGACCTTGGAAATTGGGAAACCAAGACCCACCTCTATGAGATTGCAAATGATTGATCGTACCATGAAGAGACCTTTGGGAGTGATTGAAGATGTCTTGGTTCGTGTTGATAAATTCATTCTTCCGGCGGATTTTGTCATTCTAGATTGTGAAGTTGATTATGAGGTTTCGATTATTCTTGGAAGACCTTTCCTGGCTACAGGGAAGGCTCTTTGTGATGTTGAAGCTGGAGAACTCACATTATGGGTGGGTGAGGAAAACGTGGTATCCCATGTGTGTAAGTCCATGCGACAACCAAATAGCAACGAGGTGTGCTCTTTTATGGACTTGGTGACCAATGTTATTGTTGATGATACAAGTGCCAAAATCAATGTTGGTGATATGTTGGAGGCCGTTTTGCTCAACTTTGATTAACGTGCAAGTAGATTCTACATTGGCGGTGCTACATAAGAGGAAGAAGGCTATTGAGTGGACATTGGCAGATATTCGGGGGATAAGCCCAGCATTTTACATGCATAAGATCAACTTGGAGGAAGGCACCAAACCATCTATTGAACATCAAAGGAGACTCAATGAGGATATGCAAGAAGTTGTCAAAAAGGAGATTATCAAGTGGTTGGATGCCCTACCCCATTTCCGATAGTTCGTAGACTTCTCTAGTTCTATGTGTCCCGGAGAGGGGGGGCATGACAGTGGTCACCAATGATCAGAATGAGTTGATTCCTACAAGAATGGTGACCTGTTGGAGAGTGTGTATGGGCTATCACAAGCTCAACAAAGTCATAAGGAAGGATCATATTTCACTTCCTTTCTTAGACCAAATGCTTGATAGGTTGGCCTGTCGTGCTTTCTAGTGATTTCTTGATGGGTATTCGGGCTACAACCAAATACTTATTGCTCCAGAGGACCAAGATAAAACAACCTTTACATGTCCCTATGGTACTTTCGCCTTCAAGCGGATGCCATTTGGTTTGTGCAATGCACCGGCGACTTTTCAAAGGTGTATGATGGTTATCTTCACGGACATGGTGGAGAACTACCTTGAAGTTTTCATGGATGACTTCTCAGTGGTTGGAGATTCGTTTGATGATTTTCTTGCAAATTTAGATAAAGTACTGGCAAGATGTGAAGAAAAAAATTTTGTGCTCAATTGGGAGAAGTGTCATTTCATGGTCGAGGAAGGCATTGTCCTTGGCCAAACAATATCAAAGAATGAAATTGAAGTTGACAAGGCAAAGATTGAGGTGATTTCTAAACTTCCACCTCCAACTTCGGTGAATGGTGTGCGGAGTTTCTTAAGCCACGCGGGGTTTTATCAACGTTTCATCAAAGATTTCTCTAAGGTGGTGAACCCGTTGTGCAAGATTCTTAAGAAAGATGCTAAGTTTAACTTCAATGATGATTGCATGAGAGCCTTTGAATTGTTAAAATTCTAGTTGACAACTACTCCCATCATGACTGCTCCAAATTGGAGTGTCCCTTTTGAACTCATATATGATGCTAGGGCTATTTTGGGGCAACGTATCAACAAAATCTTTCATCCGGTCTACTATGCTAGTAAGACCATTAATGGTTCCCAAGTCAACTATACCGTTACGAAGAAAGACCTCCTTTCCATTGTGTTTGCAATTGAGAAGTTCTGCATGTACTTGATGGGTGCAAAGGTCATTGTCCACATAGATCATGCGGCACTTCGTTATCTTATGAGCAAGAAATATTCCAAATATCGGTTGATGAGATGGGTCTTTTGTTGCAAGAGTTTAATATTGACATCCAAGATAGAAAAGGGAATGAAAATCAAGTGGCGGACCACTTGTCTCATTTGGAGGAGGAGGGGAGGCCGCATTATGTGCTTGAAATCAATGACTCCTTCCCCGATGAGAAAATCTTGGCTATTTCAACGAAAGAGGTGCCATGGTTCGCGGATCTAGCAAATTTCCTTGTGTGTGGAATCATCCCGAATGAGTTCTCTTCAAACCAAAGGAAGAAGCTCAAACGGGATTGTCAAGATTATTATTGAGATGAACCATACCATTTCCGAATTTGTATGGATAGGGTGATTAGAAGATGTATACCGGGAGAAGAGCAAGGTGAAATTCTTGGGGCTTATCATTCTTCGTCATATGGTGGTCACCATGGTGGAGCAAGAACAGCAACCAAAGTGCTAAGTTGCGGTTTCTATTGGCCCACTCTTTACAAGGATGCAAGTGATTTGGTGAAAAGATGTGATGAATGTCAAAGGGCCGTTGGAATCTCAAAGAAAAATGAAATGCCCCTCACCACCATCTTGGAGATTGATATTTTCGATGTGTGGGATGTTGACTTCATGGATCCTTTTGTGAGTTCTTGTGGAAACACCTACATCTTAGTCGGGGTGGATTATATGTCCAAATGGGTGGAGGTCGTTGCTCTACCCAACAATGAAGCGAGAAGTGTGGTGGCGTTCGTGAAGAATAATATTTTCACAAGGTTTGGTACTCCACGGGCTATTATAAGCGATGGGGGGTCACATTTTTGCAACAATGCTTTCGACACTTTACTTAGCAAGTATGGTGTTACTCATAAAGTCATGACTCCCTATCATCCACAAGCTAGCGGCCAAGTGAAAGTCTTCAACCGGCAAATAGAGAGTATTTTGACCAAAATAGTGAATGCTAACCGGACGGATTGGTCCAAGAAGCTTGATGATGCATTATGGGATTATCGGACGGCTTACAAAACACCTATCGAAATGTCGCCATACCGGTTGGTGTTCGGCAAAGCTTTTCATCTTCCGGTGGAACTAGAACATAAGGCCATGTGGGCTCTAAAGAAGTTGAATCTTGATTGGGATGTACCCTCTAACTTGAGGGTTTCACATTTGAATGAATTGGATGATTTCCGGTACACACGTATGCAAGTTCGTCCTTGTACAAAGAAAATATAAAATATCTTCATGACAAATACATTCGGAACAAAGAGTTCAAGGTGGGCGATCTTATGTTGTTGTTTAACTCAAGGTTAAGGATGTTTCCCGAGAAGTTGAAGTTTAAATGGAGTGGTCCTTTTGAAATTGTGGGTGTGACGCCTTTTGGTGCATTGGATTTGAAGAATAAAAACAATGAGGTATTCCAAGTCAATGATTAGCGGGTGAAGCACTATTTGGGAAAAGTTGGAGATGGCCACATCGTGGCGGTCGTTCAATTCAATTGATGGTATTCTAAGTCGTGTCGCGACGTTAAATCTGGTGCTTCTTGGGAGGAAACCCATGTTTCTATTCCTTTCGCTTGTTCTTCTTTTGTAGTTAGGTGTTAATTTTTGTGCTAACTTGATTTGAAGTGTGCTGCAGGGCTGAGTGTGACTTACAAATACTGTGGACAAAAATGAGGCTAAGTATTGAAAGAAGTACAGACCCCAATTGATTTGTGCAGACCGTACAATTTGGACTGTTGTGGCAAAAAGAACACTGCGGCCGCACAATTGCCTTGCGGACTGCACAAATAAAGGGTGCAAAATGCAAACTCTTTGAAGTTAGTCTGTCAGAGAAAAGGTCATTGTGCGACTGTGGCCGCATGTAGAAATTTTGCGGACCGCAGATGGAGAACCATAATTGAAACCTCGGGTAACAGAGTGCAGACCGCACATGAAATTGTGCGGCCGCACTCACCTCTCTTGACCTTTGAAAAACCAAGTACTATAAATTGAAGGCTAGGGACTACTGTTACATTTTTTCCCTCTCTGAGAAAAATCACAATAATCTTTTGAAGTTTCTTGGTGAATCTACATGTTCACTCATACAAAATCTTTGATTAATCAATCATCACACTCATTCATTTGGTATGCTTCAAAGTCTTGTTAATCGTTTTCTTTTAATTTGTAGATTTTTAGTCAATTTTAGGCCATTTGTCACTAGAATTCAAGTGTACATTTATGTGAGGTAAATTAGTAGTATGTTAAATAGTACATACTCTATGGGGACTGGGTCAATGTATTTCCATGCCTTTATGTTGTTACCATGTAAAACTTTGCACAAAAATTTCAAACCCTAGATTGAAATATTGGACTGATCATAGTGTTTTGAATTCTGCGGCCACACCTGAAATTGTGCGGTCCACAGAAGTTGATTCTAGAGCAGCTTTAGTAAAGAATGGGTCTACAACCGCAACAAATTTGAGCGGATCATAGAATTTTCATTGCATCCGCAAAACAACCCTTTCACTGTCTTCAGAGAGTCTACATTTAGTGACTCAAATGTGCGGCTGCAGGTCAAATTGTGCGGACCGCAAAAATCATGTTACGGATGCACATCAGCCAATTCTCTGTCATCAAAGAGTTGGAATATTTTGGGTTAGTCAGATGCGGCCACAAGTGAAATTGTACGGACCACACTTCACTTTTTCGACCGCAAAGCAAAATTGTGCGGTCCACAAGGCTTCATCTACGGCCATAATAAAATTGTGCGGACCGGAGAACCCTACAATGCAAGCATACTCTGTATGTGACCCCACTGTATTTTCTGGTGTATTCTTGTCTATCTCCTGTGTATGCCTTAACATTGAATTGGAACTAATAACCGCCTTTGCTTGATACAGACAGTGGTTCAAGACGAGACGAGAGAGCTTTACCTAGTGCCCAACCGCAGGAAATCAGAAAAAAGATAACAACTGGTAGAGGGAGAGGTGCAGATCTCTCTGAGAGGAGTTCATACGCCCCGTATAGGGACGTATCAGAGGGCAACTAAGCCTCTCTTCAGAAATAACCGGTAGTACAGTCCAGGCTATCAGGGAGATTTCAACTGAGGGACGAGCCGTCCTCATCCCACAGCACTTCCGAGGGATCGGAAACTGTTAGTAAGGCTTATGAGCCTTTAGCAGCAGCAGTCCCTATGACACAGGATACATCCATTCAGGACATACTAGATGATGGTAGAAGGGGAGATGCCACAACTGCTAGGATTGAAAGAACAAAGAAGAAAAAGGTTTGGGAGGACCAATTCATCAGCCTAGTAGCTTTCACTAGTTTTCGCACTTGGTGGTCGGCAAGGTCTCTAAAACTTGAGCGACAATTCTGCCTACAGATCTAGAGAGGTACAACCCGGATATGTGAAACGGTGTTACACATATCAAAAAGGGGACAAATGTGACAAAAGTGTGAAGCCTCAAAGTGTGATTTGATCAGCACACACTGAACACATACTTGGGCCTTGATGATGTCGAGCCAAAAGAATACCTGGAAAATTGTGCACTTGGGGATGCACTTCGTCCTTGGTTAGCGGAGATTCTAACTGCACCAGGACCACTACCACCATGGATCACCGTTGGGGCTCCTATCCACCATAGCACATTGAGCTTCGAAGTAAAAGGGTGGCAATCATTTGTCTGCAGTAGACTGGACCGGAGTCAAAATAGGACTCACTTGCCGATTCCTCGAGCAGTCTTAGTTGCCTCTATTATGGCTGGTTACCCTATCAAAATGGGTGTCGTGATGTCGGCCAATGTCACAGTGATCGCCCAGTAGGATGACTCTTCCTACCCATACCCCAACACCATTCCAGAGTATCTTACCGATGTAGGGGTGGAACCAAGGGATTTTGATACAAAGGTGAGGTCGAATAAGCCTTTCTCATGCTACTCACTTATGGATGCGAACAACCCGAAGAGAAAAGGTCAGACGTCTACCACCACAAGCCAGTCTGATGAGCCAGTTGTGGTAGTTGCGAATGCAATTGATGTTCCATCCACTTTGGCCGAGCCTTACTCTAATACTGATGTTATGCCTCCACCATCATCCACATCTCCTTCTGCAGCTCCTACTATAGTTTCCACTTCGGCTTTGAAGCTAGTGCCCATGCCTATTGCTCTACTTTCTGCATTGCGAGTCTCCCACACATTGAAGAGCCTTAACGACTGGATGCAGACAATAATTACCAAGTTGTCTGACTTATCCACTGTTGTTGCAGCACAATCTACTGTTCAGGCACCTCAGTTTCCCCCGACAGTTGAGGAGACATTGAAGAAGATCCTAGAGAACCAGAACACCATCATGGCTACCATGGTACAGCACGGGTTAGTGATCAAAAAGTTGGGAAAAGAAGTAAAGAAGATGAGAAAGTCCCAGGGTAGCAAGAAGTCGGTGGACAAGCTTCGGAGACAGGTGATCAAGCTTGTTGCAACCAGAGATATCCCTTTTAACATGTTGATCGACCCACACCCTTCAGACCCAGATCCAGCACGATCAGCACCGGTGGCACCAGCTGGCCAGTCTAAGGAGCCAGACTCTGCTGCCGACACTGCCGAGGAAGTGCGTTAGATGTTCACCAACCCAGTCACACCTAGAGTTGAGCATGATGAGATTCAATCGGATAAGACTGAGGGTGGTGACATTGCTGGGGACATAGATATGCCCAAGGAGCCATAGGGAGTTCTCTTCACTCTTTTTCCTCTTTTACTCTTATTTTGTTAAGCATTAGGGATAATGGTTATCTTTATTTAGGGGGTGGAGTTTATTTTGATTATATTTGGTATATTCTAAGACATTTGGCCTGTAATAACTTGATATTATTTTCTTTCTCTTTCTTATTCTGTATATATTCTCTCTTTTTCTCTCATTATGTATAATCAGTAGTTTTTGTTTATTAGCTTCTTTATTTTTGTTTCTTTGTTAGTTCTTAGTTTGAGTTAGTAGCTTCTTTGTTTGATTCATTAGCTCCTTTTTTATGTTCTAGTAGATAATAAGCCTTTGGTTTTCTCAAATTCCACGATTCTTTCCAAAGGTAGTTATTGTGTGAACAAGGTGACTCGTCCTAATGATGGATGGCGTGACAGCCTTCTTAAGGGAATGAGCCCGTTTTTTGTGTTTAGGTAATAATAGTAGTAGTAATAAATAAAAATACCTAATCGAGTCATGCTCGAAGAGTCAAACATGCTTCAATTGGTACCAACACACTTAACTACATGCTTATGGTTAAAAACAAGATTTTTGAAAGAAATAGCTCTAGTTAGTGACTTAATGACTCTTGTGTTGACTTTGGAAACCATCGAGTAGTTTAGTTGAACCATAATGATTTTTATACTTGAATATGGTCATTGTGGGCCCTCGACTCTGTCCTCTTTAACAATCCGGTTGCATGAGGGGTGAGATGAATTGTTGCTAGTCCAAGTATCCGTGTGAAGCGTGTAGAACTTGCCCTGAATGTGTTTCGAGGCAAAATACTAAGTTTTGCTTGGTTTGAAAAGTGATTGTAGGCCCCCTTGGTCCGTTTGAGTTCTCTATTTCCTACCAATGTTGTTATCCCTAGTCAACCCCTTTGAGCCTCGAGCCTTTCTCATTTGACAACCATGTTACAAGCCTTTACCCATTTTGTCGTGACCCTATCTTGGCACCCGAGCATTCCTTAACACTCTTGTGAAACAAATCGCTAAAAACATAAGTTTGGAGGAGAGACGAGGAACTTGAAAAAGGTATCAAGGCACAAAAAGAGAAGAGAAATGATGAGAAAGAAAGGCAAGAAAAAAAGACAACAAAAAAAGAAAAAAATGAATAAGTGGAAGAGTTGAAGGGATTCAAAGAGAGGTAATGATCCAAAACATGGAGAAATCAAAGAGGGAGAAAATGAATGTAATGATCAAGAAAGAGTGATGTTAAGTCTCTCTATTCCCCCAAGGAAAAGAAAGTGCCTCAAAGAATTGGCAAAGTGTGAGCCGAGAAATGAAGAATGGAGTGCTTAAGGAAAGGTGTAACCACTCACCCATACTGTATCCAACACTAATTCAAAAGCCTTCATTACATCCCGAAAGAAGTCCTACTTAATTTCAAGCCTAGTGAGCTTACATTAGCGGCGATTACATGAGGGGTAGGCCTATGGTACTTGAAGTCATACTTGTGTCATTCTCCTTAGAGAGATGAGTGAACCTTTCATAAATCTTTGGATTGAGTGCTAAATTTCTTAAGTGAGCCAAGAAAATGGAACATAGAGAAGGAATATTCTGGAGTCCACCATGACCTACATGATAGAGCAAGAGTCCTTGATGAGTGAAGTCAATTTTTGAAGCTCATATGTCACATTAGAACTATATGTGCATAAATGTTTAACTTGTCGTCTTGTTGATAATACATGAGTAGTGTGGGTAATTGTTGGTCCCAACTGATGTGTGGATGGCTCACCTTCAACTCGCTAAAATGACCCATAACTTTTGGAGGTGGGAACTTATTTATTTGCTTGAGGGCAAGCAAAGACTTAAGTTTGGGGGAGTTGATAAGTGGGGATTTTGTCTTATTATTAGCGCCTTTTAGCTTTTGTTTCAGTCTAAAACCATTGAATTATGTTCCTGAAACTTATGAAATTGTGCAAAATTGCACAAATACTAGAAGTTGGGCTCCCGAGATGAAATTTGACACAAAAAAGAGTAGTCCAAGCACAAGGCAATAAACGGCGCAGAAGCACACAATGTGCGGCCCGCAGAAGAAATTATATGGCCGTAGAAGAAATTGCAGACCGTAGAATTCCCTCTGCGGCCGCAAACAAAGAAGGAAAATGTAGCATACATTTGCGCAAATTGCGGACCGCACATGAATTGTGCGGCCACAAAGCTGGCTAAGAGTCGAATATCTGAGAGTATGGCAAAAGACCAAATCCAGAGCCTCAGTGAATTGCGGACCGCACAAGATTTGTGCGGCCGCAGAAGATTGCCTTGCAGTCGCAGAAGAATGCCTTGAGGCTGCAGTTCAGAAATGTGTGACCACAGAATTCCAGCTCCTGCTATATGAAGAAATCTGCGAACCACACATGGAATTGTGAGGCAGCAGAACCTCCCGAGGGGTATTTTTGTCCGAGATTTTTAGTCTTGTATAAATAGACGAGTTTCACAAAATTAGGTCAAGTTTGAACTTCTGAAGTTATTGTAGCCATTTTTCTTTCCTACTTTAGGAAGTTTTACATTGCTTTGGTGTATTTACAATAGATTTAATCATTTTAAGCTTCCATTATGAGTTTAATTAGTTTTTCTTCCTTATTTTCTTCAAACACAATTATGAGTAGCTAGACTTTTACTAGGGTTGTGACCCAACCCTAGTGTGTAAACCTTATGGGTATCTAATTTAGTGTTTCTTTATGATTGAGTGTTGATTATTTATCTTAGTTCATGCTTTAATTGTAGAATTAATGGTTGCAAATATTAATTCATGCCTATTTGACTTAATCTCTACTTGTGAAAGAGGGGCCAAGTCTAGAATAACTTAGCTAATAAGGAATTAGGTCAATTGAGAGATTGATTAACCAATTAAATGATTAACCCGACTTGAGCTTTTATTAACTATTTTGGGTGATACCCATTTGGTCTTGAGAAAGCTAAAATGGGAAATATCACTATCTGGCCGAGAGGTATTGAGTGAATAATTTAGAGTTGATATCTATGATACGCCCCAATCAACAGAACAAGCATTAAAGTTTTTATCCCATTAGACTAACACATAAGTCAGGTTCACAGCCCTATGCTTTTTATCCATTTGAAAAAACCTTAAAAACAATTTTCTCTAGTCTTCTTCCTTTATTTTGAAATCATTAGAGTAAAATTAGAAATAGAAAACCAATATTTGTGTGGAAGTGCAATCTAGATAATCCAATTGCGCAAGTTGAAATATATACCCCTAACTCCCATCTTAGCTCCCTGTGGATTCGACCCCGACTCTAGTTGGGTTTCTATCATTGCATACGACCATTTCATATCTCTATTGAGGTGTGCTTTGGGCATGATCAATGCCGCAAAAGCGTTTTCGCAGAAGCGGGCTAAAATCCGCAGATGCGACTCGTCGGGTAATTTTAAGGTGTCAATATATTCTTCAGCAGGTAAAATTCGAAACCCTTCTTCCCCAAAATCTAATTCCTCTCATCTCTCACATTCATCTCCACTGCTCGTGCACTCTATTGTTCTCGCTCAAGACAACTCCCATATAATCTTTATCTCTACTCTCATTCTCTTTTCTTCCTCGAAGTTCTTCTTCATTTCTTTTTTTTCATGGCTGCTATTCTCACAGTCTCATTTTCCCCCTTTTTATTATCAATGTTAGTTTTAGGAGTGAGGGACATTGGTTGAAAGTGTGTTTGTGTGTGCTATCGATGATGAAAAACAGTTGGGAATTTTGAGTACCAAATCGCTTCAAAGAATCAAAACTCACTTTTTGCTTGTTATATGTTCGACAAATTGTCCGAAAGAAATTTTGTTGCTAAGTACCTTAAAACTTTGTTTAATCAAGTCGTATAATCATCTAGTGCACTAAGTAAGAAGTCTTGAATATGAATTGTGCGCCAAAACCATGTTTGGAATTGAAAATAATCGGCAATATCTGGGCTTTTGAACCCTCTGATGAACACCGCAGATGCGCAAAAAGGGTCGCACATATGGCCACGCACCTGTGATGCCTATTCACAGGTGTGATTTCTATTCAGAAATGGAAGTTCGCAAAAGCGAAACATCTTTCGCAAACATGGAGCCGCACCTGCGACGAACATTCTGCAGGTGCGATGACTGGCCGAATTCAGCAATTCCAATAGCCTTGAAACTGGAGCTTCGGGAGCCCGTTTGACTCGGTTCTTTGGCCTAGTTTATGTGCTTTTAATTGCTTAACATAACTCTAATACCCGACTAACTTTATTTTATTTTTTAGGTACTTTGAGCTTAAAATGGACCCGAACATGAATGAAAATGCGATGCTTGATCACGAAATTGAAGATGTGGCTGAGGAATTGAACTATGATACCAACAGATTCATGTCTTCTGATTGTCAAAACTGGTATTATGATAATCTCCTCACGAAGAAGCTTAAACTTGAGAAAGGAATTGCCGATGACAAAGTGCTCGAGCTCCTTCCAGATTTCCATGGCCGTCTAGTTTCAAGTGGCTGGACCTGCTTCATCCCCACTTCATTCAAGGCCAATGAGGAATGGGTGCGGGAATTTTATGCAAATTTAGAGCGTACACATTTCCAAAACCATGAACTTACAATCAGGGGAAAGATTGTGAAATTTGGAGTTTAAGAGATAAATGATGTCTATGGGCTTCAAAATCATCCGTTTGAGCCAATGCAAGAAAGAGATACATGCGACAATGGTGATTGGCTAGTCTCAGAGCTTTGTCTCACAAGTCAAACAGTGACTTGCGCTAAAAAGAAAAAAGGCATCAAATGTGGTGATTTCACAGCTGAAGCAAAATTGTGGTTGTATATCATTGCGAGCAGAGTGTCTCCTTGTGGGAACGTGTCTGATGTCACATATACTAGGGCACTGATAATTGCTTACATCATTGATGGCAATCCAGTGAATGTCGGTTACTACATCGTTCAGGAGCTGAAGGAGTATGTGCTTCAGGGTGGCTCGACATTGATATTTTCATCATTGATTACAGATTTGTGCCGGCGTGCGTAGGTTGAGCAATGGGATGGAGATCATTTGATACCGGCGGACAAACCCTTTCACCCATTGAGAGTTACAGGAGAAGGCATTGTGCTAAAGAGCAAGAAGAGGAAGATGGTGATTGATGTATGTGAGGGGTCCTCCTCACAAGCTACTCACACCGAGGGACCATTTGGGATACAATATTCCCAGATTGCCTCCATTCGTAACTTAGTGTCACAGCTCCCTAGTGGGCCCTCACACTTCCAGCCTATACCCGGGTATTTTACCAGGGAATAAATGAAGACCTATCTGGAGAACCATAAAAAGCAAGCAGAGTCTCACAAAATGTTGGCAGCTTCTATTAGCAGGCTCGAGGCAGCCTATGGAAAAATGGCCAAGGCACATGTAGATCTTTAAGCGGACTTCAAAAAGGAGAAAGAGAGATAAGAAGAATGGCAAGTTCATGATAAAGATGTGGAAAGGCATCAAGGCCCTTTTCAAATGGGGACAGCCGAACAGGAAGATATTGGTCGAGGACAAAGATGATAGTGAAGAGTATTCCTTCTTGTTGAATGTTGATGATGTTGATACTAATGATACTGATGATGATGAGGCCAAGAGCTCTACACGGCAGTGATGAGCCTTTTCCCGCAGTCTGCTAGTCTGATGCGGACCTCAGGGAGACCCTCAACCTACTCTTATTTTATTTTGATATTGTGCAATGAGGACACTGCAGTGTTTTTAGTTAGGGGTGGCTTGTAGAGAGTATGATTTATTTGTACATTGATGCTTAACTTGTGCCCTTGCCGAGCTTAAACTTTTGTATGGATATTGTGTGCCCTTGCCGGGCTTGTTTTACTATTGTTAGTCATGTGCCTTTGTCGGGGCGTAGTTTGTGATTGGTGATATAATTGTGGATTAGTCGATTCTATTATTCTATTTTATTATTCTTTATTTATTCATTTTCTTTAGTAGTTTTTATTTTATGTTATTTTTATTCCTTTAGTATTAGCTGCTTTTGTTATTTTATTTTCTTTCGTAGTTTTTAGTTATTTTATTTTTATTCCTTTTAGTGTATATTTTATTTTCTTTAGTAGTTTTTAGTTTATATTATTTTTATCTCTTTAGTAGTCATATGCTTTTCAATAAATTTCCTTGGTTTTTCTTTATTCTACGGTTCTTTCCAGGTGACTTTTCCCTAGGATGGATGGCGAGATAATTTCTTAAGGAAATTAGTCTTGTTTTATTATGTAGAGACTTTTGGATTGTTTGGTATTAATAGAATTAGTATCTTGTATGTGAAGTGTGAATTAAGAATACCCCTCCGATTTTTGGTTGTAAATTGAAAAAGTAAGTTGCATGGGGAAGAATAATTTTTGTGATAACTTTTTGGCTCATTTTGTGACTCTTTGCCCACTAGTTATCATGATATTGCTCTAATTGTTCTTTATTAAGAAGAGAAATTGATCAGTCTTGAGTAGTTCATGTGCCATGTGTGTTAGTTTTTGTCACGACCCAAAATCCATAAAGGTCATGATGGCGGCGGACACCACTGTCAGGCAAGCCAACAATAATTTCTTAATTGGGTTCTCATTTTATTAGTTTTGAAATTATATTTTTCCTTCAATTTAAATAGTGAAGAATGGGGATTTACAGAGTAAATAGTAATACTTTTAACAAATTCAATACAGAACAACCCATAATCATCCCAAAACCCGGTGTCACAAGGTCATGAGCATTAACTAGGAATATAAAATATAGTACAGCAGCTATCCGGAATACAAATTGGACAGGAAAATGTAAATACTCTGAAGGAGACTCTGCTGGCTGCGGATCGACAAATGGAATGCAGCTCACCTATGTCCCCGCATGCATATACGCCTCTACTCTCACAAGACCACTAGTCACATATGTACCTGTACAAAAATGTGCAGCAAGTGTAGTATGAGTACGTAATCAACGTGTACCCAGTAAGTATCTAGCCTAACACCAGAGGAGTAGTGATGAGGGGTCGACATCGACACTTACTAGTGGTCCAATAATATCATGTACAGTAAAGAGGTAAGTAAATATGAGGCAAAGCAAATAAAAGAATAAACAAGTATAGATCATGTGGTACAAATACCCCTCTTTACGAGGAAATCAAGCTCTCCATTTGAAATTCCCTCCTTAACCGGATCATATATATATATATATATATATATATATATATATATATATATATATATATATATATATATATATATATATATATTGGATCTCATCGGATAGATTTTCATAACCCAAATCGGGAAAACTCACTGATTCTTTAGCTTTTTGCAATATATTACGCACGATTCCATGAGGATATGATTTAGTAAATGTCGAGGCGTACGGCCCGATCTAACATAAAATTTAAACTATGTACTGCCGAGGGTCGAAAGGCACAAACCATAGATGCATCTATTAAACTACCGAGGCGAACAGCCCGCTCCCATGAGAGTGTGGTACATAAATCCTGTCGAGGCGAATAGCCTGATCCCATAAGAAGTGAAATACAAATTCCTGCCGAGGCGAACGGCCCGATCCCATAAGAATAAGAGGCTTTGACGGGTCCTTGACCCCACTCACGAATAAACGTGTGACTTGTAATTTCTTTAACAAAAACCTTTATATATATATATATATATATATATATATATATATATATATATATATATATATATATATATATATGTATGTATGTATGTATGTATCACGAAAACATGTCGTAGGAGGAGTAAAGTTATTCGGCGACAAATCGTGAAATCGTAAAATCGTGAAGTCTCTATAATAGTAAGTCTACTCTCAAGTAGAAAGGTAAATTAAAGAATTAAACGAGCAAGGAAAATCCCTATAGTACAAGTACAGCATGGTGTGAACCTAAGTCTACCCAGACAATAACATGCTATGTGCGGACTCTCGTCACCTTGTGCGTACGTAGTCCCCGCAACAAGTTTCACACATTAAATACATCACCTAGGAGAAGTTTTCCCCCTCATAGAGTTAGACAGGAGACTTACCTCGCTCTGAAGCTCTATAACCGGCTCCAAAGCCCTCTAACACCTCAAACCAATGCTCGTCGCTCCAAAAGTAGTCAATTAGGATGCAACCCAATCAAAATGTACTCTAATACTCATAATTAATCAATTTATAACAATTTCCAACTACACTCGAAAATTCGATAAAGCAAACCTCGGGCCCATGTGCCCGGATTCCGAAATTTTTCGAAGACAAACACTACCCATAGCACTACGAACTCCAATATATAATTTATTCTCAATTTCATGCCCAAATTCGTGATCAAAATCCAAGAATACCAATTTTAGATTTTTCTTCAAAAATCCCAAATTTCTACAAATTTTTGCGCTTGAATCCAAGTAAAAATCATGTATTTAACTCATAATGTGAAGAAATCACTTACCCCATTATAGTTGATGAAGATGGCACTCCAAAAGTGCTTCACAATTGGCTCCCATGGACGAAATGAAGTGAAAATGAGCCAAAACCCCATCTTATAAAACCTTACTGCCCAGCGACTTTTGCACCTGCGGTGCTTTGGGCCGCATCTGCGGTCCCGCACCTGCGGCAAATGCCTCGCAGGTACACCTTTCCCTCACCTGGTCGGGCTCCGCATCTGCGTACAAGGAGGGCTGCTTCTGCGAGCCTAGTCGCACCTGCGACCACGTCTCTCGCACCTGCGCTCACGCAGGTGCGCCTCCATTTCTCGCTTCTGCGGCTCGTGAGTCGTGGCTCGCACCTGTGGACCTTTTCACGCAGGTGCGATTGCACTAGGTATCAGCTGCCTCAACATTTCTCTTAGTCCAAAAAGCGATCCGTTAAGCTTCCGAAACTCACCCGAGGCCCCCGGGACCCCGTCCAATCACACCAACCAGTCCAATAACATAACACGTACCTGCTCGAGGCCTCAAATCACATCAAACAACATAGAAATCATGAATCGCACCCCAATTCAAGCTTTATTTACTTTGAAACTTCAAACTCCTACAATCGATGCCAAAACCTATCAAATCACGTCTGATTGACCTCAAATTTCGCACACAAGTCACATTCAACATTACGGGCCTATTCCAACTTCTGGAATCAGAATTCGACCCCGATATCAAAAAGTCCACTCCCGGTCAAACTTCTTAAAATTATCCAAATTTCCAACTTTAGCCCAAATGACCCCACAATGACCTATAGACCTCCAAATCCACTTCCGGACACGCTCCTAAGACCCGAATAATCATACAGAGCTATTCCCATACTCGGAATCCCAAACGGATGTCGATATCATTGAAATGCACTTCAACTCAAATTTATGAAATTCTTCCCTAATGCCAACCTTCCATAATAGGCGCTGAAACGCTCTCTCGTCATCCAAAACCCGATCCGGACATACGCCTAAGTCCAAAATCATCATACGAACTTGTTGGAACCTTCAAATCCCGATTCTGAGGTCGTCTACTCAAAAATCACACTTTAGTCAATTTCTCCAAATTAAGGCTTCCAAAATTAGAATTTTCTTTCCAAATCAACTCCGAACTTCCAGAAATTAAATTCCGATCACACGTGCAAGTCATAATACCTGAAGTAAAGCTGCTCAGGGTCTCAAACCGCTGAATGACGCGTTAGAGCTTAAAACGACCGGTCGAGTCGTTACATTCTCTCCCACTCAAACATACGTTCGTCCGCAATCGTGCTAAGAACTGCTCTGGGATTGTCTGCAATCGTTGTTTAACACCTCGTGCACCTACTCGTGCTACCATAACCCAGTTGAGCACATTTTCTCGAGCAAACCTAAAAATCCTCCCTTTTATCTAGTCAAATAAGCCTTAGAGCCAAATTCCAACATCTGAAATCGTCTACCAGGTCTGTTTCCAACATGCGAACATTGTATTAATCACTACACAATGCACCAATACATGTTTGCATACCTTCGCGGAATCCACACCATGCACCGCATAATTCACATGACCATAATAACATCCCCTGATAACAACAGCCAAAATCCCACGAATCTGATGCTCATAACATACCTCATGACCCATATAAGTCCTGTTCCAACTCTTGCAATACTGCCACGATAGAGAAGATGTGTAGAACTCATAACCACCTGCCGAACCACAATTTATGGAGTCTCTCCCCTCGACAAGAACCATTACCTCATTCTGGACTGAATAATAATATTTACTCTTTAATATGCCTCATATAAATCTGATTGCAATGATCCCAGGTCCAATAATCTCGTCTCAACCAGTACAAGTTGCTCAGGCAATAAGCCACCTCAGACACTGCCAAAAATCTCCTATGATGCCACAATGTGCCAAGAAGCTACAGGCTCGAAGGTGATACATAAGGAAAAACGAACTCTGGAAAGAACTACTCAACCCACATAACTAATTAAACAACTGAAAGGATGTTATGAACCTTCCTCGGGAAATAAGAAGAAAAACACACAATAATAGATATGGGAACTGTACTCAATAACACACTATTGTGGCGTACAACCCGATCCACACATGATACCGTTGCAGCGTGCAACCCGATTCAACCACGATACCCGTGGAGACGTGCCACCCGATTCAATCAACATATCTGTGGCGGCGTGCCACCCGATCCACACATAATAATCTAAGGAAAACACACATAGAGTCGTAACGCTTATACTCACGAAATGCCAGAATATCAACTATAAGCACGCCAAGTGCATAATACAAATCCTGGGGAGATTGGTAGCGTCATACCCTATAAACCTCAAGCATAACTAAGGTGCGATATATGATCTGCATCTCGAGAACCATCCTGCTCACATAATACCACAAACCATATGGGACCTCAATATGAGTGTGAATAATCAAACCGCCTCACAACCCACCTGGTATAATATAGATTACACGAAATAGTTGACGACAGAAATAACATCCAAGGCCCGAAGACCCTTCTGAAAACAACATTATGCTGAGATGAGCACATCTGGCCCGATATAGAGCCCACATTCACATTTAGATCCATCCATGGACCTCAACTGATTCTGATCATACCATGCTTGGCTAAATAGTCACTCTGGACCCACAATGGCCTATTCACGACACATAAGAACAGCCGTCAAATCCGGAACAAACTTCCACCTTCCACAACCAAATGAACCGAGCACCCTTCAGGCATAATTTCTCACATTAGCAATAGTACCACAATCTCCATACTTGGTTTTAAATCTTTAATCAATCAAGTGACTACATGTCACACTTATACAACATTTCCGTGGGATACACTCCCACAACCCTCCGCATTAGGTAACAAGTCTGCACATCCATACCACCGGTCACACTAATGCTGTAAAGCAAATCAAGAAGCCACAAATCAGTACATAAAGCCTCTTACACAGGACACCAATCTCAGGTGATGCTAAAGACAATACCAACTTACTCTGAACATCCGAATTCTTCCCTGATCATCCGAGCTCGTGACATTCTTGTCAACACCGAACCGCGACCTTGATCCTTAGCTTCCAATTTCCCATGCCGCTCGTTGCACCTAACATGCCAATATGTGAGAGAACCAGAATTCCATAATAACCCCTGATTCACTAACAGGATAAACACTTCTTCATATACAAACATTGTACTTAGCTCATTTCGGAAGAACCAATGCAACACGCAACCTAATTCCCAAACCTCAGAAAATACAACCTCTTGTCGTAATCTAAACTGCCATAACTCTTCCGGAAATCCCTTTACACAACAAAGCCATACGATTAGAATACCTCCCAAATCAACCAAGTTGTGGTGGCGCTCAACCCCAAGTGTACAACCACAAACTACATGTATAACTTCACGCTGGAGAAACTGGCCACGGTCATAACCGTGCAGATTCAACCATTACCAACCGAGCAGCTTCTTCTAATTCACTCGAGACTTGCCCTAAATATAATGATAGCTCCATTCAAAACATCATGAACCCAAATGCGCACTCATCCTGAATGACCTTATTTCACGAGACATCGTTGCCTCCAAAACCCACGAACCATCTCATACTCTCCTTATCGCATATTCGCATCTTCAACTGGTACACCCATTCTGAAAATTCTTCCATGAATCTAAAGTTATTTCCTCCCGTTCCTCCGATGTTGCACCGCAGACTGTAGATATCATAGGATATTCCAAGTCCACTTTTCCATAATCCGTTGCCAAAACTCGATACTTAACCATACCGCAGACTCGAAATCCTTAGGCATTGCACTTTGAATTTTTGAACCTACTAGAACCATTGTTGAGAGTCACCCACTCTGACTTGTTCCCAATTATGATCAAACTCCAAGGCCCTCTGTGTCACGACCCAAAATTCCACCACAGGCGTCGTGATGGCACCTAATCTCTAAGACTAGGTAAGCCGATTTCAATTACATTTTGAAGTCATTTGTTTTTAATTAAATAAGTAATCAAAACTAACAGCGGAACAAAAGGAATATACAACCTCGCAAAACTGGTAGTACTGAGTCACGAACTCTAACTGAATACGTGGACTGATCACAAGGACTGAATATACAATACTGTTTGATTAAAAATTAACAGTACAATGAAATGAAAAAGACCCCAAGGAACTGCGACGATCAAGCAGCTCTACCTTGAATCCTTACGATCCCGCTTTAACGTTGCTCAAGTCCGATATATCCAATACCTGGCTCTGCACAAAAATGTGCAGAAGTGTAGTATGAGTACACCACGGTCGGTACCCAGTAAGTATCAAGACTAACCTCAGTGGAGTAGAGATGAGGTACAGTCAAGACCCTCACTAGTCTAATAGCATGTGCAACATAATATACAAAATAATAGGAAACACATAACAATAAGGGCAACATAAAACAACCAGTGATATGCACATCAGACAATAAGAACACCATTAATATTGCTCAACAATTAATAATTACAATTACACCCAATTAAATCAAATCCTTCAGATAAATGTCTTTCACATATAATTCTTCCAAATAACTCTCTTTCAAATATAATTTCTTCAAATAAATATTTTTCAAATATACTTCCTTTAAATAAATTTTTCTCAAAAATAATTTCTTTAAATAAATATCTTTCGAATGTAATCCTTTCCAATAAATCTTTTTGGATAAAAAGTCTTCCAATTAAATATTTTGAATATAATTCCTTTAATTAAAAAGTCATCATGTGACACTTCATTTCATAATCATTCAACCACGTGACTCAGCCGATTTTCATATTTTTCATAAACATGGGTCTCAGCTCATTTTTCATATTTTCACGGCACTTCGTGCCCATAATTAAATCATTATATTTCCCCAGTACCTCGTGCCCTCATTTCATATCACAACTGCACGGACAATTCACGTGCCAAATATCATTATCATTTAGTCACAGCACCTCGTGCCCACATTTCATATCACAACTGCACAGACAATTCACGTGCCAATATCCTCATTATTTACTCACAGTACCTCGTGCCCGCATTTCATTTTATAATCCGCCTGGCAATAGCAACAGGCTCTCAATTTCAACATAAATCAGATTGTTAACAATTTACCAACAACAAGACAATTTGCACAAGGTATAAAAATAAACACAAGAAAATCACAACATCACATGAAAATCACCAACACCACAATTCCACATCATCACATATCGTCCCTGACAATAGCCACCCTTATCTCTCTTATAGCCGCCCTTATCACTCCTATAATAGCATCCCTTATCCCTCCGCCCTGACAATATCAATAGCCACCCTTATTGCTCCTATTGCCACCCTTATCTCTCTTATAGCCACCTTTATCGCTCCGCCCAGACAATATTCCAACAAACACAACAATAGTGAAATGCCACCCTTATACCCACATAATAGCAATGGTGAAATGTCACCCTTATATCCTTAAAATAATAACTCACACAACACAATAATTTATACGGGAAATTATCACCACAACATAACAAAATCAATTCATATCACAATTTGCCCAATGGCCACAACCAAAATTACAAAGATACAACCAAATCAATTACTTTCACAACAAATAGCCGAAGGCTTCACACAATGTGTATAACACCCCAAAAACAATCAACGGAGATAGAAATTACTCAGCATAAAGCAAAGCCTTCATTAATCAAAATTCTCAATAATTATATAAACACCTCTTCTTAAGCTCATTTAATTAATTATTTGTAAAGGAAAAATCCATAATGAAATTAAATTCTAATAATTATCAAACCAACAAATTCACGGAGTTACATAAATAATTAAGTAACAATCACATTAAATTGTCATATAACAACAGATTCAACAACAAGGATTTAGGCACGACAAATAGATGATTAAATATATGCCAACAATTATCTAATTTACTACACAATATGCCTAAGACTTTATCTCAATGAATTTTGCACATATAAGACCGAGTACGTACTCGTCACCTCGCGTACACGGCTTTTCACATTTCACAAATAACACATAAGACTCGATGATTAAGGGGTAATTCCCCCACTCGAGATTAGGTAAGACACATACCTCGACTTGCTCCAATTTAATCAAGTAGTATGCCTTTTCCTCGATTGTTTTCCAACTCCGATCGACACGAATATAGTCATAATTAATTCGATATAGTCAATAAAAAAAGAAAATTTTAGAATCAATTCCATAAGAAAATACTACATTTTTCAATAAAAATTCGAAATTAACTCAAACATTCGCCTGTGGGGGCCACGTATCGGAATCCGGCGAAAGTTACAAAATACAAACACCCATTCACTCACGAGTTCAACCATACTAAAATCATCACATTCCAATACCATTTCGTCCCTCAAATCTTGATTTTTCATTTTGAAAATGTTCTTCAAAAACCACCATTTTCCTCAACTCAAAACACAAATTAAATGATACACATGAAGATAAAATCGTGGAATATATTACATACTAGGTGAAGAACACTTACCCAAACGAATTTCTTGAAAAACCCACCAAGAATCGCTAAAAACCGAGCTCTACAAGTCAAAATATGGTGAAAATGGCCTAACCCTCGATTTGGAAAACTTATATTCTGCCCAGATGACTATGCATTGCGATCGTGGAGATTGGGTCGCGATCGCGGAGAAGAGAATTAAGGCTGCCAAAAAAGACCCTTCGCGATCGCGAGTGAAGGGACGTGAACGCGATGAACAATGGGCAGGAGCTTACGCGAATGCAGGACAAATGATGCGAACGCGAAGAAGAAATAGCCAACAGCCCCCAACTCCTAATTTCTACTACGCGGATGCTAGAGAACTGATGTGAACGCAAAGTAGACCTTCGCGATCGCGTGAGGTACTATGCGAACGCGATGAAGAAAAAAATGTGGCAGATTAACATAACACTAAGTGATCGTGACTGGAGATATGTGATCGCGAAAGAGAGAACTAGATACCAAAAACCAGCAATCCAAAAATATAAGAAATTGGCCCGAGGCCCATCCGAAACACACCCGAGGCCCCCTGGGACCCCGTCTAAACACACAAACAAGTTCCATAACCTAACACGGACTCGCTCGAGGTCTCAAATCACATCGAACAATGCCGAAAATACGAATTGCACCATGAATCGAACTTAAGAACTTTCAAATCTTCCAACTTTGAAAACTCATGCCGGAACCTATCAAACCAACCCGGAATGATGTCAAATTTTTCAGGCAAGTCCCAAATAACATAACGGAGCTGTTCCAACTCTCGGAATCGCATTCCGGCCCCGATATCAAAAGGTCCACTTCCGGTCCAAATCTCCAAAAATTTGACTTTTGCCATTTTAAGCCTAATTCCTCTACAGACCTCCGAATAATTTTCCGGACACGCTCCTAAGTCCATAATCACCATACAGAGCTATTGACATCATCAAAATTTCATTCCGGAGTCGTTTTCTCAAAAGTCAACTCTCCAATCAACTATTTCCATTTATGTTTCTAAATAAGGATTGTTCTTTTCCTTATATTCCGAATCTTCAGTAAATCAAACTCGACCATACCCCCGGGTCATAATACATATTGTGAAGTTACTCGAGACCTTAAGTCACTGAACGGAGCGTTAATTCTTAAAAAAATAAGTCGGGTCGTTATATTGTCCACCTCTTAAATAAGCATTCGTCCTCGAACGTGCTAAGAATTATTCTGAGGTTATCAAATTGATGATTTTTACTTTTACACATATACTCGCGGTTGATCCCACGTTACCGCATTTGAGATAAGCCCGACAACACCATCTCATTTGAGATTATTTCTTTTATCCATATTTGTAAACTTTAAGACTAATTTCTTACACTCTAAACCTTTTCAAAAGTCTTGATTTTCACAACAACGCACGGTTTTAGTCTCAACGGGCTATAGCAACTCGTGCCTACGCACGCATCAACTTTCTTGATAGTGTTGAAGTACTTCAAAAATTTTCTGGGGTGTTACTTTCTTCCCTGCTTAGAATCATTCGCCCCCAAACACATAACCTAACTTATCTCTTCTTTTGCAAATCTCAATCCCCCAAATTTTACTAACTCCCAAATTTTTCAGAAATTTCGGCAAAGTCTCCCCTATAATTGGGCCTATCTACCTGCCAGAGTAACACCAAAACAACTCCTAACAACACATCCACAACCCAACAAGGCACCGCAATATATATATACACTAATCTCAGCATTACAAGCACTGCATTATCATAATGATATCAGAACATGAAGCACATCATATGTATGCTCATCACCACATCTCTGGTCTTAAAAGTTGTTCATAATTAATTCCAGCATCATCAATTAATCTCGTATGAACCACTACCTCGTTTCGAGTTTTCACAACACTGACAACAGAATGTGAGGCATGAAGACCTCATGATTACTTACTCGGATTAATGAGTCACATTTAATGCCACCTGGGCACTCACCTCATAGGCTAAAACTCAATATTTACAAAATGAAAATGGCTGAATATGCACAGAAAATATACAAGAACTATCAAATAAGCCTAACAGGCATGACTCCCTATTAATACTATTATAATTAAATTTTACAAAGAGAGAATTTTAAGCTCATAAATATTTCACCACAAGGACCTCATACTTATATAACTTCTACCGTGGCTTGTAGCCCGGTTTAAATATTTCACATAATAAAATAATTAAATGCGAGGATCTCGTCCTCAACTCCGTATCACAAGTATTTTGCACATTGTGCCAACTGAATTTCAATTTCCTTTCTTTCTTCTTTTCAATAAATTTCGTAAACATTTTTCATAACACATAATGAACCCTCATACCGGTATGGCATATAATTTATAAAAATTGGAATCAATTATTCTGAAACACATTAAACCCTGTAATGAATAATAAATATTACTTTTGGACTTATAGCCCTCAATGGTGCACAAAAATAAAAATGATAGACACGGGCTCACATATTCAAATCTCCCAACGGGGATAAACATATAAGTGGGTCACAAAATTATGAAGCTCACCCATAAGCGCAGCATAATAGGAGGATTCACCTCAATATTCAGATCTGAATCGAACTAAGGGAAAATATTCTTTTATAACCAATCGGGATCGTACCTGTTACGACATCATCTAGTGTATCGGCCTCAACCAAATCATATCGATTATATCAATGGGTCGGGACTCCACCTCTTAGGCGCCCACTACCCGCCTGTCCTCCACCTCTAACTGACTGTGCACCTCTTAAGCTTTTTCTGATTCCTCTAGTCTGACCTCAGGCCAAACCGGAATAACAGGTTGTACCGGTACTACACACGGAACCTGACCAACGTGAACTTGTTGCTCTGGAGTTGTGGTAGGAGTCTGAGCTACTCCCCCAATCTGCAAAATATTAGGTGCAACAGAGATTAATCCCGCCTGAGTTAATATACCAAACATACTCAGGAACTGTGATAAAGTCTCCTGAAGTCCGGGGGTAACAACAGGTGCTTCTGGTACTTGTCCCCCCAACTGGAGCTACTGGTGGCTCCTCAACTGTTGTGCTGACAGGTGCTCTAGTCGCGGCATGTGCCCTTCCTCGACCTCTTCCTCGGCCTCTACCTCGGCCTCGGCCTCTTGCAGCCCTAGCAGTATGTGCAGATGCCTGCTCAGCTAACCCAGTAGCACGTGTCCTCACCATCTTTGAGAGAATAGAGATACAAATAGCCCGTTTGGCCAAGATTGTTTTTGGGCCAAAAGTGCTTTTTTGGCCAAAAGCACCAAAAGTGCTTTTGGCCAAAAATTGAGGAGTTTGGCCAAGCTTTTAGAAGGGAAAAAAGTGCTTTTGAAGAGAAGAAGAAGCAGATTTTGAGACCTAGAAAAATATAGCTTCTCTCCAAAAGCACTTTTCTGAGAAGCACTTTTGAGAAAAATACACTTAGAAGCAGTTTTCAAAAGCTTGGCCAAACACTAACTACTGCTCAAAAGTGCTTTTTAAATTAATTAGCCAAACACAAAATGATTCTCACCAAAAGTACTTTTTTGAAAAGTACTTCTCAAAATAAGAAGATTTTAGAAGCTTGGCCAAACACGCTAAAAGGCTCAAATTCTACAATCAACAAATCTGCACGACAGGAATGAAAGTAGTGAAAATTTCCTAACAGTTTTGTAGCCTCTCGAAGATAAGTACAGACGTCTCCGTACCGATCAGCAAGACTCTACTAGACTCGTTCGTGACTCGTAGAACCTATGAACCTAGAGCTCTGATACGAACTTGTCATGACCCAAAATTTCACCACAGGCGTCATGATGGCACCTAATCTCTAAAACTAGGTAAACCGATTTCAATTACATTTTGAAGCCATTTTTTTAATTAAATAAGTAATCAAAATTAACAGCGGAACAAAAGGAATATACAACCTCCCAAGACTTGTGGTACTGAGTCACGAACTCTAACTAAATATGTGGACTGATCACGAGGATCGAATATACAATACTGTTTGATTGAAAATTAACAGTACAATGAAATGAAAAAGACCCCAAGAGACTGCGACGACCAAGCAGCTCTACCTTGAATCCTTACGATCCCGCTTTAACACTGCACAAGTCCGATATCTCCAATACCTGGCTCTGCACAAAAATGTGCAAAAGTATAGTATGCGTACAACACGGTCGGTACCCAGTAAGTATCAAGACTAACCTCAGTGGAGTAGAGACGAGGTACAATCAAGACACCCACTAGTCTAATAGCGTGCAACATAATATACAAAATAATAGAAAATAAATAACAATAAGGGCAACATAAAACAACCAGTGATATGCACAGCAGACAATAAGAACACCATTAATATCGCTCAACAATTAATAATTACAATTACACCCAATTAAATCAAATCCTTCGAATAAATGTCTTTCACATATAATTCTTCCAAATAACTCTCTTTCAAATATAATTTCTTCAAATAAATATTTTTCAAATATACTTCCTTTAAATAAATTTCTCTCAAATATAATTTATTTAAATAAATATCTTTCGAATGCAATCCTTTCCAATAAATCTTTTTGCATAAAAATCCTTCCAATTAAATATTTTGAATATAATTCTTTCAATTAAAAAGTCACCATGTGATACTTCATTTCATAATCATTCAACCACGGGTCTCAGCCAATTCTCATATGTTTATGAATTTTCATAAACACGGGTCTCAACTCATTTTTCATATTTCCACGGCACTTCGTGCCCATAATTAAATCATCATACTTCCCCAGCACCTCGTGCCCTCATTTCATATCACAACTGCATGGACAATTCACGTGCCAAATATCATTATCATTTAATCACAGCACCTTGTACCCACATTTCAGATCACAACTGCACAGACAATTCACATGCCAATATCCTCATTATTTACTCACTACACCTCGTGCCCGCATTTTATTTTATAATCTGCCTAGCAATAGCCACAGGCTCTCAATTTCAACATAAATCAGATTGTTATCAATTTACCAACAACAAGACAATTTGCACAAGGTATAAAAATAAACACAAGAAAATCACAACATCACATGAAAATCACCAACAACACAACTCCACATCATCACATATCGTCCCTGACAATAGCCACCCTTATCTCTCCTATAGCTGCCATTATCACTCCTATAATAGCATCCCTTATCCCTATGCCCTGACAATATCAATAGCCACCCTTATTGCTCCTATTGCCACCCTTATCTCTCCTATAGCTACCTTTATCGCTCTGCCTAGATAATATTCCAACAAACACAACAACAATGAAATGTCACCCTTATACCCAAATAATAGAAACGGTGAAATGCCACCCTTATATCCTCAAAATAATAACTCACACAACACAACAATTTATACGGGAAATTATCACCGCAACATAACAAAATCAATTCATATCACAATTTGCCCAATGGCCACAACCAAAATCACAAAGATACAACCAAATCAATTACTTTCACAACAAATAGCCGAAGGTTCCACACAATGTGTATAACACCCAAAAAACAATCAACAGAAATAGAAATTACTCAGCATAAAGCAAAGCCTTCATTAATCCAAATTCTCAATAATTATATAAACACCTCTTCTTAAGCTCATTTAATTAAATATTTGCATAGGGAAAATCCATAATGAAATTAAATTCCAATAATTATCAAACAAACAAATTCACGGAGTTACATAAACAATCAAGTAACAATCACATCAAATTTTCATATAACAACAGATTCAACAACAAGGATTTAGACACGACAAATAGATGATTAAATATATGCCAACAATTATCCAATTTACTACACAATATGCCTAAGACTTTATCTCAATGAATTTTGCACATATAAGACGGAGTACGTACTCGTCACCTCGCGTACACGGCTTTTCACACTTCACAAATGGCACACAAGACTCAATGCCTAAGGGATAATTCCCCCACTCGAGGTTAGACAAGACACTTACCTCGACTTGCTCCAATTTAATCAAGTAGTATGCCTTTTTCTCGATTTTTTTCCAACTCCGATCGACTCGAATCTAGTCAAAATTAATTCGATACATTCAACAAAAAAGAAAATTTTAGAATCAATTCCATAAGAAAATACTACATTTTCAACTCAAAACACAAATTAAATTATACAAATGAAGATAAAATCATGGAATATATTAAATACTAGGTGAAGAACACTTACCCAATCGAATTTCTTGAAAAACCCACCAAGAATCGCTCAAAACCGAGCTCTACAAGTCAAACTATGGTGAAAATGGCCTAACCCTCGATTTGGAAAACTTATATTCTGCCCAGATGACTATGCAGTGCGATCGCGGAGATTGGGTCGCGATCGCGGAGAAGAGAATTGAGGTTGCCAAGAAAGACCCTTTGCGATCGCGAGTTAAGGGATGCGAACACGATTAACAATGGGCAGGGGCTTACGCGAACGCGGGGCAAATGATGCGAACGCAAAGAAGAAATAGCCAACAACCCCCAGCTCCTAATTTCTAGTACGCAGACGGGAGAGAACTGATGTGAACGCGAAGTAGAAGAAAGCAGACCTTCGCGATCGCATGAGGTACTCTGCGAACGCGATGAAGAAAAAAATGGGGCAGATCAACAGAACACTACGCGATCACGAAAGAGAGCACTAGACACCAGAAACCAGCAATCCAGAAATAGAAGAAATTTGCCCGAGGCCCATCCGAGACACACCCGAGGCCCGAGGGACCCCGTCTAAACACACAAACAAGTTCCATAACCTAACAAGGACTCGCTCTAGGTCTCAAATCACATCGAACAACACCGAAAATACGAATCGCACCATAAATCGAACTTAAGAACTTTCAAATCTTCCAACTTCGAAAACTCGTGTCGGAACTTATCAAACCAACCCGGAATGACGTCAAATTTTGCAGGCAAGTCCCAAATAACATAACGGATCTGTTTCAACTCTTGGAATCGCATTCTAACCCCGATATCAAAAAGACCACTTCCGGTCCAAATCTCCAAAAGGTCGACTTTTGCCATTTCAAGCTTAATTCCTCTACAAACCTCCGAAAAAATTTTCGGACATGCTCCTAAGTCCATAATCACCATACGGAGCTATGGACATCATCAAAATTCTATTCCAAAGTCGTTTACTCAAAAGTCAACTCTCCGGTCAACTATTTCCATTTAAGCTTCTAAATAATGATTCTTTTTTTTCTTAAATTCCGAATCTTCAGTAAATCAAACACGATCACACCCGCGGGTCATAATACATATTGTGAAGCTGCTCGAGACCTTAAGTCACTGAACGGGGTGTTAATTCTTAAAAAGAAAAGTCGGGTCATTATACCTTGCAAGCACATGAACACTTTCTCAAAGAAGCAACCGGTTGAATTCCTTACCTTATACATCGCATCCACACGAAGCATAGACTCTGAGTCTTACCAAAACCTGGGTAGGAATTGGTAAGGCCAAATTTAGCACACATTCCTCTAATCCTTTGCTCGAATTACCACTGATGTCTTCTTTCCTTAGTCGTAATAACCCATCAATACACCGATAACCAGAAACCGCACAAGTTGAGAACTACGCAATCCAATCATATACGGTGGGGCTCTCCCACTTAGCTTGAAACTACAATTACATAACCCTGGGACCCGCCAAGGTTCCTCCTTCCCCATTGACATCAGCTAAAAGTCCAACAATGCATTCCAAACTCGAAGTCATATTGCATCCAAATAAAATCCATGGTCCTGGTCACTGCCCATCACAATTCCCAAATTGCTCTAAGCTTCCCTCAAGGCATGTGGCTATCCTACCACGGAACCCATATGCTACTCTACCACTCTCCCACTTAGGTCAAACTCTCCTCATTTAAGCAATACTCTACTTCTGTTTTCTTACACTTGGCCTTCTAGAGGTTTAACCACCGCAGGACACCTTCCACTTGTCCTTCCTCATCCTTTGCTGCCCAGTTGTTGCCTTAAATAAAAATCCATCTCAGTAACGCTTGAGCTAATAAATTGCCACCAACCCTAAGCCTCCTAGAAGATCATCCTTCTTGAGCCATCAACATTAGAAATATCCCTTCGATTCTGAAACCGCTATATTCTGTTATCTCTAACAACCGCATCACATGCTCCATTTCAAAACATCCTGCCTCGAAGGCAATTTGAAGAAGACCATAACACCGGCGAGCTTAACACATTCAACATGGACGACAACACCACATCACAGATGAAAATTCCACCACGCTCAAAAATACCAAGTCTCGTTACTCCACCAACCCAAACCTGAACATTCTCAGTCTGATTGCCCTTCCTCCGCCGGAAATGAAATACCGAATCTCTGAATCATGCACTGAGTAAAATCTCCTTTCAATTTATTCGCTGCCTCGATGCATAGGCAAGCGTCCTACCATTACACAAACACGATGCGATAAAAATGCAGCAATCGCCATAATAATTAATGCCAAATCTCAAAACCATAGGAAATACCGATGTTGAGCTGAAACGACAGGATGGCCTTCCTCAAGGCAACGGTAATAGCCCAATCAAATATGCAGGGAGAAACATCCTGCACCACATCTGTAGTACTATTACAATTCCTCGATCCCAAATTTATAACAGGCGCTTCTCATCCCATGAGATTGAATAGGAAGAAAATGAAGGCATAAGCCTCAAATGAATCAAATCGCACGAGGAGCAATCAAGAAGGGAAGTGCTCCTAACAGTCCTGTAGCCTCTCGAAGATAAGTACAGACGTCTCTGTACCGATCCGCAAGACTCTACTAGACTCGCTCATGACTCGTGATACCTAAGTAAACCTAGTGCTCTGATACCAAGTTGTCACGACCCTAAATTCATAAAGGTTGTGATGGCGCCGGATACCACTATCAGACAAGCCAATAATAATTTCTTAATTGGGTTCTCATTTTATTATTTTTGAAATCATATTTTTTCTTCAATTTAAATAGTAAAGAATGGGGATTTACAGAGTAAATAGTAATACTTTTAATAAATTCAATACAAAACAACCCATAATCATCCCAAAACCCGGTGTTACAAGTGCATGAGCGTTAACTAGAAATATAAAATAAAGTACAGCAGTTGTCCGGAATATAAATTGGAAAGAAAAATATAAATACTCTGAAGGAGACTCTGCTGGTTGCGGGTCGACAAATGGAATGCAGCTCACCTAGGTCCCCTTAAGCATACACACCTCTGCTCTCACAAGACCACTAGTCACATATGTACCTGCACAAAAATGTGCAGCAAGTGTAGTATGAATCCGTAATAAACGTGTACCCAGTAAGTATCTAGCCTAACCCCGGAGGAGTAGTGACGAGGGGTCGACATCCACACTTACTAGTGGTCCAATAATATCATGTACAGTAAAGAGGTAAGTAAATATGAGGCTGAGCAAATAAAAGAATAAACAAGTATAAATCATGTGGTACAAATGCCCCTCTTTACGAGGAACTCAAGCTCTCCATCAGAAATTCCCTCCCTAACCGGAGCATATATATATATATATATATATATATATATATATATATATATATATATATATATATATATATATATATATATATATATATATATATATATATATCGTCGGATAGATTTTCATAACCCAAATCGGGAAAACTCGTCGATTCTCTAGCGTTTTGCCAAATATTACGCATGATTCCATGAGGATATGATTTAGGAAATGTGGAGACGTACGGCCAGATCCAACAAAAAATTTAAACTGTGTACTACCGAGGGTCGAATGGCACAAACCATACATGCATCTATTAAACTGCCGAGGCAAACGGCCCGCTCCCATGAGGGTGTGGTACATAAATCCTGCGGAGGCGAACGGCCCGATCCCATAAGAAGTGAAATACAAATTCCTGCCGAGGCGAATGGCCCGATCCCATAAGAATAATAGGCTTTAACGGGTCTTTGAACCCACTCACGAATAAACATGTGAGTTGTTATTTCTTTAACGAAAACCTTTCAATGAAGAGTGTGTGTGTGTGTGTATATATATATATATATATATATATATATATATATATATATATATATATATATATATATATATATATATATACATATATATATATATACATATCGTAGGAGGAGTAAAGTTATTCGGTGACAAATCATGAAATCGTGTGAAGTCTCTATAATAGCAAGTCTACTCTCAAGTAGAAATGTAAAATAAAGAATTAAATGAGCAAGGAAAATCCCTATAGTACAAGTACAGCATGGTGTAAACCTAAGTCTACCCGGACAATAACATGAACCTAACTATGTATGGACACTCATCACCTCGTGCGTACGTAGTCCCCGCAACAGGTTGCACACATTAAATACATCACCTAGGGGTAGTTTTCCCCCTCATAGAGTTAGACAGGAGACTTACCTCGCTCCGAAGTTCCATAAACGGCTCCAAAGCCCTCTAATACCTCAAACCGATGCTCGTCGCTCCAAAACTAGTCAATTAAGATGCAACCCAATCAAAAATGTACTATAATACTCATAATTAATAAATTTATAACAATTTCCAACTCCGCTCGAAAAATTGATAAAGCAACCCGAGTCCAATATATAATTTATTCTCAATTTCATGCCCAAATTTGTGATCAAAATCCAAGAATACCAATTTCTAGGTTTTTCTTCAAAAATCCCAAATTTCTACAAATTTTCATGCTTGAATCCATGTAAAAATCATGTATTTAACTCAAAATGTGAAGAAATCACTTACCCCATTATAGTTGATGAAGATGGCACTCCAAAAGTGCTCCAAAATTGGCTCCCATGGACGAAATGAAGTGAAAATAAGCCAAAACCCCGTTTTATAAAACCTCACTGCCCAGTGACTTTCGCACCTGCGGTGCTTTGGGACGCATCTGCGGTCCCGCACTTGCGGCAAATGCCCCGCAGGTGCGCCTTTCCCTCACCTGGCCGAGCTCTGCATCTGCGTACAAAGAGGGTCGCTTCTGCGAGCCTAGCCGCACCTGTGACCATGTCTCTCGCACCAGCGCTCATGTAGGTGCGCCCAATCTTCTGCATCTGCGGATTCTGGGCTGCCCTCTATTTCTATCAAATCACGTCTGATTGACCTCAAATTTTGCACACAAGTCACATTCGACATTATGGACCTATTCCAACTTCCGAAATCAGAATCCGACCCCGATATCAAAAAGTCCACTCCCGCTAAACTTCCTAAAATTATCCAAATTTCCAACTTTTGCCCAAATGACCTACGGACCTCCAAATCCACTTTCGGACTCGCTCCTAAGACCGAAATCATCATACGGAGCTATTCCCATACTAGAGAACCGCTTCTGCAAGTGCGCTTCTATGCCTTATCTCTACATCTGTGATCGAACTTCTGTGCGTGAAGTCCACTTCTGTGGAATAACCATTTCCACCAAACATCGCTTTTGCGAGCAGGTATCCGTATCTGCTGAGCCGCACTTGTGATGATCCTTCCGCAAGTGCGGTCAACTGGCTTCAGACCTGGGCAGGATTCACAATTCACATTTGCTCTGTCCCAAACCCACAAATACACAACCTAGCTTATTGGAAACACATATTTGGCTGACCAGGGGATATCTTTGGCCGATCTCTAGACATTTTTGGCATATCTGGAGAAGAGAACACAAGTTTTGGAGCTAGGGTTCTTGCACACACACTTGGATCTTGAAGATTTGAAACTTTTGGTTGAGAATTTCTTACCCATTTATGTTCATTTCTGTATTTTCTTGCTTTGTATTGAATATCTAAGTGTAGTATTTTTTCCAACACTTGAATCTTGTTTATGGGAATATTCATATTTAAAGTGTGGATTAAATATCTTGTTGTGCTTATGTATTGAATGATTTTTATTTATATTGAAGTGAGCTATTATTTCTTTAATTATTCTTGTTCTTTAATGTTTCCAAAGGGATTAGCTAACCCTAGGAGTGGCCCATTTACTTCGAATTAATTTTGGAAAAGATAATTTGGGATTGGAAAAGATTAATTAACAAGAACTTGAGGCGTTAACCCTCACTTTATATATTCGACTTAAGGATAGGATTGAACTACTAATAGCCATATTCGGGTATGCTTAATCTCTTAATTATTTTAGGGATAATTCAATTAGGAAGTCTTGTTAGTCTTTGGAAGAAGCTAATAAATAATTATTACCCGAGGCTAATTAATATAAACTTGCTCATATTTGTAAAATTGTGAAATACATTGGATCGTTACTTGAGTGTAATTCCTCGTGTATCCATATTTGTAGCCAATGATCATTATACTTGCTTTCTAGGTTAGTTTACATTTTTGCATTTAGACATAAATATTTTCCCAAAACCTTTCAAAGTGTTTGGCTTAGTGTAATAAGTGATAATTCCTTTACATGCCTAGTCGCCTGCATATTGTTCTCTGTGGGATTCGACCCCGAGTCATAGTTAGGTAAATTATATTGCGTGCGATGGTGTCCATTTACTTTTTAGTAGTGGATTTGGAAGTCATCAATAAATTGTTGGTAAATGGTGGCAGTTGGATGAAATAATTCTATGGTTAAGAGATGGAGAGATTTATGCCTACTAGGTGTTTGATGAAGTGTATAAATGGCCTAAACTATGGAATCGTTACTAATGTTGGTCTCATTGGATGTTGATACTGTAGATTGAAGTTACTTAGTGTAGTGGATCATTGTAGTATCATTAAGGGGCAAATTTCAGGTATATTGGCTAAACTTCTCTCTTGGAATCGAATTCCATGATGTTTCCGTAAGTTTCAAGTTGGTTGACTTCAGGGTTTTGATTAAAGATTCACCCTTTATCGTTTGGAATTGATTCCTTTAGCTTGTGTTGATTGTATCAAACTATTCGTGTCTAGATTCGAGGTGTTCGGATGCCAATTCATGAGGAAAGGGCATATTGGAGTAGGGATTTGCACGACTTAAGGTAAGTAACAATTATAAACTTGGTGCTGAGGGCATAAACCCCTTATTATACATGTTATGTGATTGGTTTGGAGGTAACGCACATGCTGAGTGACGGGCGTGTGGGCGTGCACCGTAGAGATTGTGATTTAATAGATTTTGTGGAATTGTGTAGTCAAATGACTTGTTATTTTCCATGTGTTAGAGAAACTGAGATGTGACTCATGTTGGAAATCATGCTTAGGCATATGCTGGTATTATTGGAACCCACTGAGGTCATTTATGCTTTTGAGTTATATGTTTAAATTGTAATTTCATACTCAGTCATATTCATTCATTTCATATCATATCTCAGTCTCTGTTGCTATTCATTGACACATTATATCATCATTTTTGGGCTGATTTTCATGACCTTTTAGCCCGAGAGACTGGAAAGATTGATGACTGAATAAGGTCGAGAGCCTGATTGTGATGATATTTATGGATCGGGATGTACGCTGCAGCATGCTTTATTGATTTATGCCATGATTGGCTTATTATAGCGCTTCGGCTAGATCCACCCCTCCGAAGTCTACACACCCTCAGTGAGCACAGCTACTTACTGAGTGTGAGTGCCGAGTGCGAGTGCCGAGTGATTTGGGAGAATTGAGTAACTGTGAGGCATGAGTGATTGTGATGACTGAGTGGTTGTTAGGCATGAGTGATTGTGAGGATTGAGTGAATGGGAGGACTAACTGAATTGAAATTCAAGGAGCATGCATATAATTTTATCACTATGTTGCATTGCATTGGCATGAACATTGACATGTAGGCATAGGGATGTACTTTCCTCCTACTATCAAGATAATGCAATTTCTTATTGTGGAAGAAAGATTTTAGGAAAAATCACAGTTTCCAAATTTACTCATATTTTTGGTGATTTCGGTGAAAGATTTGGGTTACACTATTGTACTTGAAAAAGGCATACTTATTTTTCCGGAAATTGTGAACGAGCAGAGTATCATATTTTGAGCTATTACTTGCATTGTTTATTTATTTTGTTCTAAGTTGTTTCTTGACCGTCGGTGTTGGATTTTGACCTTTGTACAAGCTCGTCATTTCTTTCATCCTAAGGTTAAGTTTGTTACTTATAGAGTGCATGGCGTCGGTTGTACTCATACTACACTTCTGCACTTTGTGTGCAGATTTTGGATGTTGATGTTCTTGTGTATAGCGGGAGCTGGCATTGAAGATGTACCTGTGATCTAGTCATAGTTGCGTCTTGTTCTTGGTATCTTTAGAATTATTAATTTGTTCATATATATTTCAAACATATGATGTATTTTATTTCACACCAACTTTGAAAATTCTAAATCTTAGAAGCTCATGATTTGTATTACCAGTCCTTGGGGAATGTAGTATCAGTATTGTGGGATTTTTCTTTATTATGTTTCCAAATTTAAGGAAATTCGTATTTTATTGGTGTTGTCGGCTTGCCTAGTTTTGCGATAGGCGCCATCATGAGAAATGCGAATTTGGGTCGTAACAAGTTAGTATCAGAGCTCTAGGTTCATAGGTTCTACGAGTCATGAGCAAGTGTCTAGTAGAGAATTGCGGATTGGTATGATGACGTCCCTACCTATTTCCGAGAGGCTACAAAGCATTTAGGATAAAACTTTCCATCTTTCCTTCTTTATCGTGCGACATCGATTCAGCTTGAAGCGTATATCTTTGAATTTCTTCCACTCACTCGTATGTGTATGTGAACTCTCGGTATCAGCTATGAATCAATAGCTTGTGATTCTATGAATGAGGTACGATATGAGATTTCTGTGTTTTGGTGATGGGCCAATCTGGAGGACTTGAGGCCAGGTTTAGACCGCAACTTAGGCTCGGTAGTTTCAGTTGTGTGAACATGTACCTTTTGACTCATATGTCTGGTAGTGTCCCTATGAGTGGAATTTGTGGCTCGATGAGTGGTTGAATAGCTATATGATGAGTATGATGTGACTACGGGATGTATTCAGGTGGGTTTGAATATGACAAAAATAGTTTCCTTGAGATGTAAAAAGAATTATTGGGTGCTTAATTTCTGTCTTGATTTGATGTGTAGTCTTGAGTTATGAGTGTATTGAAGGATCTTTCACGTTGTCTAATTGTGGGGCAAATTAAATTCTCTTATATTGTTGTTGAGTTCGAAGTCCGGAAGATTAAGTAATTGCGCAGTAATTGAGGCTACGAAGAGGTATATCAAGATGCAAATTTGAGGCTAAGCAGGTGGGTTATCTCCTACGGAGTAACCTATGGAGGTGTGATAATTATAATGTTGTGTGGAGAGTTTCTTTTCTACCAGTGGGGTATATGTGTTGATATTTGAGTTCGGATTGGTTGAGAAAGTTGACTTGACTGTCACGAAGATGAATGCGAGCTTAACGGATGATTGAGGTATTGTATGGTATGTGTTACATGAGTTTATGAAGGACTTGGTTGAATTTCAGTGCGGGAATTTTGGCAGTAATAGAGTATGGGTATGGTGAGTTATCAGAGATTTTATTCTATGGCTTTGAACTAAGTGAGGGAGCCTGCTATTGACGATTTGATTTCATGGCTATGTGTTAAATACTAGTTTTGGTCTGAGGCATAATTGTGGATCTGTTATGACTTGCAGAGGCTGGTTCTGAGGATGACTTAAGCAATGAAATTCCTGGATACGGGGTATATTGCACTTTATGAGTATATGAAAAATCATGGGATGAGTGAGTTGTTATTTGTGAAGAATGTAGTGCGCATGGAATATGAATTTGATCGGTGGTGTTAAGGCAGGGTTACTTCTTTGGGTGTTGTTGTGCTAACGGAGCACATGTCGTTTGGCCCGTTTGGGCGGTGCAATTGAGATTTAAGTAGAATGGATGACTCTCGAGAAGATTCTAAAGGGTTAAAGATTTATAAGTAGCAATTGAGAATTTTTTGGATTTATATATGGCTAAGATCTCAGATTTGCATTTGATGGTGCCGAGACTTGCGGTAATTCTGTGTCACTATGGATTCTGCATTTCAGTATTATAAAGGTAAAAAGGGACAATTTTAAATTCACATGAGGTCTCTTCAGAATGGGTGTCTCGGTTGTGGTACTTATGGGGTGCTTAAGAAGAAATACAACGGCTTATGGGCCTTGGGGAGGTGTGGTTTTATGCTAGGATCCCTTGTGTGGTGTGCTTTGGGTAAGAATCGTAGTGTTCCGACAAGGAGAATTATTAACTTGAGGGTAATTCGGAGGAACTCGGAGAATTAGGACAGCTTGGTAGTCTATACCGGTGTCTACGTGGTAATACTCTTGGGTTAAGGTGGATATTTTCTACCGGCATGAGGAACATGTTGTGTATTGTGATTTCCTCCTGGATGGGAGATAATGGACGGTTTCTAACTAACCGGGTATATATTTTGCTGGTGACTCAGAGTTGATTACGAGATTCTCGTACTTTTCATATGATGGCCTAATAAAGGCAGTGTGTCCTGTAGGATTGAGATTTGAATGTATAAGGTGACTGTTCAGTTTTGAAGGAATGATCGTGAATTCTTAGACAACATGGGCAGTTTTAGATGACTAGATGAATGCTATTACTAATTGCTATTTCCTAAGATGGGTGCGAATTTCAGAAGGCGCACTGTGTTTTCACTTACAGACATTTTGTTGGTATTTCGGTACTCACTTGGTTGATCGACTGCTAATATTCAAATTTTTGCTATGTGGCACGGAAGAATTATAGCAGTATTCCATGTGGGTTGATTATGTATGAGAGATGTGTTAATCATTCGAGTGTTGGAGTTGGGATCAGCTATGGTGATTTATGTGTTCTATGAATTTGGTGACTAGGAGTTCTTAGAAGCAGATTGTTTCGTAGTTGTATACCGTGAACATGTGGATGAAGCTAGCCAGATGATAGTATGCATTATGGTTAGGTCATTGTGGACATCGGGGGGTTAATTAACTATTTGTGGGTAATCGGAGTTGATTTGAGGGCTCATTGGTGGCCTAATGAGGATGTGTATTCTACACCGGGTCGGATTTGTTAACTCGGTACTGCTATTGTGGGGGATGTGCTATTAGATTAGAATTGATCGTATTCGTATTTGGAATGTTCTATATGTTACTCTACTATGATACGGAGGGTTGTGATTTATCGGTTATATGCACACATAATGCGGTTCTATTTGGTCCTTGCAGCGAAATTTGGGCGAGATGGATATTGGGATATTGAATGATTGATTGTGCCTTGGTTATGCTCTTATCGGGCCATGGTATATTGTGTTATTTGCTTCCTTGTGGTTATGGTCATGCATTTTGTATACTTGTTTAACTGCTCTTGTACAATATGTTTGGACTGGAGGCATGGGACTATACCGGGTAGATCATATTATTGGCATGTGAGTTGTCCATACGGATCCAGGTATTGATACTATAGCACATGAGTTGTCCATGCAGCACGTGAGTTGACCGTGCGGTCGATGTTGATGTGAGTCTAGGAAAGCTGGTTACCGTTACTAGATTGGTGTTTGGATGGGTCACTTATTGCAGCAGAGTTCTACTGGAATATTACTTTCACGTTTATTCGGTGTCTCGTTTTCCCTTGGTGGGATGAGTTAACTCAATTGTACTTTTGTTGTTATATCTGTTACACTTTAGATAATTCTCGTACCTTGCTTTCCTTTTATTTTGCTGCATGGCTGACTTATTACTTGTTTGGTGTATGGACTGTGTTATGTGAGAATCCGTGTGGTTCCGTGATGAGTTCAGTTGGGTTTCTTGTATTGGCTGAGATGAGGTTTCTAGACCTAAAATTTTCACTATCGTGTTAGAATAAGGAGTGTTTGGAGGGATAGGGTTATTTCCGCTCAGAATTGGGCAATGGCCCTTGACGGACGAGAGAGCTTCTTGAATTGTTGGTATGATAAGTGGTTATGAGATTCTGCGTGTTTCTTTCATTATCGGTAGTGAACGAAGGTTTTGGGATGAGGTTTTATTTGGTATGGGGTTTAATACAAGTACCGGGTTTGTTTTGAGTAGTTATTGTGATCAGGAATTGTGTTGTGAGTATGCGAGTTGTATGGTATGTTACGTGATTATATCTTGGGTTATGGTTAAGGCATAATACAGCTTTTTCAGACTTATATAGTGTGTAGATGCGAGATTCGGGTCTTGTAAAAAAATTTCGGATGTTGGAAATTGAGTTCCAAGGTTTATGGGCTAAGGTTGAATTAAGGATCTTCAGAAATGTTGTGTGGTCAGACCTATATGGAATAGGGTGACGTGGGATCACCCCCGCATATGTGCATAGTAAGGTTACGCGGCGATTTGATGGATTTGGAACGACCCTTGGCACATTTGAGGACGAACATATGTTTAAGTGGGGGAGAATATAACGACCCGAACGGTCCTTTTGAGCATTTGCATTTTGTTCGGATATTATGAGTCTTGATCAGCTCCATATGATGTATTATGACGTGTGTGAATCGTCGGTTTTGGTTTTCAGGTTAATCGGAATGGATTTGGGAGAAAGATTCTCAACTAGGAAGCTTTAAGTTTGAAGAATTGACCAAGTTTGATTTTTAGAATTTGACCTTGGAACGGAGTTTTGATGGTTTCATTAGGTCCGGATGGTGATTTTGTACTTGGGTATATCCCCAGAATTTCATTTGGAAGTTCGTAGTTGAATTTGGCATGAAATTGCGAAAGTTGGAAAATTAGAAGTTTTAGAAATTTAGAAGTTTGCCCGAGAGTTGATTTTGTGGCTATGGGGCTCGGATCTCGATTCCAGAAGTTGGAATAGGTCTGTATTGTCATTGTGTGCAAAATTTGATGTCAATTCGGGTCTATATCATAGCAAGGTATCAAATGAGGGTGAGTGGAGACGCAAGAAATGGAAAAAAAATAACTGGGAGCATGCTAGGGTCCGTGCAACGCGCGGATTCTGGCACGCCAGCCTCTCAGCAACTATGAAATACCAGTGAAGTATAGGAATTTGGCGTTGGACCTAGCACGTTATCCCCACATGAAGCCTTCTTAAGTACTCACCATGGGGGTTCATTTCCCCCATATTACTTGGACGGATTTTGGAGCCCTTCTCCACTCTCTCAAGACCACCAACTCCTCTCTTCTTCAAGGTAAGCAATCCCCATTATCTTGGTGTGAAATCCCATCATTTATATACAAGTATTGATAAAATATACACATAAAATACCTAGATTTTCAACAAATTTCTTCAAGAACTCAAAGGAGGGTTTTGCAAGATTTCTTCCAAAAGGTAATTCTTCACCCCCTAAACATATGTGCATGGATTTATTATGAGTGTGTGAGTATGAATTAAGTATTGAAACTTATTGAATAGTGATTGGAAGTCATATGTTCCCAATTTAAGTTCATAGCCATTGTAGAGATTGAAGGGTGGTTATTTGGTGGAATTTTGTTGGTTGAGTATGAATGGTTGGTCACGCATGCGATGTTGGGAGTATGAATTGTTTAAGAATGATGGTGGGATAAATTGCTGGTAAATGGTGGTAGTTGGATGAACTAATTCTATGGTTAAGAGATGTAGAGATTTATGCCTACTAGGTGTTTGATAAAGTGTCTAAATAGCATCAACTATCGAATTGTTACTAATGTTGGTCCCATTGGATGTTGATATTGTAGATTGAAGTTGCTTAGTGTAGTGGATCGTTGTAGTATCATTAAGGGACGAATTTCAGGTATGTTGGCTAAACTTCTCCCTTGGAATCGAATTCCATGATGTTCCCGTAAGTTTCAAATTGGTTCACTTCGGGGTTTTGATTAAAGATTCGCCCTTTATCATTTGGAATTAATTCGTATAGCTTGTGTTGATTGTATCGAACTATTTGTGGCTAGATTCGAGGCATTCGGAGGCCAATTCGCGAGGCAAGGGCATATTGGAGTAGTGATTTGCATGACTTGAGGTAAGTAACACGTCTAAACTTGGTGCTGAGTTATGAACCCTTGATTATACGTGTTATGTGATTGGTTTGGAGGTGACACACATGCTAGGTGACGGGCGTATAGGCGTGCACCATAGAGATTATGGCTTAATCGATTCTGTTGAGTTGTGTAGTCAAATGACTTGTCGATGGTAGGCTATAATCTCATGTTTTAGTAGATTATTACATTCCAATTTACTGTACTTTAGTTGAATTTGAGCTTTAATCGCTAGTGTTTTGCACTAATTGTGTATTTTATGCCTTGTAGGAGTGATTCCGAGCTATGTAGATGTTATGGAATGAATTCAAGTGATTTGGAGCTTTGACGTATGAGTAAAATCCGAAGGAATTAAGCCGGAATCGTGTTCGTGGATCAACGGATGATAGTTAAGAACGGACGAAGAATCGAGCAGGCATATTATGCAGTGTCTAGTAAATTGCGCATAACCTTTCCCTCGGAACTCTATTTGGGCTCCACAATATATTGTTAGAAAGATAATTTAAAGTACTATAGCTTACATGCTTTACTGTTCTTCAGATTCCCAAAATAACAGGGTGAAAAAAGTGCAGCAAGTGCGCAGCCGCGCACTGACCGCGCATATGGGACAGAACAATGTGAAAAGTGCGCGGCCAAGTGGGCGGGCACACTTTCAGGTGCGCGGTCGCGTACGTCCAACTCTGGAAAAGTGTCATTTCTCACGTAGGATAAGGTGTATTTATTTTTGGCCCGACCCTACTTGGTATATATACATGAAAAAATAGTATTTGAGGACTTTTGACAAAATTTAGACCTAAGGAAGCTAAGGAGAGGAGGGAGAAGCAAGAGCACAAGGATTTCACCATTCATCGTCACTCAAGACAAGGGTTTGGATATTTTATATTTTCTTTTAATTTAAACTTAATTGTGATGAATTTATCTATATCCATGGAGTAATTCTTCCTTAGGGATTGATGGATTTGGTTTTTTGAGAATTGTTTGTGGATATTAACTCTAGTTTTATGTATTGATTCGTTTTGGGTGTTTTTATTGTTGCATATATATTCACTTGTTTATGTAATTGAAAGAGGCATAATTTGTGATATTCTGTATTATCTTATTGGTTGAATTCATTGATTCTTGTTAACAATCGAAAGAGGCTAGTTGAATTAATGTTTAGACCTAGTTAGGAGGATAATCGAAAGAGGTTCTCCTAAGGATCAATCCACTACGACTTCTTGCATATATTCACCAAGCTTAACTTAGTTCATATCGTAAGGTTGAGACTTAATCGAGAGAGGAGTTTCTACTGAATGTTTGAACATATTAGAGTGAATTCGAGAGACTCACTTGAACCATAGAAGTGAAGTAACTAGAGTTAATTCCCAAACAAGTATCTTATACTTATCCAATCAAACCATATTTTCTCCCTTTGATATATTCTTGCTTACTCTTGTTGCGAATGTCATTAGCCAATAATTTAGACTTTTAGTAAATTTTAGTTTTAAATCACACAACTCTAAATTGTTGATCATCTTGGATAGCAATTAAAATAGAAGCTACGAAAATACTGTTTAAATCCAATCCATGTGGATATGATATTTTTTATATTATATTCGACAAGCGAGCATAATTTTTTGTTATGTTTTTAGCTCGTCAAAATTTGCTAGGGATTGGCAATCAACAGTATTTGAAATAGGTTTTGGTGCTAATTTATTTTTAATCAACTAGGTAATGTGCCTAGGGATAATTTTTATATATAGAGGAGAACAAAAACAATAAAGTGTCAGGAGGTCATGAAAGAAATAAACTTTGACGAGAACATAATTCCTATTATCAATGTTGTGTGAGGTGCTCAATATTGATATTACAATTTGCAAACTAATAAAGCAACTAAAATGAGTTATAAAAAGTAGTTATGCTAAGTCATCGCAATTGAGGCCCTTGTGTAATCTTCGCTTGTTGCAATTTTGGCCATCTTCCCTTTGCTGTTCCAAAAATAATCATGATGAATCCAATTGTGTATCCTCATATTTATTTTCCCAACCTGTATCCATATCTGAGCATTTCCAAAAAATAGTATCATTTCATGTCGCAAATTCTACTATTTTTCCATGTTTTTGAATTTCCAGCTTCATGTCTTGTACGGCCTTGTTTCTGCCAGCTTAATCCCATGTGATTATTTGATCCTCAAAATGTGTATGATCCGGTAGTATACATTTTGAAATATCAAAAAATGGCTTAGCATTCCTGTTGTTCTTGCCCTTTCCTCGTTCCCAAACCAGCCATTGCCTACTCCAACGCGCATGCCATAACATTCTTTCCATTATTCCATAAAAGTGTTCTATGATATGTGTGTTCCTCCATGTATATAATAATCTTTCATATAAATCTGATGGAGGGTCTTTTTTGTTCCCTTTTATTCTTCTTGGAAAGATGAGTTGATGTTTATTTGATCTCATAATACTTGGGAATTGAATACATACCTGCCTTTTCCTTTGCATGAGTTGAACGAACAGTGTTATCACAGTGTACTGCTCCACTCTCCTAGTGCATTCCAAACTTTTGTTAGTTCTTCATCTATAGTAGTTGTCAAACACGACCCCCATAATTGACATTTCACATCTTCTATCAGCATATCCCTGTTATGTGCCTTGTGACCATGCATTTCTTGCTCTTAAGTGTGAATTCCCTACCAGAACATCTTGGTTTTTCAGTATCATGTTTGTGCCTACCCTTGCTTCCCTCCCATTGGAATGAGTACAGAGTACAAATACCACCATATGGTAGTTGTTTAAGGAGTTGGGCATGATTACAGTAACATCTCCTGCAAAAAAGAAAATTATTTTAGTAGAAAATATGATCACCATACTCTCCTCCATGAGGACTTGAGTATGATGACCAATATTTCTACTCCTTACCTCCTCACCTCCTAGCTTCATGTAGCTTTTACTCTTATGCATGGGCATTGCATCTTATCACTATTCACAATCCTTCTCCCTTTGACATCTAGATCCCCAAAATAGTGGCATTGCATTGGTCCTGTATCTAGAGCATAATTAGCAATGTGTTCTGCTAGTTGGTTGCCTTCTCTGAGTGTGTGTGAGAGTTTCAAATTATATCTCTCCATTAACTCCTTTATCTCCTCAACTTCTGTTGCAACTGACCAAGGTGTAGACCACAGCCCTTGTATCACATTTTTTATCATCATCGAGTCTGTATGCAAATCAATGAGAATATAATCATTGTACACACAATATTTCAAAGCTTCTAAAATGGCCCTTACTTCAGCTTCTAAATTTGTTCCTTTCTGAATCTCCTTGCCACATGCATATACTACATCCCCTTCCTCATTCCTCAAGACATAACCAATTGAGCTCCTTCCTGGGTTGCCTCTCGATGCCCCATCTGTATTTACTTTTATCCAACCTTGCTTAGGAAATTCCCATAGCACTTTGGTGTACTTCAACTTGGGAGTATATTGCTCCATCATGTGTACTAAATCTGGCCATTTATGTGGAGCATTCTTCATACTTGGTTTTCTTAATTTTATCAGTGCTTGAAGAGTAGTAGAGACCTGGTATATGACCCTATTCACAGATACTACATCCTCATACTTGTAACAATTTCTCCTTTTCCATAATTCCCTAACAATGATCGAATTTAAAGCTTGAAGAATTGGTTGCAATCTTGAATAACCTATATTGTCCAGCATTTCACCACAGCTTGGTGGAATGTCAGTCCTTCCATAGCAATTTCTGCACATGCTAGAAAATAATGCCATACTTTTCTGGCAGCATATGATGTAAAAAAATAAGTGTGACATTGTTTCTTCTTGTGGTTGCACACAACACCAGCACCTTGATGTCATTAGATATCCCGGTCTCTTGAAGAAATCATCTAGTGGCAACTTATTCTTCCACACCTTTCACATGAAGAATGATATTTTGAATGGCAGTCCCTTCACATAAATATTCCTATATGCAGTACTTGGATCTTTTCTTTTCCTAACATATTCCCAAGAAGATTTAACACTGAACTCACCTCTTGTTTTAAGCTTCCAAATAGGTTTGTCCAGAATGCCTTGATGAACTAGAGGCTTCACATTGTTCTGTATATAATCAGCTAACTCCTCAAGCAACAGCTCCCTTAATCGAATTGTATTCCACCTATCCCCCTGCACTATTTCATATATATTTTGGATTGTTTCATCACAAAAGAAATCTGGGGGAGTGACAAAATATAGAGCACCCAAACTCGTCCAGTTTTCAAACCAAAATAGAGATGAAACCATTTTTGGTTGACATGCAATTTGATACTCTATATAGTCTCTACATTCAAGTATTTTCCTCCACACATGTGATCCACCCCTACAAGGAACTACCATAGTATTCAACTTCTTACAGTATTTTTGACTCATGAATGAACTCCACAAGGAAGGTTTTGTTCTAAAATTCCACCATAGCTTGCAAAATAAGGCTTTAGATACATCATGTAGAGACCTAAAACCTATTCTCCCTTCTTCATATGGCAAGCATAGAGTATCCCAAGAAGCCCAATATCTATTCCTCCCATCTACTGAATTACTCCAAAAAAGTCTAGCCATAAGCTTATGTAATCTGTTGATCACAAATCCCGGTGCATTGATTGCAGAGAGCAGGTGTATGGGCATACTTTATAAAATACAAGAGATTAACACTTCTAGACCTCATATATATAGTAGTTTCCCCTTCCACGACTGTATCTTATCGAGTACGTTATTGAATAGTCCTTGATAATAGTCCATCTTTCTTCTAGCATAAAAGATTTGACATCCCAAGTAGGTGAATGAAAATTCTTGCCTCCCTATTCCAGTCACTCTTTCTACCTTCTTTATCACATAATCATCAATAAGGTGATGCATATACACTGTTGATTTAGATTTGTTTATCAACTGACCATGCCTCATAAGCTGCCAATACATTCATTATCAAAATTAGAGAAGTTTCATCAGAAGAGAAGAAGATGATTGTGTCATCTGCATAAGCCAAATGATTGATCTTGGGGCTCTATTTAGGCAAACCATAACTGATATTTGGCTATAATTATATATTTTTAGTGCATTAGTTACCTTATATTTTGGTACTTTAATGCGAAATTGTATTATATTTGTACTTAATTTAGTTTATTTTATATATATAGGTGTTTGGGAGATAAATTGGAGCAAAGTAAAAATTATGCGGTTTATTTTATACACTAATGATTAGGTCATGAGTATCTAATGACTGGACATTATGAGACAATGATGGAATGAAGTAAAACAAAAATAAAGAAAGGAATGTAAAGTCATTACCTTTGGAAAAAGGGATACGTGGAGGAAACAGAAGACGAGAAGCACAAAAAAAATATACTTGATTGCAAACTTCTAAGGCAATAACGTGAAGAGGCAAAGAAGCAGGCAAGGCGAGATTATTTCCTCGCGTAAAGGCAGCGACGCGAGGTCCAGCGCGAGAAAGTTTAGGTGTTTCACGCTGCGACTCCCGGGTCCGGGTTTTAAAGTTATTTTATCTCCTTTTTGATTTTGAACTTGGTTTTTTCATCTAGATATTTTTCCTACACATATAATTAGTCATTAAACATCATTTTTAAGGACTTTTTTTAGAGACCGACTTTGGACAGACTTTAGACGAAGGGAGAGCACGGAGCCGCCGTGGAGGCCGGAATTCATCATATTCCATCTTTCTTCCATCAAACTTAGTAATCTTTACTTTTTCTTGATGATTTGTTATTTTTCTACCATGTTTATGTGGAGCTAAACTTCACGTTCTAGGGTTGTGGTTGTCATGAATATTGAAATTTATTAATTATATTATCGTTAATTCGAGTTATCATCTTTGGTTGTTTCTCTAATCCTGTGCATAATTGCTTAATTATTTGGCCAGCAGTTGAGTTCTATTTACTATCTATGATATGTTTGGGAAAGCCGTGTTTAGATTAGAGTAGAATTAGAGAGAGCTTATTTCTGAACCCGTGGATCGGGGAAAGATTTCGCAGTTAGGATAGGAATATACCTAACAGTCTTGCTTAGTTGAATATTGTATTATATTCATTCATGATAGATTCAAAACCATAGGAATATAGGGTTGATATATTATGGATAGAAGGATAGTATTGTGGGAACATGCTATTTATATAAACGATCTGGTCAACTAGCAATCATAGATAATTTGGATTAACAGGTGTACTTACGAACTCAATAGGATTGATTAACCGACCACAACCCTAGAATATATATCTCCCTTGGTTGCGTGTTTGAATTCCGCAATAGTGGTTGTAATAGAAAAGTTAAACTTTTGATCATCTTGGACAGTAAGTTGATTTTAGTTTGCTTGGTTAACGGTTAATCTAAGTCTCTGTGAGTTCGACATCTGACTTTCGAGTCATTTTATTACTTGACGGCCACGTATCCTTGCATGTACTTGGGTGACCAATAAGTTTTTGGCGTCGTTGTCGGGGACTTAGTTATTGATTGTTTATCTAAGTTAAGCTTTAATTGATTTCTATTCAAGTTTTAAATTTTCTTATTTAGTTAGTATTATAATGTTTTTTTTTACATGGCATCTTGGAATGAAAATTATTTGAATGATAGTTATTCTTACTTTGATGATCTTTGTCCATATTGTAGAAGACCCCACTGATAGAAAAATTGTCAACATATTCCCGGGGGCGAGTTCGGTGCACAATCTCAATCCTTTTAGTGGAATATTTATAATATATGTGGTGGTCAAGGTGGCCATTGGGATGGTTGTACTAATTCTTTTTATCCTTCTTCGAGCCCTTATTATGATGTTTCTGATAATTTTTGTGAGTTTAATAGGAAAAAAGTGGAGAATGTAGAATATGATGCTCAAACTACGGACCTCTTGAGGCAAATAATGGAGCAAACTCAATTTTTAATGGAGCAAACTCATGAATGTCGAAAAGAGATGGAAAATCTCAAGGCCACAATGAAGAGAATGAAGGCCAAAGTAGAAGAATGGGTTAAAACATTCGATGATCAACAAGTTGCAGCCTTAGTTGATAGTCACGAAGAGCTTATAATTGGAGAAGAGAGTGAGTTCCAGCAAGAGACGTGAGAAAATTATATATGGGATAAAAGACTTAATAGAATGAAGAGCTGAACTGGGACAAGAGATCAAAAAAGTTGGCACTACTATTCACGACTTGGAAGCTCAATTGAATACAAAGGTTGTTGCATCTAACGCACAACAAAATTGTTCTGAGTTGTGTAAAACTGAAAATGAGCTATACGCCAAATTGAGGAGCTAAAAGTGGAGAGTCAATCATTCGACCATACCTTTATTGATGATGTCCATGTTGAGGAAACCACACTAGAGTCCTGTGAGGAAGTAGATAATGTTATATTTGAAGACTCTAGTGTGTGTACATATGAGGATGTAAATAGTGACGCAAATCTAGAGTTGGGGTGTATAGGTACTCATTCCATGCATTTTTTGACATTGTGTTTAGATGATGATATGGGAATTGATTCATTCGAGCCTTTGGAGGAGCCAACGGACGAGGAACAAGGTGCTTACATTCTGGAATTTATTGTGCCAGAGAGAAAGAATTACATACCTCTGAAGACCAAGAAGTGTAGAATGCGAAATTGGTTACTTGGCCCAATTACATTTATCCCACCACCCCGCGAGCATAGCAAAAAGCTTTAAGCCAAATTTGGGGCTCAATTCATAAGTTTGAGATGGAGACAAAAAGTGCTACAAGTCGTACCGCGACGTTAAATCAGGTGCTTGTTGGGAGGCAACCCGGCTTTACTGCTTTCTTTTATTTTTATTTTTATCTTATTATTGTTGTAGTGTCTATTTTTATTTTGTAGGATTATAAGCATAGGAGGTAAAGCCATTGGAAGAGTGCAAAAGCGAGCTAGATGGTGAGAACTAAGTGTGGGGTGCCCAGACAAAGGACCATGCCTGGGGGAAGTCTGAGTACTTGTGAGCCGCTATTGCTTCGGCCTTTCAGAGAGTTTCTTGTCCACCCTCGTTATTATTTTACTTTATTTGTGCATTGAGGATACTGCACTCCTTTAAGTGTGAGGTGGGAAAATTCCTCTAGATAATTAGTAGTAGTATGTTAGAAAATGTTAACTTCTTATTTTGATTTTAGCTTCTTATTTATGTTTTCGTAGTTGTGTAGTATTTTAGTAGATTAATTTATTTTTTTAAAATGTGGAAAATAAGAAAAAAAATCAAAAAAAGTAGAAAATTGGACTTTTCCCGACGATGGATCTCCTAGACAGTTTTCTTGAGGAATTAAAGTCTAAACAAAAATCCAAAAATATATCTTTTAGCTTTTTTTAGGTAGTAATAATCCCCTGTGATTTTTCTTTGTGCCTCGGTTCTTTTCCATGGGATGCAGTTTGAATTGGGTAGTAGTTTTTCTTTTTATTTTTTTTATTTTTAGAGTAGATTAGAAATTAGGGAATAAATGGTGGAAGAAAAATGAGATTCCTAGGCTCCCTTGACTTGTTTGATAGTAGCATATTTAGGCTTTGGCATGCGTAGTATCTTCCCTATGTGCTAAAAGTGCTTTTGATGCCTTGGTTATTTGGATAGCATGTTTTGTGACGCTTATGTCTCATTTTCTTGACTTATGTTCACTTTGTGCTTAATGCTTAACATCTCGTGGCTCCGTGAATACTTGCATTAGTTTGAGAGTGGGAATGAAACCGTCCTTAGTGAGTCATGTGTCATGTATGGTGAGATTTTTGTATAGTCCATGTTATTGTGCTTGTGTCTAGAACTTGCCCGGTATGTGAGTCGAAGCGAAATTTTAGGTGATACTCGGTTTGAAAAATAATTTTAGGATATCTTTGTTCTTTTTGAGTTTAATGCTTATCACAAATAAAATATATCCCTAGTTAACTATTTTGAGCTTATAGACTTTTATTTGGCACCCACATTACAAGCCTAAACCTCTTTTGTTCTTAATTGACATTGTTTTGATCCTTTTACCTCTTAAAGCACTTTAATTGTGAAATGAGCGCTAAAAGGAGTAAGAAGGGACTAAGTGTGGGGTGGATTTTGAGTGGAACCAGTGAAAGGAAGAAAGGTGCATTTGTTTTGTAAAAGAATACACCACTAGTGAAAATTGCAAAAGAGAAAAAGAAAAAAACATTAGATGAATAAATTGATATTTTGTTCTTGCTAGTGGAAATGAATTAAAGTAGTGCTTAAAGAAAGAGGGAACGTTGTTAGGGATGATATTATTTGTGAAATTAAAATTGCGATTGAAGAATTTACGGTTACAGTTGATTATGTGATGTGTTAAAGTGCTTAGGAGGGTTAGCCACTATTCCTAAATATATCCTTCCCGTCCCTTAGCCCACATTACAACCATAAAAAAGTCCTAATTGATTTTAGACTGAGTGACCCTACATTAGTAGAGATTTACATTAAGGGCAAGCCTATGGTGCCAATTGCATGCATGTGACTTCTTTTGTGAGAGTGAGAGATTTTCTTTGATATATATGAGTCCTTAAAATATATTTGAGCATTTGATTTGAATGTATGGAACCAACTTACTCTCTTGTTCTTGTTGTAAGGGCACATGGTTTCACAAGGGATAGGTAACGTTATTAGACTTCTCTCTGTGATGTTGGGTGTTCAAGCCATGAGTGCATTGTGACATTGAGTTGGTTTTTGAGGCTAGAATTATTAGGAGCATGTTGTCTTTGTTGTGAATATTAGTGAAGTATGGCATAAGAAAAGGGAAGTGTATGTGATTGCATATGCTAGAGTTTAATTATTGCTATAAACCATAGTCATTGGTGTAGTGTGCCTCAATTGTGTAAAAACAAAGTGCTCAAGGATAGTGTGCATTACTGGTTGACTCGAGGACGAGCAATATTTAAGTGTGGGGTAGTAATGTTTGGCTATAAATATATATATATTTTTAGTGCATTAGTTACCTCACATTTTGATATTTTAATGCAAAATTATATTATATTTGTACTTAATTTAGTTTATTTTATATACAGGTATTTGGGAGATAAAATTGGAGTAAAGTAAAGATTCTGCGGTGTATTTTATACACTAATGATTAGGTCATGAGTATCTAATGACTGGACATTATAGGACAATGATGGAATGAAGTAAAACAAAAATAAAGAAAGGAATGTAAAGTCATTACCTTGGAAAAATGGATACGTGGAGGAAACAGAAGACAAGAAGCACAAATAAATATACTTGATTGCAAACACCTAAGGCAATAATGTGAAGAAACAAAGAAGCAGGCGAGACGAGATTATTTCCTCGCATTAAAGGCAGTGACGCGAGATTCAGCGCGAGAAAGTTGAGGCGTTTCACGCTGCGACGCCCGGATTCGGGTTTTAAAGTTATTTTGTCTCCTTTATGATTTTGGACTTGGTTATTTCATCTAGATCTTTTCCCTACACATATAAATAGTCATTAAAAAATATTTGTAAGGACGTTTTTTAGAGATCGACTTTGGACAGACTTTAGACGAAGGGAAAGCACGGAGTCGCCGTGGAGGCCGGAATTCATCAGATTCCATCTTTATTCCATCAAACTTAGTAATCTTTACTTTTTCTTGATGATTTGTTATTTTGCTACCATGACTATGTGGAGCTAAACTTCACATTCTAGGGTTGCGGTTGTCATGAATATTGAAGTTTATTAATTATATTATTGTTAATTCGAGTTATCATCTTTGGTTGTTTCTCTAATCCTGTGCATAATTGCTTAATTGTTTGGCCAGCAGTTGAGTTCTATTTACTATCTATGCTATGCTTGGGAAAGCCGTGTTTAGATTATAGTAGAATTAGAGAGAGCTTGTTTCTGAACACATGGCTCGGGAAAAGATTTCGCAGTTAGGATAGGAATATACCTAACAGTCGTGATTAGTTGAATATTGTATTATATTCATTCATGATAGATTCAAGACCATAGGAATATAGGGTTGATATATTATGGATAGACGGAAAGTATTATGGGAATATGCTATTTATATAAACGATCCAGTCAACTAGCAATCATAGATAATTTGGATTAACATGTATAATTACGAACTCAATAGGATTGATAAACCGATCACAACCCTGGAATCTATATCTCCCTTGGTTACGTGTTTGAATTTTGTAATAGTAGTTGTAATAGAAAAGTTAAACTTTTGACCATCTTGGACAGTAAGCTGATTTTAGTTTGCTTAGTTAACGGTTAATCTAAGTCTTTGTGGGTTCGACATCCTATTTTTGAGTCATTTTATTACTTGACGGTCACGTATACTTACGTGTACTTGGGGAACCAACAAGTTTTTAACCACAAAAGTATAAGTTTAAATGGAAAGCATTCAATCCTCTTGATGATGCTTCTGCTGCAATGATGAACAAAGCAGGAGATAGTGGATCACCCTGCTTGACTCCCCTTGTCGACTTGAAAAATCCATGAGGCTGCCCATTTATAAGTACTGAATACCAATTATTCAAAATAGTTCCAAACACTAGGACAATAAACCTCTCATCAAAGCCCATCCTTCTCAGCACTTGTGCCAAAAAAATCCATGACAATCTATCATACGCCTTTGTCATATATAGCTTGATAACCACATTAGGTCATGACTTAGTTCTCAACCTAATATCTTTGACAATCTCCTGAGTTAACAGGACATTCTCAACAATACTTCGACATTTGACAAAGCCTGCATGTTCATCAGAAATAAGATTGGGAAAAAGACCAAATAATCTCTCATGTATGACTCTGGAGAAGACTTTGTTTATGAAGTTACTTAGGCTTATAGGTCTCATATCTTAGAAGGTGCTAATCTCTTTTTTCTTTGGTAATAACACTAGGTTTGTATGGGTGATGAACCTAGGTAATTCCTACCCAGCAACGAATGCCTTCATCATTTCCACCACATCTACACCTACTATATCCCAGCATGCATGAAAGAAGTTGCCATTGAATCCATCTGGGCCTCCAGCACTGTCCCCATTAAGCCCAAAAACTGCATGTTTTACTTCCTCTGTGGTAGGAATTTTTGTTAATTTTTTATTCTGCTCCCTAGTGACCAGTTGAGGTACATGATTAATTATTCCAAAGTTTGTAGGAACATTGTCTTCATGAAATTGAGCTTGAAAAGATTTCACTGCTTCTCCAGCCATTACATCAGTATCTTCGATCCAACTGCCTTCACTGTTTTGGATTCTCCTCTGTTGTAATGTCTTCCTTTTCCCATTAACATGTGCATGAAAGAATTTGGTATTCCTGTCACCCTCATTACACCAAGTCATTCCAAATTTCTACTTCTAAAACTATTCCTCCAATGCTAGATAGCTAAACATCTTTGCATGTACTTTCTGTAACCTTTCTCTGTTTTGCAACGTAGGATTGAGCTCAAATTGTGCTTCATGAACTTGTATCACCTCCTCTAGACTCGAAATCTTTTGTAAGATGTCACCATATGTTTCCCTGCTCCATGTTGTCAGTGCCTTCTTCAATCTCTTAATCTTGTGTTTAAACAGAACAAAAGGATTAGCATGAAAGTCTGCTTGCCAATTCTCCTCCACTACTGACTTGAACGACTCATGTTTTGTCCATAAATTCAAAAATCTAAAACACTTCTTAATTTGGACAGTATTTGGATTATATGTGATCAATAATGGACAATGATCAGACCCAATCTGGATAAGTGAGTGATCTCCAAACTTGGACATAACTGTTGCAATTCCATATTAGCAAATACTCTATCTATTCTTTTGAAAATGCAATTTTCTTCTGCCCGTCCATTCCACCAGGTGTATATACTCCCTTTGAAGCCAAGATCTGTCAGATTGCAAGTGTTCATACAATGCCTGAAGTCATCAACCTCATTTAGGAAAACTGGCAGCCTTCCAAATTTCTCTTCTTCATCCCAAATCACATTGAAATCCCCCTACCAACCAAGGTATATTCATATCTCGAGCTAGATATTATAAGGAAGCCCATAATTTAATTCTCTCAATATGATCACACTTGGCATAGACAAGGGTGAGAATGAATTCTTTGTGCTCCTCAGTATCATAAAGCTTCAATGTTAGATGTTGTACCATATCTACCATCACTGTTACATCAAATCTCCCATCAATGAAAGCCCGGATTTTATTTGAAGTGTTCACAATTTCCTGTGCAAATCCAATCAGCCTTCTGTATCTCTCTATCTTCTTTGACTGTTGCATTGGTTCCATAATCTCAATAAATTGGAAATGATGTTGTTTATTCATTGTGATAAGCCTTTCAAAAGCTCTTTTCATATTCACTGAATATTCCAAATAAGAGCATTCATTTCTAAATAACGGATTTAGATACAATCCTCCTTATTTGGACCCCAGCTGGTTATACATTAGGAATTTCCTTCACTTGCTTTTTTCTACCTCGACCAACTGATTTACCTTTTTCTATATGTTTAGGAGATAAGTCCCCTTGCCTAGCAATATTCATGAAATTTTGAGATGTTGATTCTACATCCAAATCTCTTCCCTTACCTCCAGTGTTGTCCTCCATTTTCTTCTGCTGCTCAGCTGCTACAATCTGATTCTTTGTTGGCTTAGGAATCAAAATTTTGGCTGCATTATCCTTGATCATCTGTTCAATAACACCTGGGCTCTTTGCACTGACTTCAGCATTCCCTTTCAATTCCAAATTCCCCTGATCTGGATTTCTGTTCAACTTATCCGCAATTTTCTGCTTCTCACCTCCACCAGTATCTCCAGGATCAATAGGTTCAGTAACAGGTGTTTTATGTATAGCAGAGTTATTAGGAATAGGACTATTGGTTGGGTTCTAAACTTTGGTACTTGAACCTACAAACTTAGCTGAAGCATCAGTCCTTTTTGGCTCCTTATCACCTGTTTGCACAACATCTTTGTTATTTTTTCCATTAACATTGATTTCTTCTCCTTCTGTCTCATCATGAGCATCAAATGTGGCATTATCTTCATCTTCACATCCTTCAAATAGATCTCCTTCATGTGAGTCATCCTCCATCTGATCACACCAAATTCTTCCATCTGAAAAATTAATTTTTTTTCCTTCAATTATTCCTGCTCAACAATGACATATGTATTAAGTGATTGTGATGATATTTCTTGGTATGACTGATTCATAATGACTTTGTTGCCTATAAAAGCTCGATTCACCCATTGAGTTGTGGTTTCTTTCATTATTTTTGGTTCCTTCTCCTTATTCTGGTTGCCTTCTTTTATATTACTAACCTCCTTAACTGCCATAATCCTAGGTGAACTAGGAGTAAACATAGGTGTTGCAGGGTTTGATCTTCTCTCAATTTCTTTAGGAGTAGGATTTGGATTTTTCTAAGGATTGTTGGTGTTCACTAAAGCTAGCTGGTTATTATCATCTGTCTCACCTTCATCATTCTCCAGTGCAGCAAACTTATTGAAAGTTTGAATTTGTTGAGCAATAACAGCACCAGCTCGAACAATCTCTTTCCCTGAAGTACCTTGATCTTGTTGAACATTACCAGAACCAACTGGAACAATTTCTTTTCCAATTTGACCTTGCACGGCAACCTGCTTTGCACCATTATTCACACGATTATCCTTAACTTCTTTTCACTGTTCTCTAATATTCCCAACCACTTTTCCACTAGGTAGGATCGTAATTGGAGCCTTTGTATTATTGTTAGCATCTCCCTTGGCAATAGTATTTTGCTTCTCTTTATCATTCTCCACAAATAATTTTGGATGCAATCTCCAACATGTTTCCTCATTATGACCTTGTAGCTTGCACTCCTTGCAGTACTTAGGAATATAGTCATACTGAACTTTCACCCATTCAGTTCGAACACTGCCAGTAGCTTCATCTTCGATATCCATTCTAACTCTTTTGGGCAACTCATCTAGCAGATCCACCTGGACTTTAACCCTTGCACAACCTGGCCTAGTCTTATTAACAGTAGCCATATCTAAATGTAACGGTGTGCCCACAGCTGATGCTAAAGAAAATAAGCACTCCTTGACAAAGAATATAGGTAACAAATTTGGAAAGGAGATCCGTGCCATTACTTTAGGAGTTTCTTCACCAAGTTTAAACTTAGTATCATAGATTAAAGGATGCATTTGATATTCATAACCATCCTTAGCTTTCAAATTGTACGCACCTTTAGAAGTAAGATTAGCATAATCCTCAAGCAATGTTAATATGATTAAAAAATGATGATCCCTAAGCAAACCAATATTACATTCACCTTGTATTCCACATTGAGCAGGAAGGATTCGATGTATCTCTTGCAAGTCTGGCCAACCATAGGAAAATGTTTCCAGCACTACATATTGTAATCCCTCGATGATGTTCATTCTTTCAACTTCTGCTTCTGTCCACTTGATTAATGGCTATCCATGAAGATACGTAACAGATTTTATGGGGATTGGCTCGACAGTTTTTGAGCTTGAGGACGTCGCGTGCATGGAACTATTTAATGCTTTTGGTTTTAGTGTATGGCTGTAATCTAATGGCTAGGTATTGGTGTTTGTTGTATTATGGGTTGTGGCGATGGAAAGGGGAGGCACACCAGTCGGAACAGTAGGCTGGCCGCCGGCCATAGCGGCCATTGAAGCTCAAATTCTTTGGTCGCTCAAAGTTTCTCCAGAGCTTCTCTCTCCACTGTAGCGGATAGGTTTTATGGTGCTAATTCAGAAATTAGGTTTTATTTTTTTATTTTATTTTTTTTCTTTTTCCCTTTCTATTTTATTTTCGTTATTAGTTTACTTCTTTTCAAGATTTTTTTTGTAGTACCTAAAAAGTTGGAGAAGATACTGTAGATATTGAACTCTAAATGGTGTGAAGATAGAGTACAACCAGCCTAACAAAATGGTTGATGAGTTAGAAGCTGAATATTATCAGCGGTCTGCTATGTGTTTTAAATACGGTAGAAATCATCTAAGGGTTGACTGTCAAACAGTTATTTATTCTTCATATGGTTCGTATTTTGAACAATCTCACTCTTCTTTTAGTTCGTACAGGTATGAGAATTCATATGGGCACAATCTTGACTCTGGTTGGGATGAATACCCTTATTATAGTGAAAGCAAAGTGAGACAACCACCTCAAGGGGAGAATGATAGTTTGGAAGAGCTTATGTATAAGTTCATAAATAAGCCGGTAGAGAGATTTACACAAGATGATGAAGCCATTAACAACCTAATAATGAAAGTGAGTTAAATAATAAGTACACTTTCAGAAAGCTCATTGCGTTGTAATGGGGAATATATGGAGGAGATAACCTGCGAGAATGAGCCTACTTAAGAGGATGAGCGTCTACATAGGGAGATTTCCACGGTACAACAAGAGTTTGATTCAACTGAGATGATCGAGAATAAGGTCCTGGTTGAGTGTTAAGCAACGGAAGAACAGTTCAAACCTCCATCCACCTTTCCACATTTGCATCCTTTAATAGAAGAGAATGAGAAACGAATGGTCTTGGACATACCAGAAGAATATTCATTTAACCTTTCTTCCTTGTTTTCTTATTCTAAACTTGATCATGTGAATTTTATTTTTGGGGATTTACATGAATATGTATGGATTGATCCTGTAAAAGAATGCAGAAACAAGTTAAGGATGATCCTGAATGAGCAATTCACCGCTCAAGATAATGACAAGAAAGAAAGAAAAGAGCGGGTCTTGCAGGTATCCTCAAAAGAATTGAGTTTAATGAGCTCCATAAAGAATCCCAAGGAGCGAAAACGAGGAATGAACTCAGAATTAGGGGTGGAGTTCATAAGTTCTCGAAAAAGAAGAAAATTCAGGGAAGTTTCCTTTACCTTATGCTTTTTAATTGTGTGTCATGGGACATACCACAACTTAAAGTGTGGGGTAGGGGGATATTTGTATGTTGAATGTATATGTATTTTAGCGCTTGTTAATTTTAGTAGTTAGAGATAGAAAAAATTGAAAAAATTGAAAAAAATTAAAAAATTTTATTTTTCCCGACGATGGATATCATTCGACGGGTTTCTTGAGGGATTAAAGTCGAAAGAAAAATACAAAAAGATTTTCTTTTGGTAGTTAGTGTAATAATTCTCCCTTGGTTTTTCTTTGTGCCGCGGTTCATTTCCAAGGATTTTGTTTGAACCGGGTGTAGTTAGTTTTTATTTTTGTTAGAAGTAGGAAACCTTGTGCTATGGTTTGAAATGAAAACAATATCTCTTGACTTTGTTATGCCTTGAGAATAGTGAGTTCTTTAGTGTGACGCTTAGGCTCAGGTTTTTACTCTTGTATAAGTACCTTAAATTATATGATCTTAACTTTGCTTAACTGCTTTGACTAGAGTGTCTTGATGAATCCAATCTTGAGTGAGTTATGTGCCATGTGTGTGAGGTTTGTGTATTTTGTGCATTGCATTTGATGTCTAGAACTTTCCATGTATGTTTGCAAAGAGAAATAGTAGTTTTGTTCAGTCTTGGAAGTGATTTAGGCATTTTTTTGTTGAGTCAGTTATATTCTATTACCCACTTAATTGTTATGTATCTTAGTTAACCCCTTTGAGCATGTAATCATGTTTCTTTGGCAACCACATTACAAGTCTTACCCAATTGTTTGAATTGACAATCTATTTGAACCATTTACCTCTTGTGAGCACTTGAAATTATATGAACTTTATAAAAGTTGAAATGTGGGGTGGTTAGTTTGGCTTTTGAGTGAAAGTAATGAAATAAGGAGAAAGGTGGACTTTTTAAAAAAAAATATATAAGAGCCACTTGAATTGAAAAAGAAAAAGTAAAAATTTATGTAGTTGTATGATTGTGAAAAATGATCTTTGATAAGTGGTAACTCTTGATGTATTTGTGCTTAAAGAAGTTGGGAGTTAATGTATATTGATGTGAAGGTGGAGTATTTGTCTAACATAAGTGTGGGGTTTTAAATGTTAAAGTATATGTATTAAAGTGCTTAGGGAGGTGTAGTCACTCTTATATCTAAATGTATCATACCCGTCCCGCAGCCTACATTACAACCAGTTAAAAGTCCTACTTGATCCTTGACTGAATGAGCTCAATTAGTAGAGTAGTACACTATGGGCAAGACTATGATGCATCTTTTATGGCACATGAATGTCGTTTCTGAGAGTGAGTGAATTCTTTCTATCTTGAGTTCCTAATTGTTCTTGAATTTTATTGTTTGTGGAACTACTCTCTTTTGTTGTGTGAGGGAACTTGATTCATGAAGGGAAGGTAATGCCGTTGACCTCTATGTTAGAGTAAGTGAATGAGTTGTGAATAATGCGCGGTACTTGTGAGTCAAATCTTGAGGTGAAGATGTTACACTATTGTGCTTAGTCTATTTTAAATATTCTTGGTGTGATGAGGTAGGAGAATTGCTTAGTAAAGTTGTGTCTATATAAAGTGTGGTTTGATTGCTCGAGGATGAGCAATGGTTTAAGTATGGGGTGTTGATGGTAGGCTATAAGCTCATGTTTTAGTCGATTTTTACATTCCAATTTAATGCACTTTAGTTGAGTTTGAGCTTTAATCGCTAGTGTTTTGCACTAATTATGTGGTTTATGCCTTGTAGGAGTGATTCCGAGCTATGTAGATATTATGGAATGCATTCAAGTGATTTAGAGTTTTGAAGTCTGAGTTAAAGCCCAAGTAATTAATCCGGGATCGTGTTCGGGGATCAACAGATGATAGTTAAGAACGAACGAAGAATCGAGCAGGCATATTGCGCAGTGTCTAGTTAAATGAACATAACTTTTGGCTCGGAACTCCGTTTGGGCTCTACAATATATTGTTGGAAATATAATTCAAAGAGCTACAGGTTTCATGTTTTACGTCATTTCAAATTCCCAACATAAAAGTGTGAAAAGTGAGCAGCAAGTGCGCGGCCGCGCACTGACCGCGCATATGGGACAGAACAGTGTGAAAAGTGCGCGGCCAAGTGGGCGGGCACACTTCCAGGTGCGCGGCCACGCACGTCCAACTCTGAAAAAGTGTCATTTCTCGCGTAGGATAAGGTGTATTTATTTGAGCCCGAACCTACTTGGTATATATACATGAAAAAACGGTATTTTAAGGACTTTTGACATAATTTAAACCTAAGGAAGCTAAGGAGAAGAGGGAGAAGCAAGAGCACAAGGATTTCACCATTCATCGTCACTCAAGACAAGGGTTTGGATGTTTTATGTTTTTCTTTGACTTAAACTTTATTGTGATGAATTTCTCCATATCCATGGAGTAATTCTTCCTTAGGGAGATGGATTTGGTGTTTTGAGAATTGTTTGTGGATATTAACTCTAGTTTTATATATTGAATTGTTTTGGGTATTTTTATTGTTACATATATATTCACTTATTTATGTAGTCGAAAGAGGCATAATTTTTTATATTCTGCATTATCTTATTGGTTGAATTCATTGATTCTCGTTAGTAATCGAAAGAGGCTAGTTGAATTAATGTTTAGACCTAGTTAGGAGGATAATAGAAAGAGGTTCTCCTAAGGATCAATCCAATATGAATTCTTGCATATATTCACCAAGCTTAACTTAGTTCATATTGTAAGGTTGAGACTTAATCGAGAGAGAAGTTTCTACTGAATATTTGAACATAATAGAGTGAATTCGAGAGACTCACTTGAACCATAGAAGTGAAGTAACTAGAGTTAATTCCCAAACAAGTATCTTACACCTATCCAATCAATCCCTATTTTCTCCATTTGATATCTTCTTGCTTACTCTTGTTGCGATTGTCATTAGCCAATAGTTTAGACTTTTAGTAAATTTTAGTTTTAAATCACACAACTTTAAATTGTTGATCATCTTGGATAGCAATTAAAACTAGAAGCTACGAAAACACTGTTTAAATTCAATCTATGTGGATACGATATTTTCTATACTATATTCGACAAGCGAGCATAATTTTGTGTTGTGTTTTTAGCTAGTTATTTGTTATTTTCCATGTATTTTCCATGTCTTAGAGAAACTGAGTTATGACTCATATTGAAAATCATGTTTAGGCATATGCTGGTATTATTGGGGCCCACTAAGGTCATTTCTGTTGTTGAGTTATATGTTTAAATTATAATTTCATACTCAGTCATATTCATTCATTTCATATCGTATCTCAGTCTCTGTTACCATTCATTGACACATTATATCATCATTTTTGGGCTGATTTTCATGACATTTTGAGCCTGAGAGACTAGAGAGATTGATGACTGAGTGAGGTCGAGGGCCTGATTGTGTGGATATTTATGGGATCGGGCTGCACGCTGTAACATCTTTATTGATTCATGCCATGATTGACTTATTATAGCGCTTGGGCTGGATCCGCCCCTCCGGAGTCTGCACACTCACAGTGAGCGCAGGTACCTACTGAGTACAAGTGCGAGTGCACTAGTAATTTGGGAGAATTGAGTGACTGTGAGGCATGAGTAACTGTGAGGACTGAGTGGCTGTGAAGCATGAGTGATTGTGAGGATTAAGTGAATGGGAGGACTGAGTGAATTAATACTTAAGGAGTGTGCATATGATTTTATCACTATGTTGCATTGCATTGGCATACACATTGAAATGTAGGCATAGAGATGTACTTTCCTCCTGCCATCCGATAATGCAATTTCTTATTGTGAAAGAAAGTTTTTAGAAAAAATCACAGTTTTCAAATTTACTCATATTTTTGGTGATTTCGGTGAATGATTTGGGTTTTACTATTGTATTTGAAAAAGGCATACTTATTTTTCCGGAAATTGTGAACGAGCGGAGTATCATATTTTGAGATATTACTTGCATTGTTTATTTATTTTGTTCTGAGTTGTTTCTTGATTGTCGGTGTTGGATTTTGACCTTTGCCCAAGCTCGTCACTACTTTTAACCTAAGGTTAGGTTTGTTACTTATTGAGTATATAGGGTCGGTTGTACTCATACTATACTTCTGCACCTTGCATACAGATTTTGGATATTGATGTTGATGTGTATGGCGGGAGCTGCCATTGAAGATGTACCAGTGATCCAGTCACAGCTGCGTCTTGTTCTTGGTAGCTTTAGAATTATTAATTTGTTCATATATATTTCAAACATATGATGTATTTTATTTCATACCAACTTTGAAAATTCTAAATCATAGAAGCTCATGATTTGTACTACATGTCCTTGGGGAATGTGGTATCAGTATTTTGGGATTTTTCTCTTAAACTTATTTTATTATGTTTCCAAATTTAAGGAATTTCGTGTTTTATTGGGGTTGTCGGCTTGCCTAGTATTACGATAGGCGTCATCATGACAGATGCGAATTTGGGTTGTGACACCAATTCCTTTAACTAACTTCTTTAATGGAGAACTAGGGTTTATCAAGTTCAACCCTCAACCACTAACTCATTTTAATAGCACCATAAATGTTATAAACATTCATGAATATATGTAATAGAGTAGGTTAAATTACTTTAATAGAATCAAATCTTGAAAATCTCCAATTCAGAGTTCTTGACAAATCGTGAAATTTTGGAGAAGAATCTATTAATTTCCAACGTGATCCCATGTTAATACCAATGTTAATATGGTGAAATTGACTACAACATACCCATAAAACCTCAACGATTGGAGTGTCCAAAAGGAACTTTTGGTTTCATGCCCTAGGGTTGAAAGATGAAAAAAATGAGCCAAATCGCATATTAGGACAGTAGCCATGCGCGCTTTCAAGGCCTAGCCTTATTTGCGCGCATGCCTAAAGTTTTCAGCAACTTCAGGGTGTCACGACACCATGCGTGCGTTCTGAGTCTTCCTGGGCTCACGCATAGATCCTTCGTGTTCTATATCCGGAAGCATATATACCTTGCCCTAGGCTCGCGCATAGATCCTCTGTGTTCCATATCTGGAAGCATATATACCTTGCCCTGAGCGCGCGCAAAACCTCTCACGGAATATTTTCCCGTTAAAAAAAAATGTGATTGAAATATATATACTTCAAATATATCTGCATTATTATCTTTAAGTTGAAGAAAGATTTTTGTTCTAATGTTTTGGCTTTACTATGCATGCAGGAGCATACGATGACATATATTCTATATATAGATGATCAATCCAAGTTCGAGGACGTTTGCAAAAGTGTTCCTATAATGGAAAGTTGGTGCAAACAATTCAGACTCATCTAATTAACCTAAATATACAATGGAGGTAGCACACAATTGATGAGTGTCTAAATTTGCAATTCTTTCATCAAACACATGGACACATACAAAATATTTATTAAGAATTGATAATAATATTAGAAATTTTGATCAAATTACTGAGTATTAAAGATTGACAATAATGTTTAAGTGTATTTAAATAATAATATGAAATTAAGAAGTTAAGATGTTTGTAAGGAAAATGACTTCGTCCAAAATAAGAGATTATTATTTTCCCCAAATTTTGGTGAAAATTGTTTTTCTTGAAAATTTCGTGCAGAAAAACATACCATCTTCTTATACTGAAAGTTATTTTCCGTCATACCAAACATACCATTAATTCATTCATCCTTTCAGACAAATTAGGTGCAGAAATAGAGAGAGAAGTTGGCTTTTCAGACACGCCTAAAGCTACATGATGTGCAGTGATGCATCATACTTGCGAGAACTACACAGAATCTGATCTTTGTATAACATTGTCTCTTCTTGAAACCGACTATAGAAAAAGAAGGGGGGGGAAAAGTCGAATATAATTCAGTGTTCAGTAATTACGCATGTAATTTGGTTCCTTAAAGGTTAAGGATGGGGGAAGAGTAGGGAGAAGAAAAGAGAAATTTATTGGTCGTATTAATAATTTTGATTTTACTTATCGACAATTTTTAATATCTTGTTCATTCGCAATAAATGTGGTTTTTTGAGGAAAATATATTATTTCACTAATTAAGGAATAGGTATCTAACATGATCATAGGTTTTCGTATCAATTTCTGCAGAGATCTCCAGATCGCAAGTCTTGCGATACTAAACTATATTTCTGTTATTTAAGGAGAGTGTACAGGCAGACGTCATTTTCCAACTTTCACAATGTTCTCGTGATTACGCAGGTAATTGGTTCATTACTAGTTAAGGGTGGGGAAGAGTAGGGAGGAGCAAAGAGAAATTTATTAGTCGTATTAATAATTCTGATTTTATGCTTGCCTTGAGCCGAAGGTTTATCGAAAACAATCTCTCTACCTGCACAGGGTATGATAAGATGTACATACACACTACTCTTCCCAAATCCCACTTGTGGGATTTCACTAAGTAGTTGTTGTTATATTAATAATTCTGATTTTACATATCGACATTTTTTAATATCTTGTTCATTCGCAATAAATATGCTTTTGAGGAAAAGATACTATTTCACCAATCAAGGAAAAGGTATCTAATATGATCATTAGGTTTTCGTATCTGTTTCCGCAGAGATCTGCAGATCGTAAGTCATTATGAACTTCGCGACACTGGACTATATTCCGTCATTTCCGAAAAGTGTACGGACAATCGTCATTTCCTCCTTTTACAATATTCTCATGAAGTTGTTCACGAATCAAAGTCTGAATGTTCTTTTGAAATCTCGTTATTCTATTCCTAAGTTAAGTAACTCTCTTGAACCATCCACCATATACATAGTACATTTACATATCGACAATCTTTAATATAATAAATATATTTTTCGAGGAAAAGATACTATTTCACCAATCAAGGAATAGATATCTAATATGAATATAAGGTTTCCGTATCCGTTTCTGCAGAGATCTCCGGTAAGTCATTATTATCTTTGCGATACTGGACTATATTTCCGTTATTTTCGAAAAGTGTACGGGCAGACATCATTTCTTCCTTTTACAATATTCTTATAAAGTTGCTCACGAATCAAAGTGTGAATGTTCTTTTGAAGTCTCACTATTTTATTCCCTAAGTTAAGTAAATCTCTTGAACGATCCACCATATACATTTATATATTGTTTTGGACTAAGCTAAAAAAAAATGACTATTTCAATGATGACCCTCCATAGATTAACCTAAATAAGCCACGGCTAAAGTTGCAAAAAAAAAAATAAATAAATTGAATACCACTTGAAGGCTTATCTACTTTGATTGCTTAGGCTAATTAATCACTTAAACCTCCCATTTCGTTTGACATTATAACACCATTTCCCCTATATAGTATAATATATTACAAACCTTGTTTTAATTGAGTAATCGAATTCATTTTTATCCATTTTGATAATATTTAATTTAGTACATAAAACACATGATGTGTTTATTTGACTATGTGAGGTCATTGCATATCTAATCATTAGCTTAAAGGTATATATATATATATATATATATATATACCCCTGCATTTTAATACAAGATCTATTTATAGAAGACATTTGAAGTTAACATTTGGAAGTGACACAACAAAATGATACCCTTTCTACTCTTAGTATCTCTTCCTATCATTCTCTTTTTTCTTCTTCTCAAAGCCAAAATAGGTAGAAATAGTATTCTACCACCAGGTCCTTTAGGTTTACCATACATTGGAAATTTGCATCAATATGATAGTTTAACCACTCATATCTATTTTTGGAAACTTTCCAAGAAATATGGTAAAATCTTCTCATTAAAACTTGCTTCTGCTAATGTGGTAGTAGTTTCTTCAGCAAAATTAGCAAAAGAGGTAACAAAAACACAAGATTTAGCATTTTGTAGTAGACCTTCTGTTCTTTGCCAACAAAAATTATCTTACAATAGTTATGATATTGCACTTGCACCTTATAGTGACTATTGGAGAGAAATGAGAAAGATATGTATTATTCATCTATTTAGTCTCAAAAAAGTTCAATCTTTTAGCCCGATTCGCGAAGATGAAGTTTCAAGAATGATCAAGAAAATATCAAAACAAGCTAAAAATTCACAAATTACCAATTTGAGTAGTATATTGGTTTCAATAACTAGTACAATTATTTGTAGAGGTGCTTTTGGTATTAGATATGATGAAGAAGCACAAGAAAGGAGGAAATTTGATGAACTTTTGACAGAGACACAAGCATTGTTGGCAGGGTTTTTTTTCTCTGATTATTTTCCTTTTTTATTTTGGTTTGATAAAATTTCTGGAAAAATAAATAGACTTGAAAAGAATTTCAAATATTTAGATGAGTTTTATGAAGGACTTATTGAGCAGCATCTCAATCCCAATAGGCCAAAATCAATGGAAGGAGATATTCTTGATCTTTTGCTCCAATTAAAGAAAGAGCATTCAACTCCAATCAACATCACTTTTGACAATATAAAGGCAATTCTCATGGTAAGTAATCATTTTTCTATAAATATATACACCGACACTGTAAAGAATTTTTACGTCATTAATCTACTATTTAATTGCTTATATTCTTTATTACCTTATATTACGCTGCAGATTAATTTAACGTGATGGTGTAAAACACCGGTTTACCTAAATTAAACTCATACATAATTACAGTCAAACCTCTCTATAACATCATCTCTATATTACATCCATTCACTATAAAATTCAAGTTTTCTTGGAACCGATTTTTATGTTATGTTATAATATATATTCTCTATAATAGCACTTCACTGTAGAAGCCAAAACATATCGGAACAAACGAGGCTATTATAAAGAGGTTTGACTGCATGTGCATGCATGCATACACAACTGCTTATCTATATTTCTAATGAAGTGATATATATATATATACTCATTTTTTTCCTCTCAATTTTATTATTTTGTAGAATATATTTGTTGCTGGAACAGACACTGTCGCGATTTCATTAGTTTGGGCAATGACAGCCTTGATAAAGAACCCAAAAGCCATAAAGAAAGTTCAAGAAGAAATTAGAAAATCAGTTGGAAAGAAAGGAATGGTAAATGAAGATGATATACAAAATTTTCACTATCTTAAAGCAGTGATAAAGGAGACATTTAGATTGTATCCTCCAGCTCCAACTCTTTTGGCAAGAGAAACAATTCAAAATTCCATACTAGAAGGGTATAAAATTCCACCAAAAACTATTATTTACGTTAATTATTGGGCTATCGCGAGGGATCCTGAATACTGGGAAAATCCAGAAGAATTTATACCAGAGAGATTTTTGAATAGCAATATCGATTACAAGGGCCAAGATTTTGAGTTTATTCCATTTGGAGCAGGCAGGAGAGTTTGCCCAGGTATTCAGTGACGGTTGTATAATTTAAAGGATGAGTTTTATTCATGAAAATGTTAAAAGTAATAGAAATATAATTAAATATCACGTTTTTAACTCATTTTTAACGAGTTCAGAATCTTGAATTTATAAAGTTCAAATCTTGAATTTGCTTTGCAGGTATTGCACTTAGTGTTGCAACTTTGGAGCTTATACTTTCAAACCTTGTTTATGCATTTGATTGGGAGTTGCCTTGTGATATGAAGAAAGAAGACATTGACACTGATGTTTTGCCTGGACTTACTATGCACAAGAAAAATGCCCTTTGCCTTGTCCCTAAATATTATCTGTAGACCTAGTCATATATGAGTTTTTGCACTTTCTTTCTGTTTAAGGTTGTCAAATTAGGTTTAAAATAAAAGAAACACCTCTAATTCTCATCTGTAAATGGTGTAGTTTATGATGGACAATAAGGAGCTAGCAGCGGCGTGTGGATGCAGCCCATAGCCTTGCTCCTATGTGCTTTCCTATCTTGTTTCTTACTATCACATCTATATTACCTATCTTGTTTGTTACTATCAAATCTATGTTTACACTGGCAAATGCTTCCCTTTTTAGTTCATTTCCTTTTGGGGTGGCAAACGGGCGGGTCGGGATCGGATATGGGCGGGTCGAAAACGGGTAATGCAAAAAAATAAAAATAATAATCCGACCCCGTCCATATTTAATACGGATAAAATACAAGTTAACCAGCGGATAGTATGAAAGCCTATATTATCCATGACTTCTTGAATATGATCACTTTTGGGAGAATTCCTAGTCTCCCAAACTTGAAGAATTCCTAATTTGAAGTTTTACAAATGTAAAAGTTAAACACATTAGTTATTTATTTTCTAAGCGGATAATATGATTTTTATCCATATTTGACCCGTTTTTAAAAAGTTCATTATCCAACCCATTTTTTAATGGATAATATGGGTGGATAATTATTTCTTTTAACCATTTTGCCACTACTAATTTCCTTTGATAAGATTTTGCATTTAGCTCCACATAGGAATTAGGTGTTTTGTATATAAACAACAACAACATCAACAACAAGCCTAGTGTAATCCCACAAGTAGAGTCTCCTAGTCTCTCAAACACAGGAATCCCCAACTTGAAACTTTACAAATGTAAAAGTTAAACTCATAGTTATCCATTGATTATTCATTTTCTAAGCGGATAATATGACTTTAATCTATATTTGACCCGTTTTTAAAAAGTTCATTATCTAACCAATTTTTTAATGGATAATATGGGTGGATAACTGTTTTCTTTTAACCATTTTGCCACCACTAATTTCCTTTAATAAGATTTTCCGTCTAGCTCCACATAGGAATTAGGTGTTTTGTCTATAAACAACATCAACATCAACAAGCCTAGTGTAATCCCACAAGTGGAGTCTCGAAAGAGTAGTGTATACGCAGACCTTACCGCTACCTTTAGAAGGTAGAGAGACTGTTTTTCCGATAGACCCTCGGCACGTATTTCGTCTATAAAGAAATCGAAAAAAAGGTGAGTGTTTTTTCCTACCATAATAATACAGAATGCTATGGTATATCATATGAAGCAAAAGACAACTGCATGCAGGAGAAACCTATGCATCTTAACATCCAAATGTACATTGTAGAAGCAAAGATATGACTTAGAAGCTACACAAACTCCTGCAGTTGAATCAATAATGTCTGAGGAGTTCACAGCACATAATAAGAGAGAAGTGCATAGCCGAATTTACGTACAATACATGATGAGTTTAAGAAAACGAACGAAGAAAACTATGCGTCTTGATGTACTGAAGAGCAACAAACAAATGGTACCCAATACGGTTTCGTCTTCCTCTTTTCCTTCTTAATGTCAACTGGATACCTCGCGGGAGAATTCCATTCTTTCTCCGCCTCCTTACTCGCGGCAGCCTGCTCAGTTGGTGCCTCCGAGCTTAGAATAGAGTTCACTGTCGTCACGGTTGTAGCCCCATTCTTCTTAGTGGCAGCAGTTTCATCTTTCTGGTTAACAGAAGGCACTTGTTTTGTGTTTGGAGATTTGGCTTCACCGAGTAGATTTTTCAATGGAGTGTGTTGCTTCCCTGTGCTCCAGTTTGTTACTTTTGCAATTATCTCCTCATTCTTCTTTCTCCCTTGAGATTCATTCACCACGTTGGTAATAGAAGGGAACCACCCGGCTTTTAGAGCTTCCGTTTTGGGCTGTTGAGCGATAAGCTGTGCTTCAATCTCGGAAGCAGAAGCTTTCTTGTCGGCGTTTTCTCTGGATTCAACCAATGTCATGAAAGACGGAGGCTCGTAAACATCTGGCTTATCAGGATGCCGCTCCTCAGCTCCAGAAGTTGGTTTCTGCAAGACACGCTCCGATTTCTCGCGAGTATCAGTTGCTTCGGCATCAGGAACAGCTGTCGACTCCGACTGGGTGGAAAGCACTGTTTCATCACAAATAGCAGAATCTATTATTAGATTGGAGGAAAATACATCCTCAATAACAAAAAGCAACAAAAAATTAACTTCCAATAAGCTGGTTTAATGATATCTATACAAAGAAAACAGAAGTGATTATACCTGAAACAGAACCCCAGTTGGCATCTAGGCTATCGGCTCTGCTGCTCGAATTCGTTGATATATCCACTGCAGAAACCGTGTCGTTCTGTTTAATGAGCTTGTCATTACCCTCATTCAGTGAGGCTGATGAAATGACCCCAGTGGCATTCTTAAGGCCATCTCCTGCATGGAAGTTATCAACAACGCGACCGTTCAAATCAGTATCGACAACCAAACCAGCTGGCTCTTTCACATCACAATCACTAATTATTTGGGAATCCAATCCAGTTGCACTGGTAGGCTCCAACGCTTTGGCATTGTTGCTTACTTTGCTGTCTTCGGAGGCTTCATGAAAAATTTCATCTCTGCTTTCATGCACAGTCGTGACTGTAACTATAACAGGGTCATTATGCCCTCCAACTGAGCAGATAGTTTTATCACCTTCAAAAACTCCTTCTAGCTTTTCCTTAGTTCTTTCTTTCTCAGTTTCACCCCCAGTTACAATTGGCTGTTCAGTTCTAGCCTTTTCATGTTCGTCATGGTCACTTCCTCCAAGAGTGACCGTAGTTTGATTAGCTTCAGATAAACAAGAAGTGTCTACAACGGTTGTTTCCTTGTTTGCAAGAAGCTCATTTTCTGGATGTCCACCCTTGTTCTCTTCTTCCATGGTAAAAATTGTTTCGGTTCTTTCGATTACAGGATCATCAACTTTTGTTGTTTGCTTGGCTTCTTCCTGAACAGATGAAGTAATGGTGTTCGTATCTGAGTGGTCGGTCGGGGAACCTGAAGGAAGAGAATTCTTTAAAGAGTCACCATCGATAGAAACAGGTTCAGGTTCAGAAGAGCAGAGTACTTCAGAAGAGCCAAGATCCAACGGCAAACTAGACTTGAACTTATTGTAGTCTTTGAAGTCTTTAAGCAAGAAGAGTTCAGGGTTGTCTGACGCAGGTAAATCTTTTGCCAAAGACACCACATGCACATCTTCCCTCACTTCCTCAGTTTTGGATGAGTCGGAAAACTCTGTTTGACTACCACCATCTATTTCCTTGGAAGAATCAGCTTCCAATTCCAACATAGGGACATTAGGCGCCTGTACAAGAGGTGAAAGTTCAACGGAGATTCTCTGTTTGTCCTCCACCTTATCGGGTTGCTCACACTCCTTATCAATGTTCTCATCAGCCATAGCTTTAACACCAGCTTCAGACAAGTCCAGTTTCAAGTCCACAGAATCAGGATTTTCATTCTCATCATGCTGTAGTTTGGCTTCAATCGGAACACTAACTGTAGCTTGCTCATCTGCCTCAAGTAAATCAGACGGGAAGTTTAAAGGGTCTGAATTTTTCCCCTCTGCCTCCTGTGGCGTTGACTCATAACTTGCATTATTTGATGTCTTTCCATCTGTATCAGATACTGCTGATTGAGAGACTTCGACAGCAACACCGACAGCATCAACTAAACCTTCACCGGTATTAATATCTTCTATCTCCTTCAAATCGCTTGGCTGCCCAGAAGACATCTGCACGTGTCTGGCTTCAATAGATTCAGTTGTATTATTCTCCTGCAGAGAAGCATCCACTGGTATCTCTGACTTAATAGGGTCGCAATCAATCTTTGTACCGAAAGATTCAGCTACTTCTGGCTGATTGATTGCACTTTCAAATGATTCGAGATGATTCACTTCAGTCGCATGTCGGGCATCATTTGAGGATCCTGAAATACCTACAACCATGAAAGTGCACCCCAAATTGGCAAAAACCACATTACATGTAATTAACGAACAAAATGCAGCTTTCAAATGTGAAGGCAGATTGCTAAACCTAAATAGCAGAATGACAAAAATCAAAGATCCTAAAAATTTAATATATGTAAATAAAGGTTGTCGTAATGACATAAAATCGAACTGGCGGCCAGCAGATTACAAGGACATAATTCTCTCCAAAAAATAAATAAATAATTGAAGGATGCTCTCCTCTGACCTCCATACAATATCACAATGTAGGACTGGTTCACACGGTTGAATTCATAACATCATATTACCATTCATTAAAAGAGCAAGTTCAAAGGATGTTCTGCAGTTCAGATAAACTACCACTCCAAGTACCCACCGCCCACCCAACAGAGGGAAAGGACAAACTCATTGCATGAAAGTAAAAGAAAAGAACAACTGAATTGGTTAGAATATCTTCATTTTAGGCACTCAAGGATGTGGCCTAGTGGTCAATGAAGTGGGTGAGAACCCTGAGGTCTCAAGTTCAAATCCCAGCGGAGGCAAAAAACACTAGGTGATTTCTTCCTATCTATCCAAACCTTGTTGGATAGAGTTACCTAGTACCTGTTGTTGGTGGGAGGTGGCAGGTATCCCGTGGAATTAGTCGAGGTGCGCGCAAGCTCGCCTGGACACCACGTATATAAAAAAAATATCTTCATTTTAGCATCAATCCATTCTTGATCATCATTTCTTCCAATCTCACCGAATAGCCTAATAGAAATTGATTGTAAAGGAAAAGGCGTGCGGTAAAAACATGTCGGGTTTTGGTACTCCCTAAATTGCTTTAAACACATCTTTCACTGTCTTGGTGGTTTCCTGATCACATAATATTGGGCAATTCCAACTCCTCAAGGAGCAACTCCTCCTCAGGAGGACCTAAGAAACAGGCCACATGGCGATACGACAATTCAGAACAAATTTATGCTGAAAATTGTGGATTGACCTGAAATAAATGTCTTCAAAGGCACAGCTACTGTGTCCGGCATAAATAGCCGATTCAGGAAATATGACAAAGGGAATTTAATGGTCGTCATAGAGCTTAGAGACAAGTACAAAAACAAGGATTTAAAATATCCAGTATAAATTTAATTTAAACCACCTTGACACAATGGAAATAAATACTTTGAGAAATTAAGCAAAGTTGTTCATAAAATAATTAAATTACTCGAGGAACATCTATCTAACACTGCCCCTTTCAGTGTTTAATGTGTTTTTTTAGTTGAATCAATACAAGTAAACTTCATCCCGTCCATCTCATTTAGAATTCATCAAAAGAATTTGTAGACACAACCATTTTGGCTCACCAATTACCAAAAGTAGCAGGGGAAATTAATTTCCTAACAAGGGAAAAAGGAAAGTTAGATGCAGAAACAAGATTCTAATTAAAGGAAAGAACTAAAATGGCATTACTTTGAACTTTGACCAGTTGAGGTATCTAGCTTCTACTATTTGCAGACATCAACGGACAACAAGAACAACAACAACAAACCCAGTGATTTCCCACAAGTGGGGTATGGGGAGGAAAGTGCGTACGCAGACCTTACCCCTACCATGGGAGGGCAGAGACGCTGTTTTCAACGGACATCAACGGACCTATCTATATTAATTCAACCAAATCTAGTCCTTTGTAAACGCCACTCTTTGTCCTTATCACCTAATTATATCATTTCTCCCGTTGAATTAAATCAAGAATTTATTTTATACCCAAAACCTTATTCTCCAATCAAAATGATTAAAAATTTCTTAGAAGGTTCTTCTATGAAGACATACATACTCCACATGCCATATTTTCAGGAGAGCTTTCATTTGCCCTTGTTTACAGCGAGTTTGTCGTGCATGAGCTGCCATACGTGTTTTATCATTTATGACGAATATCCTCAAAGTCTAACATGTTTCATGCACTACTCGTCACAATCCCACGTGAATCCCCAAGTAGGAAAAAGAAAAAGACAAGAAATAAAGAATCAACCTCCCCTGAATGAGAGATTGTCTTTTCCCTACTCTGCGAAAGGTCATTTGACGACAAACACAGAATCAGGATGAAATCAGGAAAAGCTTGCAAACCATAATAATATATACATTGCTAAGTACAACTAGATACAGCACATTTGAGAAGCCATTGATCTAGCATAAATACCTCCAGTTGAATCGGCCTTCAATAACTCATCATCAACTCTTTTCACGTTCGATCTCAAACTTTTGACACCCTCCGGATGCTCTTCCAACCCAGGGCTAATCCCGCTATCAGAAAACTCCGTAACCGCATCAGAGAAAGTTTCATCTTCTGATCTATATGATTTGTCACTAATACCACTAATCTCTTTAACAATTGTCTTTCCAACGATAGGACCTAAAACCAAAAAAACAAGATCAACATAAAACACAAGAATTCAGCTGAAAAGAGAAACTAAACTACATTCGTGCAGAAGGCTCGAGATTTACTCACTTGGAGTTTGCTGATCCCCGTCCGAGTGGTGCTCGTCGTCGGAAACAGACGAATGGGTAGAATTATCTGCTGTTTCAGATTCACTAAGCTTATATCCTTCAATTTTTCCACAGACTTTCTTGTGTGATCTTCTGTGTCTAGCACTAGGATGTGGATTTGGAAAAGGCCACCCGCATTTATGACACAAATGCGGTGCATGATTCTCAGGCCCTGAATGTAAGAAACCTCAGTTTCACAAAAAATTATACATGAAAATACAAAGATTAACAGAGCAAAAACAAGAAATAATGCTACAAATAATTACACCCTGAAGAGTATGAACTACACATGTCTGATTATATCTGTGTACATGCTTTTAAGATTAAATAAAACCCCATTTCACAACTCACAACACACACAAAAAAAAAACATAAATTAAACATTGAAAATTAAAAAGATTCATAGAGCAATAACAGGAAATGATGCTTAATAAGTATATTAAAATCAATCACTAACCAAAATTTCACACATTAATAGATACACATATCTTCAAAAATCAAAAGAAAACCCCATTTCCCAACACCCAATAAACTAAAAAAAACCATAAACAAAAACAAAATTCACAGAACAATTAAACATAAATGAAACTAAACATATTTTACCACTCTCATACTCATGTTGACCAAAAGTCAAGATTTTGACCAGTACATGACTTGATACTACAGAAAGGCAATTAGCACAAAAAACAAAAAGTACCAAATAAAGTATGAGAAATGTAGATTCTTCAGCAAACCCTTAAAACCCCTAATCAAGAAACTATATACAAAGAAAAATAAAAAATTTAAATAAAAAAAACAAGATTTCAGTAACCCAAATGAGAAAAGGAAGATATTAACCTGATGGGGTAGTAAATTTGTGATCTTGGCTTTCCATAAAGCAAGAAAATGAGTGAAAAAAACAGCAAGAGAAGTGAAACCTGGAGATGAACAAGTCTGCAGTACGGACAAAAAAAGAAAAGGTTTTGTTAACTAAAAGGAGAAGAAATGTGAAAGAAAGACTTTATTAGTCTTTAGGAGTTATTAAAGTTGGAAAAGTATATGATATTGACAAAGAGGTGGGTGTGATTGGCGGGGTGGGGTGGGGTTTGGGGGTGGGGGGTTGATGATGAGAATGGATAATATTGCAACATGTGAGTGTGTGTGTTATAAAAAACAGTAAATTTGCGATACCTGTCTTTTAACTAGAACTAGAATCCTATGCTTTGGAATCTTCCGGTATGATTGAATGAGTCAAGTTGTGTGCTTGGAATGGTTGTACATTAATGAGATTCATGCTTTTTAATAGATGAAAAAAGGTAGGTACAAGATATTACGCATTCACGCAAGGTCCGGAAAAAGTCGCACCACAAGGGTGTAATGTAGATAATCTATAATTATGAGTTAAATTTGCAGTGTTTCTGGCTTCCTATCAAAGTTTATAATATTATAAATTAATTATTATTTTTTCCATCTCAATTTATTTGATAAATTCAAATTTTAAGAGTTACACGAATTTTTCTTTAATTACGATTTCTTCATATGCTTTGCAAATATTTTGAATTATTAACTACTGTGACTTATAATACTTTGATATAATTTTTAAAAATATAAATTTTGTTTTTAAAAAATTAAAGATTCTATGTTCGAATTCGAATTAAAATTGAGAAGGTTGACTCTCATATACGTAAAAAGAAATTGAGATATAGTACAATATTTTATAGTTTCTTGATATTTGTGAGACTCTTATGGATTATTTCCTTATCTGATATGGAATAAAATTAAAGTATAGGGATTTATAGAATGTTTGGGTTGTTTTGGTAAGAAATGAAGGAATACAAATTATTTCTTTTTTTAAGTTTGGTAAGGAAATTAAAAAGAAACTAAAAGTAGATGAGTTAGATCGTATCAAATTTGTTGAATAATATCAAGATGAAGTTGATGAATTGCAAATGCAACTCAATGGCATGCGTAAATCCACCAGTCATAGTTCTGTAAAGTCGAACCAGGCAACTTACAAGTCAACTGGAGAAGGGCTTGCCAGAACAGAGTCCACTAGTACCAACACAAATGGGAGAACCAAAAATGGATCAAGTCCTACGTGTCACCACTGTAATAAAAATGGACACAAATATTCCTTTTGTCGATTTCGTAAGCCAAATGTCTCAGAATGGATTTGGAAACCCCAAAAATAATCATGAATCTAGTAATACTAACCAATAAGGACCCAAACAAGCTTGGGTACCTAAAAGAAAGTGATAATTATATTTTGTAGGAAAACCACAGAAGGAGTCACGAAGGAAAATGGTACTTGGATAGTGCGTGTTCCAGTCACATGACAGGTGATAAAAACCTGTTTAAAGAAGTTACAAAAATAGATGGAGGAAATGTCAAATTTGGTGATGACTCAAAAGGAAAGATGGTCGGTACCGGAACAGTTCCTTTCAATAATTACTGTGATATCACTGAAGTTTATCTTGTTGACGGACTTAACTACAACCTTCTAGAGTATAAGTCAGCTATGTGACTCAGGGTATGAAGTAAAGTTCAAGAAAACAGGCTTTGCTATTGAAGATGAGACAGTTAAAATAATCCTCCCAGGTAAAAGGTATGGAAATGTTTATATTCTTGATGGTTTTGAAAATATAGATGGTCATATTTGCTTAACGTCCATATCTGATGATCCATGGTTATGGCATAAGAAACTTGGCCATGCAAGCATGCATTTGATAGAAAAACTTTTCAAGCATGATTTAGTTATTGGTTTACCCAAACTCAATTTTTCTAGAAATCATGTATGTGATGCATGTCAGATTGGTAAACAAACTAGAAATTCTTTCAAAAACAAAGATGTTGTATCCACTTCAAAACCCTTGCAATTGCTTCATATGGACTTATTTGGACCTACTAGAACTGCTAGCATTGGAGGAAAACGATATGCATTTGTTATTGTTGATGATTACTCATGTTTTACTTGGGTAATTTTTCTATCTCACAAAGATGAAGCTTTGAAAAATTTCGAGATCTTCTGTAAAAAGGTCGAAAGAGAAAAGGGATATCTTATTACAACTATTCAAAGTGATCACAGAGGAGAATTTGAAAGCAGAGCATTTGAAGATTTTTGTAACGATCAAGGATACACTCACAACTTCTCTGCTCCAAGGTCACCCCAACAGAATGGAGTTTTTGAAAGGAAAAATAGGACTTTACAGGATATGCAAGAACTATGATACTAGAATATTCACTGCCAAATTACTTTTGGGCAGAAGGAGTAAGTACAGCTTGTCACATTCTCAATCGATGTCTCATAAGACCCATCCTGAGGAAGACTCCATGTGAACTGTGGAAAGGTAAACGACCCAATATAAGTTACTTTCATTCTTTTGGAAGCAAGTGTTTCATTCATAATAATGGTAAGGACAATCTTGTAAAATTCGATCCAAGAAATGACGAAGGTATTTTTCTGGGTTATTCATTGAATAGTAGATCAATCTATAATAAACGCACGTTGTGTGTAGAAGAGTCAGTACATGTTATCCTTGATGAGAATAACACTTCGTCCAAGAAAGGAATTACTGCAGGTGATGAAGATCAAACACAGGTAATTCAGGAGACAAACAAATCTCAAGAGTCAACTAATAAACCTGACAGTGTGGTAGAGTCAACTAATGAGATTAGCAACAGTCAATCAGAACCTCCAGAGGAGTCAACTACTCATACAATTCGTCCAAATGAATGGAGAAGCGAACGGGAATATCCTCAAAAGTTCATCATAGGGGATCTAAGCGAAGGAATAAAAATAGGGGAGCTCTCAAGAAAAAAGCTAACATAGCATTGATTTCCCAGATTGAGCCAAAGAAAATAGAGGAAGCTTTTGAAAGACTCAAGCTGGCTGCAAGCAATGCAAGAAGAGCTAGATCAATTCGACAAAAATCAAGTATGGAAACTGATGCCCAAGCCTGAAAATGCTCCCGTAATTGGAACAAAGTGGGTTTTCAGAAATAAGCTGAATGGGGATGGAAAAATTGTGAGAAACAAAGCCAGATTAGTTGCTCAAGGATACTCTCAACAAGAAGGAGTCGACTATAACGAAACCTTCGCTCTAGTAGCTCGACTAGAATCTATACGAATTCTTCTTGCATATGCATCCTTTAAAAGATTCGGGATGTTCCAGGTGGATGTTTTGAATGATTTCATTGAAGAGGAGGTATCCGTGAAACAACCTCCTAGATTTGAAGATTTAAAGTTTCCCTACCATGTGTATAAACTGACCAAAGCGTTGTATGGACTGAAACAAGCTCCACGAGCATGGTACGAAAGACCTAGCTCATTTTTTATTGATCACGAATTTACAAGAGGTAAAGTAGATACTACCCTGTTTATTAAAAGATCATCAGAAGGTAATCTCATTATTCAAGTTTACGTTGATGATATTATTTTTGGTAGCGCTAATCCTCTTTGTGCAAGAAATTTTCAAATCTTATGCAAAGTGAGTTTGAAATGAGTATGATGGGGGAGCTAACGTTCTTTCTTGGACTTCAAATTCAACAATCTGAAGAAGGAACGTTCATATGTTAGACAAAATATACAAATGAGTTGATTCAAAAGTTCGGTATGAGCAATGCCAAAGCTATTGGCACACCAATGAGTCCTTCAACCAGTCTTGACAAAGATGAACAGGGAAATCCTATTGATGAAACTAAGTATCGTGGAATGATTGGCTCACTTCTTTATCTAACTGCTAGTCGATCGGATATTATGTTTAGTGTTTGTAAATATGACATGTTTCAGTCAGCTCCTAAAGAATCACATCTGACTACAGTAAAGAGAATTATTCGATATCTTATTTGAACTGTCTCTCATGGATTGTGGTATCCACACTCTAATAATTTTAAACTATAAGGTTTTTCATATGCTGATCTTGCAGGTGATAAGGAAGACAGAAAAAGTACCAGTGGAACATGCCAACTACTTGGAAAGGCACTGATATCTTGGAACAGTAAAAAGTAAGGATCAGTCGCATTATCCACAACTGAGGCTGAGTATATCGCCATTGGACAATGTTGTGCACAATTACTATGGATATCTCATCAATTGGGTGACTATGAATTATTCTTTAAACCCATACCAATTGTCTGTGATAACTCTAGTGTTATATGTCTCTCAAAAAATCCTGTGCATCATTCTAGGGCAAAGCATATAGACATCAAGCATCATTTTATTAGAGATCATGTCCTTAAGGGAAATATAGAACTATCTTTTGTTAGAACTACTGATTAATTAGCGGATATTTTTACTAAGCATTTACTAGAGGACAGATTCTGCTTTTTAAGAGAATTACTTGGTATTACTTGTATTAATCATTAATATTAGGACCTATGTATTACTATATGGCTAATGCTCATTTTTTAATCATTAATTGCTCCTCCGAGTTCCCTTCCTTTTCCTCTCTTTTCACATCAGTTGCAGAGTTCAAAGAAGGAAAACCAATCATCACGTCTGATCACTGACACCCCTTCATTTTCAGTACTCAACCGTCAGAAACCCTTCTTTTAATACCTGAAACCCCTTTTCAATCTCCATCGTCTCTATCGCCTAGAAACCATCTCTAAAAACTTTCCTCAACCAAAGCTTTTCCATGGTCAAACACTCCAAAAATCCCTCAGCCTCTACCAGGAAGAGTACTCGCTCAAGAGCAAAACCCCATTCTCAGCCTCCAGAACAAGTAGACCTAGGGTCCGACCATTCAGAAGGTTTTGCCTCCTCTCAGGCGGACCTCTCAGATCATTCTCATACTTCAGGAGAAAAAGTCTTGGGAAAAAGACCTATGGAAGACCCCCCTAAATCCTTTACTCCAAAGAAGTCAAAAATAGATTTCTCCAGCTCTTTAGAGTCTGGCCTAAATTTCTGGGATTCTCCAAACATGGATTTTTTCATCGCTTTGAAAGACAAGCCAATTGCTCATGGGAGGGTAGTCAACCTTGATGACATGGAAGCCCTAAATTGTAAGGTAAAAGATTTGTTCGTCTATCAAGGCTGGTCAAAATTCTTTTTTGTTCCCCTTCCTAAAGTTTATGAACCCCTAGTGAAAATATTTTATGCAAATCTTTGCTCTAGTAAGTCTGACAAGTTGGAATCCTTAGTGTTAGGGAAGCGCATTGTTCTTGATTGTGCCATGTTTGACTTAATTTTTTAGTGTAAGTGTTCTGGTTTTCCCATACTTTTCAAAAATTACTGGCCTGATGATTTTGAAATCTCTTTTGATCAAGCAAAATGGTGTATTGCTGAGTGTCCATCTGAATCTCTCCCAAATCAGTTAGGTCCAAGTGATGTTAGTTTTGAAACTCGTGTTCTAGCCCACATTATTGCAACTACTCTGCTTTCTCGTACTGGTTCTTTCTCAACCTTCTCTCAAAGAGATACTTTTCTTGTCTATTGCCTTGTGACAAAACTCAAGATCAAACTGTCCTCCTGAGTCATCAATTTTATGATTGAAAGTGTTGTTGATCCCATCAGTCTGTCCTATGGCATGGCCATCACTCACATTCTGGAAGCTCATAATATCTCCATCTCTGAATATCCTTTCATCTTTGTTTTAAAATCTTACAATTCCAGAGTGTTGGCGAGTATGGGGTATATGTGTGTGAAGGGCTCATGGTTAAGAAGCAAGAAGGTGAGGTCAAACTTGTTCAACCTAAGTCAAAGTCCAAACCCTCTGTTTTCCATCATAGTCCTAGTGACCCTGACCTTGCTGAGAAACTTGCTGCCATTGACAATCAGTTGTCCACCATCAAAGATCTTCTTGCTGTTACTCAGTCCATTGTTGGAGACATTCATGCAATCTCTAAAGAAACAGGGTCTGATGTGTCAAAGATCAGAGCTGCAATTCTCAGAGTTAGGGAAAACGCAGTCAAGGCATTCAAGGAGGTACACAACATGCTTGATAGAGTGATTGTCTCAGCCAGTGCCAGCTTTGATCAATTGAAGGAGGCGATTTACAACACTCTTACCTATTTCTTGAGTCGCTAATGTGGAAGTATTAGACAATATTTCTTGCGTTGTTGGACTGTTTTGTTAGACATATCATGCTATAAATCCTGTTTAGTATATAGTATGTTGTTATCTGCTATTTTGCTGATGCCCAAAAGGGGGAGAAGGGATATATATATAGTCGTGAAGGTACATGCAGGGAAGTAGACTAGAGGTACACGCGTCACCTCTTGAGGGGGAGTCATAGATCCTGCAGAAGAAGTCAACTAAAGAAAGTAGTCTCAACAGCAAAGTCAACCACACTCATTGAAGGGGAGTAAAATACAGGGAAGTCAACTGATGTTTACATATATTATTTTGTCATCGTCAAAAAGGGGGAGATTGTTAGGTTTTAGTTTTAATGATGAAATAATATAATTGCTCTTGGTATAGAGACTCAAGGAAAGTATCCAAGATTGGAGGAATCAATTAAAGCAACTCAAGGAAAACATCCAAGATTGAAGGAATCAATCAAAGACAAGGAAATCAATCCGAGAATGATTGAAGCGGAAAAGAAGTATCGAAGATCTTGCAAGATGATCAATCAAGTTGCTATTACTGGAAGGACCAAAAATCAAGGAGTAAATCCGGCGCTATCAAGACCTGTAGAAGGAAAACTATTAAAGTCCTTTCATCAAGGAAGGGCAATGGCAAATAACCTTATTCTTGGAAATAATCAATTTCTTTCCAAGGATCAAATCTCTTGGGTTGGCAAATCTCTTCAGCAACGGCCTCTTACAAAGTATTTATACACATCCTTAAGCCTTAGAAAAATATACTTTGATTGAACCAAATACCCTCTTTTTGTTCTACTGCAAACAAGTATTGTAGCTCTATTAGATCTGCTGTGTAACAAGTTAGAGAAGAAAGAGAGAAAAATACTGGTGAGGCATTGTATCAAAAAGAAACAAGTGACATAGAAACTGAGTCATTGGTGTAAACCACACCATTCACGATTGTACTCTAGAAACTCATTCACTGAAAGAGAACTCCCTTGCAACCCAAGGGGACTGGACTAGGATTCACATTAAATCCGAACCAGTATAAAAATTTTGGTATTTTTAATTCCTGCACTTTATTTCTACATCTTAATTTCTGTTCTTCATATTATCTCGTTATTACATCTAGTCGACTAATTAGAAAACTAATCAACTAATAGCGATTAAAATATAAAAATAATCAATTCACCCCTCTTGTACTTTCAGGTTGAATTGATAACTCTGCTTTGATCTTTTCGACTGAATAAAGAATATTTCCATCATTCACTTAGCTTACTAGGAAGGTTTTTGCAAATTATAGGCTACTGATTTTCCCAATAAAAAAAAGAAGAAGAAAAAAAGAAAATTAAAAAGAAATAGTGTTCTTGATTAGAATACCTATGAAAATGGTTGACTTTCGGACCGCACCTTCCATCATTTTTCATTTTTTAGAAAATTTAAATAAATTATTATACAACTAATACCTTTGTAGTCAATCAAAACGCCAAATTCATATTTATTATTGACTTTCGGACATTGATGATTTATTAAAATATCTATATGAAATATGTGCCTGAATCAAATAGTAACGATTTTCCGACTAATTATATAAAAGGGGATTTCTCTTGTTTTCAATAATATGATTTTCAGGAATTAGTTTAATATGGTAAAATGTCAAATTAATTGGTCACAGTAACAAAAAGACCAGCAGTTATATTTAAGCAAGTGAGCACAGTTCAAATATATGAGCTTAGTCCTTAACAAGAGGGTCGAGTCCAGTGGCGAAACTAGAATTTTTTCTAAAGATATTCAAATTTGAAAGAAGTGGAAAAAGATTCCCGACAAAGGGTGTTAAATATGTGTTGTATACCTCTAAAACGTAATATTTTATCTATATACACAGTGCAATTTTTCGACGAAGGGTGGTCAGCTTGTGACCATGTGGCTTCGCCACTAGTCGAGTCTTAGATATTGAGTCGCTTCTTGCTAGAAAACACTTGTATCTTTTAAAGTGAGATTTTTCAAATACAAATTCAGATTAGCCGAATTTTAAATCAAATATCAGACACAGAGTGAAATTTTTTTTAAAAAAATAAAAAATAAAAATAATATATATATATATATATATATATATATATATATATATATATATATATATATATATATATATATATATATATATATATATATATATATATATATATAAATTAAGAGGATCCAACGGTCTAATTTCATGTATCTTTTTCAGTTTTATAAGGTACTACCACATATGCATCAAGATTACTGTCATTTTCCTCTTTATTATTTTTGTTCTTTTATTTATTTATTTATTTATTTATTTATTTATTTATTCCCTCCGTTTCAAATTAGATGAGGTACTTTCTTTTTTAGTTTGTTCCAAAATAAATGGCACATTTCTAAATTTGAAAATAATTCAACTTTAAACTCTTCATTTATCCTTAATGAGAAACTTTTATAACCACAAAAATATTATGACCCCACAAAGCTTTTACCCTTAAGCTTTTAAGACCATAAATTTCAAAAGTTTTTTTTTTTAAAACTCCGTATCGAGTCAAACAAATTCGTCAAAATTGAAACGGATGGAGTATTTATTTTGTTGAGTCTCCTTTTTGGGAAGCATAAACAAGCGGACAAATAAGCAGATTCGTCGTGGTTGGGCAATTAAAATGCATTGTTATTATCCAACAGAAAGTGTTGTCACATGCCTGTGACTATTATATTAATCACAATCTAATTATGTGGTTAAGCATCTTAACCTAAGTCAACAAAATCGGGTGACAATACACCAAATGAAAACTAAAAAAAGAAAAACAAACAAAGTCTTTAAGTTGGATTTTTGGTTCTAAATTTTCAAGAGCAATTAAAAAAAAAGTTGTTACATTGGCTACCAAACACTAATCGTTCTGCAAATTGAATTTGTTAAAATACTTTTGAAAAATAGAAAATCTTTTATTTTTTTCTAGATCACTCTTACTGTTTTAATTAGCCCATTATTAGTTAAGTTAAAGTTTTAGAAGAGATAAGGAATATAGAGAATTAGTCTAATTTAGGCTATTAAATGTTTTATAGTGTGTCTGCAAAATTTTAAAATACGAATAATATAAACAGGAGGGAACATAAAAATTGTTATTTATGCAAACCCAAGAAGAAGAAAAAAGATTTCCAAGTTACAAACTATTTTGGAGAATTTTTTCTTTGACGTTTAGTTAAACACATTTCTTGTAAAAAGAAAGTGAAATGTTTTGCAAAAACATTTTTTCAGAATTTCGAAATTACCCGAACCCAAGAAGAAGAAAAACGTTTTCCAAGTTACAAACTATTTTGGAGAAGTTTTTCCTTTGACATTTAGTTAAAAAACATTTTTTGCAAAAAGAAAGTGAAATGTTTTTGCAAAACATTTTTTCAGAATTTCAAACCAAATGCCAGTTTTCATAGATAAATATATGGACGAAGATTTATGATGGGATGAATAAGATTACTTTACCCTTAATTAGAGGTTTTGATTTTGCACCTTGATAATGAAAAAAAGAAAATCCTAAGAGGGAGCGTTTTTCCCTAAAATAAAACTTACAAGGCGCGAATCAAAATTAGTCGAGATCCTAAAGTATATAAAAAACTAAGTGGAAAACCAAAAAAAAAAAAAAAAAAAAAAAGAGAGAGAGACTAATATAAGGGTCCAGAAGGTGTCGATATAAAGTCACTGACAGTGGATTTTATATTATGGACTATTATTTAATTTGAAGCATTTAATCAACCATTGTCGATAGAATCCAAGTGACAAGAGATGTTAATACCTGAATATTCAAATTAATTATATTGATTAAAATAATATACGTCACAATTATTAATTTGGTAAAAGAATTTGACAAGCAATTTAAAAAGGTTTCTTTATGAATTTATATTGTTGATTCTTGTGCAAATGACTCCATGCATGTTACAAGCATCTTTTTTTTAAAACATAAGTGGAGACAAATTAATAATATGCTTTCAACAAACTCATGCTTTTGTAGGAGTCAGATCCAGCATTTATTTTTATATAGGTGTGAGCATAAACTTTAATTGCATATTAGGATCTTGAACATGATAATCTTATACAAAATTATACAGAAAATATATCTGAATCATAAGTCATCATCGTGAAGCGGAAGCGGTAATTCAAATTGATTTTTCGCCCATTGCCCTAGCTTTCGTTACCGCCGACTTTAGTGATGGAAGAGAGAAAAATAAAATACGGTATCCCTAATGGGTGGGGTGAGGACCAATTTATAAAGGTTCTCACTTAATCCGGTACGTCCATCAAGTAACCGATCGGACGGATGAGATTTGCTCATTAATTAAATATTAATTTTGGGCCTTAAACACGTAGAAAAATCTTATATTCTCCCACTTGGCCCAATAATCATATAGCATTAATATTTAATCATATAAACATTAGTTGCGCATAAACAAATCTCTTCTATAATCTCCATCATAAATTCTATAACACGATAAACTACTAAATGTGAGTTATGGCGGTTATATATAATTTGTCTACATACTCCCTTCCATATACTACAACATTAGCAGTTCATCGTACCAGGTCCATAAGCTATAAAATATTATGGTCCACAATAATGTCTAATTGAGACTTATCCTGTAACATCTCAAAACAATAATGTGTACACCATTATGAGAAACATGAATCATTAATGTATATCATAAACATATAAATGGGCTCAGAGTGTCAAAACATCATAAATACATCAATCATAAATACAACCAAGACCCATTCTATGTACATGTTCTTTAAATATCTTTGGCCGTAAACCTTTCGTTAATGGATCTGCAATCATGAGATCAGTTCTAATATGCTCAAGTGACACTCTTTGTTTCTGAACTTCCTCCTTGACTGTAAAGTACTTTAATTCCATATGTTTGGCACCTTTGGAGTACTTATCATTATTGGAGAAGAATATTATTGCAGATTTATCACAGTGAATTTTCAGCGGCTTGGTAATGGCGTCGACAACCCCAAGTCCTAAAATAAAGTTTCGCAGCCATAATGCATGAATTGTGGCTTCAAAACATGCCACGAATTCTGCTTTCATCGTGGATGTAGCAATGACAGACTGTTTGGCACTCTTCCACGATATTGCCCATTCAGCTAATTGGAACAAATAACCAAACGTGGACTTTCTAGTGTCAATACATCCAGCGAAATCTGAATCTGAGTATCCAACAACTTTCAAATGCTTGGATCTCCTATACATGAGCATGTAATCCTTCGTTCCTTTCAGGTACCTCAAAACTTTCTTTGCAGCTTTTCAGTGATCAATTCCTAGGTTACTCTGGTATCTTCCCAGCATCCCGACCGTAAAATTAATATCTGGTCTTGTGCAAGTCTGAGCATACATCAGACTACCAACAATAGAAGAGTAAGGAATTGATTCCATTTTCTTTCGTTCTACATCATTCTTAGAGAATTGCATGAGACTAAATTTGTCCCCTTTTTGAATTGGAACAATTCATGCTGAACAGCTATTCATGTTAAATCTCTCTAGAACTCTTTTGATATAACCTTTTTGTGACAATACTAATAATCCTTATGATCTATAATGGAATATTTCTATTCCTATCACATAAGATGCCTCACCCATATCTTTTATTTCAAAATTCTTAGAGAGAAAATCTTTAGTCTCACGCAATATGACTAAATTATTAGCATCAATTAGAATATCATCAACATATAGGACTAAAAATATAAACTTGCTCCCACTGATCTTTTGGTATATACATCGATCAACGGTATTTTTCACAAATCCAAAAGATGTTATGGTATCATTAAACTTTATATACCATTGTCGTGAGACTTGTTTAAGTCCATATATTGACTTCTTCAGTTTACACACCATTTGACTTTTTTCTTTAGTTTCGAAACCCTATGGTTGGTCCATATAAACTTCCCCCTCGAGGTCTCCATTAAGAAAGGCAGTTTTCACATCCATTTGGTGCAACTCTAAATCATAATGAGCCACCAACGCCATAATAATTCTTAACGAGTCTTTCTTTGAGACCGGTGAAAAGGTCTCTTTATAATCAATGCCTCCTTTCTGAGTATAACCCTTGGAAATAAGTCTGGCTTTGTATCGTTCAATATTTTCATTTGAATCATATTTGGTCTTAAAGACCCATCTACACCCGATTCTTTTAGAACTTTCTGGCAATTCAACGAGATCTCAAACTTTATTGTATTCCATGAATTTTAGCTCTTCCTTCCCGGCATCAATCCATTTGTCAGACTCATTACTTTCTATGGCTTGTGAAAATGAAATCGGATCCTTATTAAGACCAATGTTAAAATCTGACTCTTGCAAATAAACCACGTAATCATCCGAAATAGCCGATTTTCTAACTCTTTGAGATTTTATTAATGGCATTTCTTGTGGTTCATTTGTGTCATATATTTGTAAGTTAGTTTCTTCATGAAGTGTTTCATCCAAATGTTGCTCGGTATTATCAAAGTGTTTTTCAACAACTTGAACAATATTTGGTATTTGTGTGAAAGTAGGCACATTCGTGGGTAATAGAATATTGACCCTCACCTCTTTTATTTCCACACTTTGCTTTTCAACACTTCTACTAACTTTACCATTCTCAATGAATCTTGCATTACCGGTTTCAACAATTCTCGAATTATGGTTTGAACAGTAAAACACATACCCTTTAGATTTCTCTGGGTAACCAATAAAGTAACCACTTACTGTTCGAGAATCTAATTTCTTTTCTTGTGGATTATAAACTCTAACTTCCGCTGGGCAACCCCAAACATGCAGGTGCCTTAAACTAGGTTTCCTTCCTATCCACAGTTCAAAAGGGGTCTTTGGAACTGCCTTATTAGGAACCCTGTTTAATAAATATATATCATTTTTAAGAGCATACATCCACAATAATTTGGGTAATGAGGAATTACTTATCATGCTCCTAACCATATCCATAAGTATTCGATTACGCCTTTCTGCAACATCATTTTATTGAGGTGTTCCCGGCATAGTATACTGTGCACATATGCCATGTTCCTCGAGGAACTTTGCAAATGGACCTGGATATTATCCCGATTTATTATATTTTTTATAATATTCGCCACCTCTATCTGACCTAATAATCTTTACCTTTTTATCTAATTGCCTTTCAACCTCATTAACAAATACTTTGGGAGCATCTGTTGCTTGAGATTTTTTTTCAGCAAATAGATGTATCCATAACGTGAAAAATCATCGATAAAAGTGATAAAATATATCTCTCCACCAAAAGATGGAACATCAAAGGATCCACAAATATCGGTGTGTATAATTTCAAGAAGTCGGGTGTTTCTTGTGGAACCTTTCTTATTTTGCTTGGTTTGCTTTCCCTTAATGCAATCCAAACATATAGTAAGATCAGTCAAATTTAGAATCAGAAGAATCTCATTCTTTACTAATCTTTCTGATCTTTCTTTGGATATATGACCCAAACGTCTATGCCACAAATAAGCAGAACTTTCATCTAGTGAACTACGTTTAATTCCAACATTATGTTGAACAGTAAGAAGGGATTCAGAAAAATCAATATCGAGTTTCAATTTATATAAACCATCACTAAGAAAACCAGAACCATAAAAACAGTATTCTTATATAAATTGAAACATCCATTTCCAAACTTTAAATCAAATCCAGAAACATCAAATCTTGAAAGAGAAATCAAATTCCTAGAAACTGAATGTACATAAAGAGTCTGTAATAGATCAAGATGACGTCCAGTCTCCATGATCAAACGATAAGTGCATATGCCTTCAATTGGAGCCTTTATACGATTTCCCATGAACAAGAAATCCTTATTTGGATTTGTAGTTTGGATCATAAAGGATCCCTGTAACGTAGTAGGTACATGAGCAGTTGCACCAGAATCAAGCCACCAAGTATTTTTTGGAACTTCTATTAAATTTGATTCGAAATATACAAAAACACTCATTGTACCTTTCTTTTCGAACCAAGCTTTACGTTTCAGACAATCTTTCTGATAGTGTCCTTCCTTGTTACAGAAATGACACGTATCTACCTTATATTCCTTCTTAGCATCATGTGGAGCTTTAGCAAGTACTTTCTTCTTCTTGAACTTGTTGGGCTTCACTTTAAGTCATTTATCAACTCCTTGACCCATGAGGTTAATTGAATGACTCCCTTGTTTCTTAAGTCTTGACTCCTCCTGAGTAAGCATACTGGACAATTCATTAACATTCCACTTATCCTTAATAGTGTTATAGTTAATTTGAAAAGGCCCATACTCAGGAGGCAACGAGTTCAGAATAAACTGAGCCAAGAAGGAATCATCCACTTTCATCCCCAAGGTCTGAAGCCTTGATGCAATGTTAGTCATCTCGATGATATAGTTTTGCATACTACGCGACCCATCAAACTTCATGGTCGTGAGTTCAGCCATTAGTGTACCAACGAGAGACTTATCTGCAGAACGAAAACGTTCTTCCACAAACTTCAGGTATTCCCTGGCACTTTCTGGTTGTGGAATAGTACTCTTAATGTTGTTGGCAATATTCATTCGTATAAACATAAGGCTTAGCCTGTTAGAGCGTTCTCATGCTTTATGGAAAGACTTCTTATCCGCACTGCTCGAATCAGTAATGGCAGCGGACTTATCATTCAGCAGAGCCAAGTCAAGATCCATCACACCTAAGTGAAACTGGACTTGTTCACGCCATTCAGAGAAGTTCAATCCGTTGAACACAGTAACAGACGAAGCAAGCGAATTAAAAAGAATAGCTGCAAAATAGATAATACATGCTCACAAATCAATATGGATTCAACAAAACAGTTAAAGCATATCGCAATTCTCCTTTGGGTAAATACTACGACACACTATCATAATTTAAATATCATTTAGTCTTTAATAGGTAATTAAATATTTTTAACCAAATATATATATGCCATCTTTGGACAGACAATATATATTTGACTAAGAATATTAATTTACCTCATTATATTCACTATTCATAGAATAATTAATTCACCTCTGGGTAAATTCTTAAGTTATAGCAATAGTGAGAATTAATTTATCCACTAATTTTTAATTATAGGCATTTAATTAATTTTATGGATAAATTATAATTTTATGTATGCATATTTTCATAAACAAACTAGTTTGGCCACTTTAACTATATAACATAAGTGCACACACAAAATAGAGATTATAAGATTTTATGCATGTGAATACTTTAAATAATCCAGTTTGGTCACTTTGGTGACTAACAAACTATATAATCAATAATTACATACATAAAATAAACAATGAATGGCTTTATCAACCAATAGTCCACAACATATTACTTAAATATTGACTTCTACCTCTCAAACAGAAACAATAACGAGCCAAACTTTATATCAAACAATTGTTAAAAGGCAAGGATTAGATAAACTGCTACATAAAGTATCTCATTATTACCTATTATATTTTATATTTAGTGGGCCATAATCCAATTATCATGGTATTTTTGATCAAAACCCCAAAGCTGCCGTTTTCTATCTTCAATATACTTTTATTATTTTAACATCAAATAATCTGAAGCGGAGGCGTAAGAATTCTCATGCTACTTTTAAGAGTTAAAAACAGAGATGAATTTAGCGGATAAAATCAATGAATTCATAATCAATAATTAGGGATGTAACTTCCACCATCCAAAACTGAAATCGACAAATCAAACAGAAAGTCACTAGAGTTTATATCCATCGTAATATTTTATCTATAAACAGAAGACTTCACACGCACAATTAAATTATTTAAAAATATGTGAAGTTCTGATTTTATAAAGCAGCATCATAACGCTGACATAATCAAAATATATAAAACTTCTTTGATGAAAATTATCAGTTCAAACAATCCAGACTCTGGTACCACATGTGAGCATAAACTTTAATTGCATACCAGGATCTTGAACATGATAATCTTACTCAAAATCATATAGAAAACATACCTGAATCGTAAGCCATCATCGTGAAGCGGAAGCGTTAATTCAAATTACTTTCTCTCCCCTTGCTCTAGCTTTCGTTACCGCCGACTTTAATGATGGAAGAGAAAAATAAAATACGATAACCCTAATGGGTGGGGAGAGGACCAATTTATAGAGGTTCTCACTTAATCCGATACGTCCATCAAGTAACCAATCAGACGGATGAGATTTGCTCATTAATTAAATATTAATTATGGGCCTTAAACTTATTGGGCCACCAATAAACGTAGAATTTTTTTACAATAGGAGTATTATTCATTTCCATAGTTGAAACTTTTTCTTTTTAACGATAGCGGTATTCTAAAAACGATAAAGTTGTTTCGGTGTAAAGTTAGAACAACGATAAAGTTGTCTCCGCATGACCTATAGGTGACGGGTTCGAGCCGTGAAATTAGCAATTGACGTTTGTATTAGGGTATATTGCCTACATCACACTCTTTTGGGATGTGGCCCTTCCTCGGACTCTGCAAGAATGCAAGATATATTTCGTGCACCGGGTTGTCTTTTTGGTGTTTGAGCAAAATTGTGTGCATCTTTATTATTTTCCCGAGTATTTGGTATCTTTCAGTAGCACAGGTACCACCATACCAAGTGATTCTGTCCAACAATGCTTAGACTTGTACGAAAGAATCGCCAACTATTTTTTGCCCCGACTTGGATTTAAATATGAGACCTCATGATTTTCTTCTCATTTTATTGATAACTAGACGACACTCAAATAAATAATATTATGATAATTATTTTTAAAACAAAAATTAATATGCTTGCAATTTAACCACAAGATTAGACTAATTGGTTCACTGAGTTGGGTACACAATCACAAATGTATTGACAGAATCTACTCTTTTTTTCCCTAAAAAATATAGGCTTATTTCTTTTTGGATAACACAATGAAAATTAATTAGTAATATTTTTTCATGAAATTTGTTTCAATAAAAATTAGTAATTTTATGTTAGTTTTTAGCATTCAAAATTAATTGTGCAATATAAAAGGCCCTAGTATGTCATTTTGAAGTAATTTGCATCTTCTTTAAGATGTGGAATTCCAAATGCAGTTGGGTAAACATTTGCCCCCACCCAGTGTTTAATTTATCCTGAACTATTAAAAATTAAATTGATAAATATATTAATTAGCATGGTTAAGTAATAAATATGTATATGAAAGACACATAATATTATTAATTAATAATTAATTTGGTGTAAACATCGAATGGGAATAAATTTTTATCACACAATTATACATATTGGGTAACAAATGAATGCCAGAGCCCTTATATAGGTACCAATTAAATTATAAATTTCTTAGACTTTTATTGAAGCTGAAAACAATTATCTCTCTCACCAAATATGAGGAAAATCAAAGTTATCATAAATAGTGCTACTCTAATTATTGTGCTATATGTTGCGTAGGATAACTACCTGGAAAGAAGAAATAAGAAAAATGACATGTCTAGCCGCTCTCAAAATAATTATCGAAAATATTATTTTTTTTTGTATAATATATATTTTGTATGTCATATAAAAAAATTATATAAATTTTATACACTTTTTCAATTACCGAATATAAATAGTTTCTAGTGCAGGCTAAAAATGATAATACCCCAAAGAAATAGGTAATTAATATGGACCCACAAAAATCCAAAGGCCCGTAATAGTTTAAGCCCAAAGTTGGGCCCACTAAGAGACCTTTGTCCTCTAGTTTCACGTGCTTTTCAGAGGACAACTTTTTCCCAGATAATTTTCCTTTTGTTTTTCTCGGATCCGAAATCCTTTTCAGATAAAGCTTAATTTGGATAGCATTAGACAAAAGACCAACCTAGTACTAAGAAATATTTGGTAATTGCACATATTATAAAACTAATCAACTACTTTTTAGGTCCATATGTGATAACACAAGCATTTATTAGGGAAAATAACACTATATAGCCGCTATCAAAATAATAATCGCGTATATATATATATATATATATATATATATATATATATATATATATATATATATATATATATACATACATTTGTGTTATATAAAAAAATTATAAAAAATTATATATTTTTTCAGTTATCAAATGTAAATAGTTTCTGGCGCAGGCTAAAAGTGAAAAACAAAACTCCATTTATTATGATATTATCGAATGTGGGTTGATACCTTACTATCTCAATAAGTAGTTACAAAATTTGATTCAGAATTTGGACTTATGCATTAGGGACTTAGTGTTTACAAATGAAAGGTAAGAAAGAATATGAAAAAAGAGAAAGTAAACAAAAAACAAAGGAAAAAGTCAAAAGTTTTTTTAATTTTATTTTATATATACAAAAATTTATGTGATGAGGATTCTGATATCAAGCGACTGAGAGTAATACAACTTTAAAGGGGTTTAAAACATTTGTTTTGATCAAGTTCAGATATCTAGATGAAATCTCATAGACTAGAGGGGCTAAAATATCAAAATCGAACAAGTAAAAGTGTCAATTGGTAAATAGACGAAATCATCCGTTTCTCTCGTGACGTTCATCAATTGCGGCCAAAGCATCTTGAAGTGTTACCAAAAGACGACCCACCTTGAAAATTTAGAACAGTAATATACATATACAACTATTAATTAGAATATCAAATACAAGTTATAATCGAGTATTAATGACAATTAGTTATCAATGATATAGACTATATCGATAGTTTCGTTCGGTCTGCATGCTTGGGACCAGCATAAATAAAGAAGTGTTTGGTTTGGTTTGAATTCAGGCACGACCCGCTCGTCTGCTGCTAGGCCCAGAAATGGCGTCGGGCGAGGGTGTCGCTATGCCCCGTAATGAATCACATGGTCTTTTGACCTTAGTTTGATTCCGACGGTCGACATAGATCTCATGAGACCCGCCCACTATTATTACAAAAAGAGCCCCGCCCTTTCATTCGCTCCTAGGAAATTAAGAACCTTTTACTTAATACTATGCTACTCTAACTTTGTCCAAAAAAGTGGAATAAGAATATCCACAATGCCATCATTTTGTGGCCGATAGTAGTACAGTAAATGGTGCCTTCCTCTTCAACGCCGTGTATAATTGACCCGCGCAAAAGCAGAAGAATCTCATATCTCAAATTTGGAGGAGCATCTAACACAATTCATCTAGTATTTCCTTTCATTAGCTTGAGATCCCAACTAGTGTGGTCAAAGCAATAGCTCCATCGTTTAAAGCGATGCAAAGCGAAGGGTCATCGATAGGGGCAGAGCAGGTGGACGGAAGAGGGTTTAGCCGAACCCCCTTCGCCAAAAATTATACTGTATATAGAAAGTTAAATTTTTTTCATATATATATTAGGTGTTGAATTCCTTTTAAGTATGTTTGCTTTTTAAATTTTTTGAATATCCTATCGGTGAAAATCTTGCTTCCCCGGCTAATCATCGGTTATTGTGACGAAAAAGGATTCTTATCCTTTAATGGTGTGACTTAGGATTAAATTACCAAGATGTTGATATATAATTAAAGAAGGAACAATCTGAGAGCAAAAAAAGAAAACGTATAAAAATAAAATAAAAAAAATGTAATTTTGCCTATTCCTTTCAATGGTGTACTAGCAAGTACTATTATTATATTTCTTAATTGTAGATTCTCAAAGTATTGCACTTATCGTATCTCAATTGTTTTTTCTTTAATATTTGCATAAATTGATGTATTGCCATCTTAATACATTGAAAATAATAATTGACATACTATTAAGCGAATATAATATCAAACACAAAGACAAAAACCAAGTTTGACAGGAAAAGAAGTCAGCATAGATCAGAAGACATTATACAAAGAGTTTTCAAAGAGTTGGATTCTTCACGTGAAATCAGTAATATTTATTATAAATATTATGTTGCAATTTAACGGAAAATAATAGAAAAGAAGTAGTCCTACTTTTAAAAGAAAATCTTTTCTTCACAAAGAGACACGTGTTAAAACCTACTCTCTCCGTTCCAGTTTACATGAATCTATTTTCTTTTTGATCCGCCGTTCCAATTTACGTGCCCTTTCTAAATTTGGAAATAATTTAGCTTAAACTTCCAAGTCTATCCTTAATGGGAAGCTTTTATAACCACACAACTACTGTGGACTCCTTTTTAACTTGTTTAAGATCATAAATTCAAAATTTTTTTATTTTTTCTTAAATTTTATGCCCAGTCAAACAGATTCACGTAAATATGAAGTTATATTTTTCTTTTGCAGCAAACTCCAATACGTACGGCAGACATCATAATTTCAAGAGAAAAGACATAAGTTGCTCATCAAACTTGTCGGAAAAAATTATTTACGCACCTTAACTTTAACTTGCGTGTAAGAGGGAAAAAGGTTAAAAATAGATACATATTTTTACTGTGTCCGTCCATTTTTCTTTTATACTACTTCGTTCTTATTTTATTCTCTTTTTTGTTTTCTCTCTCTACCTTTTTTTCTTCTCTTTACCATCATTTTTCTTTTCCCACCCAAGACACCACTGTATCTCCGCCATACACCATTGTATCCGCCACCATCCCCTCTTCTTTTTTTTCTTTTTTCTTCGTTTTCTCTTCTACTTTTTCTTTATCTGAGTAGAAGTACTCTCCACCACCTTTCAACAATAGCAGTACAACCTGTACTTCCCACACCCATATATAGCCATATTGATTCCATTCACCAACTTCTCCTAGCTACAAAAATCCTTTGTTTATGATTTATTTATTGTAATATTTCATTGAACAAAATTAAATAAATGGTTTAGTCTGGCCTCTTGAAAATATTGTTGTGTGTTTTTTTTTCCTTAAAAGAGTAATAGTGCAGATGTTGAAATCATTAGCTAACTTTATGTTTGCTTGCACCGTGATTCTTGTATTTCACTTTATTTGAGTTGAATTCCAGATGATACTTATTAGTTTACTTAGCGTCAAGTTATGAGCTTGAGATTTATGTAAAATATTTTCAACTAAAGGGTCTTTTGAAAGAGGGAAGAGCATAGAATGGCCTAAGGATCAATAGCTCACTTTGAAGCCATTGATAATTACAGTTTATTGAAATTTGAAAGTGCTTTTCTATTTGGACATAAATTTTGCCGAAACTTGAGGGATTTTAACTGGTTGAAAAGTTGGGTTTTCCTATTCCGACGGCGAGTTTTCCCCTACTTTTTAAAGCTGAAAATGATGGATCTTCCTTGGAGGTGTAGGTGCCTCGTAGTCCCAAATCATAAATAAATTCACAATATCTCATTTTTTTTATATCACCGCGAGAGCCTTCACATTTAATTTTAAAGAAAAATATTTTTTTCGAAATAGTATCCCGCGTTTTAGCCACCCGTATCATACCGCATGACTTCTAGTAGTTTCCCTACTAGCCACGCGTATTAAGCCACCCTTATCTCACCACATGCGTTTCAACACCCAGACCTTATACCGCCGCATGCGTATCAATATCACAATATATCACAATTTGCATCTCAAGTGCCCAAATAATTCAATTTGCCAAAATAAACAACATCAACAATACTTTCTACAACAGGGAGCTCACGACTCAATCACAATGAGAACAAAATCTCACAAAATATTCAGGAATAAATAACTCAGCAAAAATAATATTTAATTTTTTTTATACGTTTCCTCGGTTCCAAATTTAAAATATCAAATACTTCATATTAATAATATTTAAATTAAAAAAATTCAACCTTCAAATAATGCACAGAATAAAAGAAATCAAATTTAAGCTAAACAGGTAAAAACAATTAGCAGGAGAAAGTCAAGCAAATTTAAAGTATATAAATCAGATCAATGATGGAGAATATAACAAAATTTAATAATTTTATTAATATGCAACAATGATCTACATAATTTAAAAATATAATCTTTCACATTTAGCCCGTGTACACACTCGTCACCTCGTGTACACGACTTTCATCACATTACAATTATCACATCAATACCAATCCTAGGGAAAATTTCTCCCACGCAAGGTTGGACAAGTCACTTACCTCGACTTGCTCCAATTTAAAGAAGTAGTATGCCTTTTCCTCGATTTTCCGACTCCAATCGACTCGAATCTAGTCATAATTAATTCGATACAGTCAATAAAAATTATAGAATCACTTCCATAAGAAAATACTATATTTTTTAATAAATATCCGAAATTAACTAAGAAAATTCGCCCGCGGGGCCCAAGTTTCGGAATCCGGCGAAACTCACAAAATCCGATAATCATTCAATTACGAGTCCAACCATACCAGTTTCACTCAAATCCGACTCTAAATCGACACCGAAATCTCAAAAATTTGTTTATATGAGATTTCTAAAATTTTCTCAAATTTTCATCTCAATACACTAATTGAATGGCGAAAACAATGATATATTCGTGTATATTGATCAAAATCCGAGTTAGAATCACTTACCCATATGTTTTTCTTTGAAAATCTATCAAAAATTACCTCTCCTCAAGCTCTAATTCGTTAAAAATGGCACAGGGGATGAAGTCCCCTGTTTTATAATTATGTCCAGGCAGCCCTCGGACCTGCCTCGATCCTGGCCCTCGATCAAGGCTTCGATCATGGCCCTCGATCCTGGGTCTCGATCCTGACCTTCGATCTTGGGCATCGATCATGGCTTCGATCCTGGCCCTCGATCCTGGCCTTCGATCATGGCCCTCGATTCTGGCCTTCGATCATGGCCCTCGATCCTGAGCATCGACCCTGGCTTCGATCCTGGTCCTCGACCCTGGCCTTCGACCCTGGGCTCGACTTCTGGGCTTCGATCCTGGGTTCGATTTCTGCATTTCTAGCAGAAGAAATTGCAGTAGCTGTTTAAGTCCAACTTTTGATCCGTTAACCATCCAAAACTCACTCGAGGCCCTCGAGACCTCAACCAAGTACACCAACAAGTCCTAAAACATCATACGAACTTATTTGAAACCTCAAATCACAACAAACAATGCTAAAATCATAAATCACACCCCAATTCAAGCTTAATGAAACTTAAGAATTTTCAACTTCTACATTCGATGTCGAAACCTATTAAATCAAGTACGATTGACCTTAAATTTTGCACCCAAGTCATAAATGACATAACAGAGCTATGAAAAGTTTCAGAATTGGATCCGACCCCGATATCAAAAAGTCAACTCCCCGGTCAAACTTCCAAACTTAAATTCATATTTTAGTCATTTCAAGCCTAATTTAACTACGGACTTCCAAATAAAATTCTGAACACACTCCTAAGACCAACATCACCATACGGAGCTGTTGGAATCAGTAAAATTCTATTCCGGGATTGTTTGTGCATAAGTCGACATCCGGTCACTATTTGAACTTAAGCTTTAAAACTTGAAACTAAGTGTTCCAATTCATTCTAAAACCTCACCGGACCTAAACCAATTACTCCGGCAAGTCATATATTAGTTATAAAGTACAGAATAAGTAATAAATAGGGGAATAGGTCTACAACTTTTAAAACGACTGACCGGGTCGTTACATGCTAATACCACCATTGAGAAGAAAAAAAAAACTAATCAAGATGCATCAAAACACAAGTTACATAATACATACTAATTTTTGTTCATACAAGTTATACGGTATCTCTTACAAATTTCATAAATCCAATAAGGTCCGGAGGAATTTTCGTTGGTGGTGGCGGAAAAGAAGCTTGGTCATCACCGCTTTCGGGCGAAGCAGAATCCTCCGCAAGTTCAGCTAGCATTTCTTCGTAAGCTTCATCTACCTCTGGTTGTGATTCAACAAGTCCAAAATTTCTTCTTTCCGAACGGATCCAATCTCTGAAAAGTACTGATTTTTTCAAGCTCTCCCTCATAGATGCTCTATAATCACCGAGTTGAAGTCTTGCTTGACTGAAAGCGCTCTCTGATGCCACTGTTGAAGCTTGAATAGTTAAAATATTTCGGGCCATCCTTGAAAGAACCAGAAAGTATTTTTCTTTGTCCCTCTACCATTCCAAAAGATTAAAGAAGCCGTCGAGATTCACTTCCTCAATTTTCTGTGACAAATAAACTTCAAACACATTTAGTTGTGAAAAATCATTACTAGTAGAACCTTGAGAACCCCTAAATCCTGTCCAAGCACTAAGTGCTCTTACTCCCGCAGTTCTTTTAGATGATTGAGAATAAGAAGAAGAAGGAGTTGGAACATTTGGTCTAGCATGATCTAATACAACTTGATAAGTATTATAAATAGTTTGAGCATTTATTCTAATTGAGGCTATTGCTTCCGGAAGTTTAGACAACTCTCCATCTTCAAGTACTAAATCTTTATAAACAGTTTCATACCAAAATTGAGGACCTCCTAATTTCATACAAGGATTTAACAAAGCAGCAACACCATAAATAGGAAGAATAGGGAAAAAATATTTTTTAAATTTTTTTCTCATAGAATAAATAGCAAGTTTATAAATTTCCCTACCCTCTAAAAAATGAGCAAACAAATTTGCAAGTTCTGCAATATAAACTAAATAGTTAGAAATAGAAGGATAATATTACCCAGAAAATTCATTTGTAGCAATATGAAATATTTTTAAAAAATCTACAAGCATTTTAACATTAGCCCAATCCATATTTGTAAGGTGCTCATCATCATCACTTACATGAGCATTAAACGTTGAGTTTATGAGGTTTCTATATTCATATGCAATAACTAAACTTTCATACATGTAATTCTATCTAGTTGGACAAGGTTTAGGAACCTTTCTTTCTTTTAGGCCAAATTCATAGCATCTTTTAAAATATTCTCTAAGTCTACTTCTACGGTTTGAATAAAAAAGCCAGTTAAGAGTTATTTTAACCTTTTCAATTTCAATATTTAAAATTCTCATACCATCACCCACAATTAAATAGTAAATATGACAAATACATCTAACATGAAAAATGTTACTAAATGCAGGACTTAATGTAATGGTAAGCAAGGCTACAACATTTGTGTTACTAATAGCATTATCCATTGAAAGTGGTATTATTTTATTACTAATACAAAAATATCTATAAATATCGGTAACTGTGCTAGCAATAAACTGTCATGTGTGACGTGAATTAATTATTCTATAAGCAATAATGCACTTTTGCATTATCCAATCCTCATCAATCCAATGACTGGTAACAGTAAGGTAATCACAGTCGTTACCACTTATACCAATATCAGTTGTAATAGCAACACGATAATTTATATGAGTAAATAAATAGCGCAAATATTGTTCATATTCATGTTTAAATTTATAAATATCCCTCTTTACGATTGTGCGAGGAAAACCTTTATAAGTAGGATTAAAAAATTTTCTAATATAATGTACAAAGTTAGGGTTAGAAGGAAAACTATAGGGTAAGCACATAACAGTAACCATTTTTGCCAATTCTTTCCGATCTTTTTTTGGATCATAATATAAAATACCACCGGTAACCGTGTTAATTCCCGATTAAAATTGATTTGACCAGGTACTAGGGTCAGCCTGACTAGGAGTAGGTACACTTGTCCCCTCAGCCAAAGCTTTGGCACGAAGATATTTGACTTTATCTTGAGGGTGTATCAATATGTGTCTAGCCAAAGTTTCCGTCCTCCCCCGACCTCTAAAATATTTAAAAGCTAACTCCTTGTCACAAGTTTTACACTTTGCCTTATTTTGTGGAATTAGTTGAGTAAAAAATGGCCAAACAATAGATGTTTTTGTTTGTTTGGTACATTGTCTAGAAAAAGTAGGGGCAGTAACATGAGTATGAGATGAAGCATCATTTGGATTATCACTAGTTAGGTTAGCTTCGGGAGCAAGACTAGTGGGTGTATCGTCATCCGGTTGAGTTTCATCAAAATCTATTTTTTTTCTCATCATTTTCATCAATAGTTGGATTAGAATAAAGAGCATTCATTAATTCATGGTCTATTTGTTCACCAGCTTCAACATTATGGCAAAATTGACTCTTAGTAAATTATAATAAACTATTATCGCTATCAAGAATAACATGTGTAGGACGGATATGGGGTTTGGGTCAGGGAGCCGGGGGCAGTAGAGGAGGAACAGATTGGCCACTAGATTCGCCACTCTTGGATTTTTCTTTATTTTTACCAAATTATTTTTTAAGGAAGCCATCTTAATTAATCAAATAATAAAAAATAAATAAAACAAACAAAACTATAATATTAAAAATTAAGAGTTGGAACGAGTTTACCGAATTGACGAACAACTTGTTGAAAATTGATTATCGCTGAAGACTTGAAGACTTCAATTCACAAACTTCATAATTGTTTCACAAATTGTAACAATAAAGTAAGCAATAGTAGCAATTATAGAAGAAAATTAGAGAGAGATTGATGATTTTGTGAGAAAAATGAAAGAATAAGGGAGTATTTATAGTTGAAAATAGGAAAAAAGTGTAATTATAAAAAGTTTGGTGTTAAAATAAAGTTGGGGGATTAAATGGCTATTTTGTAAATAGCCAACGATTATTTTGGCACATCCAACAACTATCTTTTAAATGCCCAAACGGGCAGAATGTTTTTTAAAAATTTTTTGACCGTTGGGACCGTTTGGGCCCGCCCAGACCGGTCCGGTCCAGATCCTAAATGGTCCCGGGCCTAGCGGTCCTAAAGTGAAGAACCGGCCCAGAAGATCGGATCAGGCCCACTTAGCCGGTTCTAACCGGTCCAGGCTCGTTTAGGCCCAGAAGACCGTTTGATCCGTGGTCCCGGGTCGGTCCCGGTCCTGGACCGACCTACTTGACACCCTTAGGCCAGCCATTAAAGGTGACAAATCCATTGATCTTCCAATTGATACAATATTTGTCATATTTACAATTGGCTTCTAGTTAAATCTTTGTTACGTTTTAAATCTGTTTCTAAACCTTGGAATGCTACAATCTCTGAAAATGAATTCATAAAAATTCACCATCATCAAGCCAAATTGTTGGGCCGCAAAAGGTTACTTGTACTAAGATGCGGCTATTTCAACTTAAGCGACCTCAAAAATTTTCAATTAATTTTAATGAAAAATTAACTATTTCCTCTAAAAAGAATACCGCAATGTGCTGAAATTTTGTGCTCATGTGATGGCTTGGTACTCGTTAATGACAAATTCCACATTAATGAGTATGTTTAGTGGAATCCGTTTACCACAAAATATCGAATTCTTGAATTATGTCCTTATTTGACGAACAAGGACAACGAATGCCCAAATGCTTGTGGATTTTCTAACCTAGATGACTACAAAGTTATTTTGATATGTAACTCGTTTTATGTTGTCTACTCTTTGAATAAGGGTTGTTGGACAAAGAAAATAAGTTTCCCTTGTCCAATGCAACTAGATATCAATTATTGCTCTCCCGGGAAGGTTGTGTATTTTGGTCTCTGAATTGGATATTAATAAACCAATTTGTAGAAGATGAAAGTTCTATAATTATATACTATGACATGAAATCAGATGAAGTAAAAAAGCTTCAAATGCCAAAATTTAAAATTTATGTGTTCTGAATTTGACATAGAAATTATAATTGTCTTAGTTAGTGGATTCGCAATTATATATATATATATATAATACATTTCCAAGCATTGTTATCTTTTCATAACTGATTTATTGATCTTTGTGATAGAATTTCTCTCATTTATTTGGTACCAATATTCAAATTCCATTCTACATTTATCCTGTTTTTTAATGCAATACATCTTAGTATAATCTTTCTAAGGTTATCTCATCAGTCGTGGACTCTGTACTATGCCTTAGAAGTCGACACCCAAAAGGATTTATAAATTTTAAGTAATCAATAAAAAAAAAGAAAAGGAAATGGTATGAATTAAATTTATTAATGCGACTCAGAAGTCAGAAATTAGATGGGAGATCAATTTGCTAATTAATCGTTGTTCTTTAATCCTAGAACCTTATTCTGTTGTATATCTTCTTGCTTAAGGATATTTCTCGATCTAGTTGTATCACATTGCTCCTTGTTTTAATCTTTACTAGTGTTGGGGTACGCGCTTTGCGCGTATACCTATATTAATGAATACACAAATTTTAAAAATTACATACATATTATTAGATAGTTTGTTTGAGTTATAAAATATAATTTAAGTTTTTTTTTAAATAATAAATATTATTCTCATTTAGTTAGCTTAACAAATGAAGGAATTTTATTTAGATGCTTTATTGTTATTTTTTCCGGACTTATATCGAAACTTATGAAAATTGTTAATATTTACAATTCTTTAAAGATTTATCAAATAACACAAATTAAAAGGGTTCCAAAAGCGGATTCGATCAGGCAAGGGTAGCTCTGAAGGGAGAGTTGAGCGGAACGAGGCATAAGGAGCAACAATCGCTATTGATAGTTTCCGTGCAAATATTGGGGGGAAGGACAAAGAAAAGAGCAATGGAAAACCTATCTTTCTACTCTTTCTTTCTCGTCTGAAGGCCTCTTTTTGGCTTCGGCCAAATACTTTTTCTCTGACCCAAATTCTCCATTTTGGTACACGCCAAAGTATTCCATTTCGACGAATTGAAAGAGCCATCAATCACTATGATCGATTTCTTGGTCTTTTAAAAATTTGTGAATGGAAAAAAATTGGCATTATACCTTCTAAAAATTTGATAGTGACAATGTAAAATTTAAAGAATGACTAATATTGAATTAATATTTTACAAGAAAAAACTTAGTATAAAAATTATAGCGAGACATTTTCATTTGTTGGACTGAATGCAAGAAAGAAACAAATGACAACTCATTTATAATCTAGTTGCCTTCTATAATTTTACCTTATTGCTTAAATTAGTTTTTTCACCTATCTGAATCTTCATTTTTTATTATAATTAATTTTGCTATATTTTATGATTTTTTTCAAAGTCGATAGTCTTATTACAAAAATAAAATTCATGTACTTTAAGTGTTTTGTCAATTTAACAAAAACATTTCTTATATGATAAATTTGTAAAATAATTGAATTGGATTCGTTTGCTAATTAGTTAATTCAACGACTTAATTATTTATTCTCAACATAAAAAAAAATAACTTAATTTTTATTAATTCAAATTCTGAATATTTTGCTCATTCTAGTTTTTAAATATTTGATAATAATTATAATTTTTCCAATAAGAATTCGATTTTCAAATAGTAAGAAAAATCATATGTTTTGAATCTTTATGTTTTCAGAATTCATTGTGTGTTTGACTCCTACAGAATTTTGCTAACTCACGTTTTAAATAAGAAAGAATCTTATAGGAATAGTTCAATACAACTCTAATATTAATGGCCTTTAAATAATAAAAATTTTAATAATAAAATTTTAGTTGATTTTAAAGTCCTAAAATTAGAAAAATAATTAAGTGACTATTTTATTTAGTATAAAATCTATTTTTAAGGGGCAAAATAGGCGAATGATATTTCGCTAAGGGCTTTTATGTTTTTAATATAATATAAATAGATAGATAGATATAGATTTTAATGCTCTAATGAGATGTAAAATTGCTCCAACTATAGCAAATATGGTTATGAGATTTTGGGACGGTTCTAATTATATATGTCAAAATGTTAACGCAACATTTCAATAAACGGAGAGAGAAGAAACTAAAATTCAAAAGAACAATTTGTTAAAAAACTTATTTTGCTTGTATTTTTCGCTTTTGGTTACCAAATTAGCCGATAAGTCTAACAGAAATAGACTAAAAAGGTTATAATTTGGATTTGGCCAACGATGAAATTTTATTATATTTAACTATTAAAGTTCAAGTATAATTTATATTATTTATAACAAAACAAAAAGGGTAAAGACTTGAAAAATAAATATTCCTGACAGGAATTCGGACAAAGATAGAATTTTATTATATTTAACTATCTAAGTTTGATACTAAATATGATTAGATTATTTTTTATCAAAATAAAAAGGCCAAAGATTTGGAAAAAGAATTGCCAAACGGTTCCTGACATGGTTTAAAAAACAACTTGGAAACATAGAAGGATTTAAGAAGAGTCCTAATATTTAGGATCTTGTACATGGTTAAAATAAGGAAGTATTTAATAAATAAATTTTTAATTAATTTCAAAGTCCATAATTTTAGGAAAATAATTAAATGATTATTTTGTCTAGTATGAACCCTATCATTAGAGGGTAAAAAAGTCGACATTTCGCTAAGGGTCTTCGTACTTTTAATATAGTATAGATAGATATAAATATTACAGTTGAAATATTGATTAAACTTTAACCATGCATTTTATTTACTTAATTCATGAATTAGAATATTAAATATATATTAATGTGTGGTTTTGTTCATGTCCGTGGAAAAAGAAGAAGTCTAGAATTAAATCGATATACACATAAGCTAAGCATGATATAAATGGCCCATTAGCAAGAATAAGTAATCTAAGAAATGACCTATATAAAGCGCTAGTAATTTTACAGAAAACAGGATTTGGTTTTGTAATTGACCAGTTGAAGAATGAAACATTGCAATAACCACAAGAAACATTGTAGTATTTTGTGCTATGATTTAGGTTTAGTAGTTGAAAGGTAATGTTTTTATTATTTGAAATAATATGATGGATTTACCATGACAGTCGCCTATTTTTGTAGTATTTCATTTGGTTATGAAATTTGCCATTACAGTTGACTATATAATGTCATTTTTGGCTCTCTTATGAAAAAAATTGATTCTTTTTTGCATTACCTCACTTGTTGCTTATTTCCAGCTTCAACTTGCGGCACACACAGAAGCACCAAAGACCTTCCTTAGAAACAGCATCACCAAACTACAAGATTTAGTGGGCGTTTGGACATAAGAATTGTAAAATTCCATTAAAAAAAGTGATTTATTTTTTCAAGTAAAAATGGTATTTGAAAATTAAAGTTGTGTTTGGACATGAATATAATTTTGGGTTATTTTTGAAGTTTTGTGAGTGATCGGAGTGAAAATTTTGAAAAATAGTTTTTTGGAGTTTTTCAAATTTTCGAAAAATCTCAAAATTCATGTTCAAGTGAAAATTGAAAATTTTATATTTAGAAAAAAGTGAAAAAGATTTCTTAGAAAATAGGGGGAACCGAAAAAACTGCATTTCTGTCTTTCTTCCTTCAATAATGTGAGAAGGACGATGGTTCTTGAAACGATTTCTTCAATATTTTCATGATATCAATTCCTGTAGTTATAAAGACCAAAATATCATTGTAAAGTAACATACAGTATGAGTTGTATAATAAACTCTCATGTCTTCTGATCTTCATTTATCTGATTAAAGCAAGTAATAAAAGACGCTTTTATTTAGATGTACATTATCCTTCTTATTTTGCATCATCTTTGTAGCTGTGATAATAGAAACAAAAGAAAAAAGACAGCTTCATAGAGAACAGGCTTTATGAAATCATAAAGATAGGATCACTAGTCAATGCCTCAAAGGTTTTTGTCTTATTTTCACATTGATTTCAATCATGCTCGAGAAATTCTTTTCAAGATTGACTATACAAATAAAGCACTAATTTATCGAACTGTTTTAGAATCAAGAAATTCTGAGGGGTCTGGTGAGGGAGGGTAGTGTGTACGCAGACCTTACCCGAGAGGCTGTTTCCGATATATCATCGGCTCAAGAAAACGAAAAAGACGAAAGAGACAATATATCAGTACCATTAACAGAAACTATAAAAATAATAAAGCATTATAAGAAACCAAAAAAAGTTGAAATACAATACAATAACCAGTAAAGAAAAACGGGAGAAAAGACTACAACAACTGTTTGACACAAAATTCACAGAGGCACGACCTGCTCGAGCACCAGGTGAAGGTCCAAGAACATTGAGATGGTAAGAATGAACTAACCATCATCTTACACAATCTCTACAGAAATTTTATCTTTGAATCCAGCCTGTAGCAGTGCAAACTTCAGAGTCAATATCTAAAGTGCAGTTATAGTAGTCAAACTTTGTTATAATGTAAATATTCCTTTTTCATATTTTACTTTTTTCCCCGTATAATATTTTTCTATTTAGGTATGGATTTTTCTCTTTATTAACCTCTCATTCAACTTTTTTTTTTGATTGGGTAGAAGTTGCAGCGACATGGATATATATATATATGACTATCCATCAATATGCTTTGGTTAAATCCAAGAATAGTTGAAACGAATAACCTTTGTTGATGGTATTGATAGAAACTACGTTAAAATTCAAGCTAAGGCAATTATTAGTAGCTATTGCAACGGTATTTTTAGCTATTGCAACAGCCTAGTAGTCTAGTACTATAATAAAACATATATTGCACTGAAATTTATACAAATCACAAAAGAAACTATTAAATGGAAAAATCACAATTCAATTTATCCAACTACTATTGTCCATATATAATATATAAAGCAAAAAAGATAATATTATTTGACAAATTCAAGAGTTACAACAACAACAACAACCCAGTATAATTCCACTAGTGGGGTCTGGGGAGGGTAGTGTGTACGCAGACCTTACCCCTATCCTGGGGTAGAGAGGCTATTTCCGATAGACCCTCGGCTCCCTCTCTTCAAGAACTCCCCACATTCTTCTTGGGGTGACTCGAACTCACAAACTCTTGGTTGGAAGTGGATTTCTAAATTCAAGAGTTAATATACATAAATTTGCTAAAATTTCTAAGAAAGATTTCTAGAACATCTAAAGGCCTTGCAACTATCAACTAATACTCTTAAGATCATCTTCACACGTTTCATCTACCCCTTGTTCATTTGCTTCACCTGCAAAGCCATAAAAAACGATCATACCATATTTGGTTATATAGCAATTAATTCAAAAAGAACTCACATGGAAAGGAAAGCAACATAAAGAATCTTAACCTAGATTTTGATTTGATCAATTTAACTATACAGTATCAAGCCAGAAGATACACATACAACTAGCGAAGTAATATCCAAATGGGTTCGATTTAAGGAGTATAGGTCTCATGTGACAATATTAACTATGGTAGGAAAGTGTCACAAGAAAAAGGTCGGAACTTCATAATTTAGAAACCCCATTGTAATACACACTACGAGAAATTTGATTTTTAACGACCACTTCTTAACGAAGGGACTAAAATCCGGTCGTTATAAGTGTACTTATAGCAACCAAATTTTTTTCCTGTCGTTGAAACTAATTATTAGCTCAATATTAACTAGGGGATAATTAATATTCTGGCCTTAAAATATAACATAGCCTGTCGTTATTAAATAATAAAAAAGTGGCGCTAACTTTTCCCTCTTTTTTTTCCCTTCCCACCCGTAACTGGATCCGTCAACCACCCAAAAAAGAAGGAAAACACCCCGAGACTTCTCCAACTCCTCTGTTATGAACACTTATTTTGTAAACCGCAACTGTTATTTCTCATGCAACGGCGAAGTAAAATTCAGCGAAGTGCTCATCTTCGAGTTTCTTCTCATCAAGGTAAGGTTCGAAATTGTACCCTTTTATGTCAATTTTAGTGTAGATAAAATCCCAGTTCTAAACCATGGCTGTTCAAATTCAATTATTAAGTTTTAAACAGAAAAAGTGAGTGAAAAGCTAGGGTTTTAAGTGCAAAATTTCTTCTCTGCTTTTAGGTTTTCTTCTTCGACCTTCTGTTCGCATTTCAAATTCCAGAAAAAAAATTACAGAAAGAGATATACAAAGATTTAAGTTTCTTCTCTGATTTTCGGATATTACTCCTCTAATTTTGGAGTTAAGTTTCTTTCATATACATAGATATAAAATAAAAAATATATATATTTTGGTTTTTGCCCTATTGATCTTCGTTCATGGATCTTGCTTGAGCTTGGTTGGTGTTTTGCGGGTTCGGACGTGACTGTTCGAGGACGAAGTTCACGGTTCCGAGTTCAATTAGTCGCTTTTTTCCTCGCTTGAATTTTGGAGTCAAAATCTGTGTAGTTGCTGATTATTCAATTGCTATTAAATTATTATCTGGACTGATTGATCGTCTCTATGATTGGTAACTGGTTGAATACTAAAAATGAGAAAAATGCAAGTTAGAATGTGAGGAAGTCCATGATCCAAGTTTTGGTTTTTCAAAGTGAAAGATTGAGCAGTTGCGGAATATAAAGCTGCAAGGGGTAGTTATGAGAAAGTGAAAAAATAAGTGCTTGAATGATTCTCATCTTAGAGAGCTCAGAGCTGGTATCAACAAAGTTTTCAATATGTCTTTTAATGCATAGTTAGTGTTTTTTGCATGTGTTAGTGAGTAAGAGAAACTTAAGGTCTCATGTTAAACTTGACAACAACATCTTCGGTTTTCCTATTTTGCTATATACTTCCGTTAAGTAATATACAAAGTGAATAACCACATATAGTATAATATCTATCCTTGTTTTATGCACCAAACTCCAAAGCAAAATCCAGTATGTACTTCACTAAATAGAAAGTGCTTGCCATTGCAAGTGTTATCTTACCATTTCCTGAAGATCCCCTCTAGTCTCGTTCTTTGCTATGCAAGACTTGTTTTGATTTTCTACTAGAGTTAGAACTGCGGGCCTTTTATAATAGCATTTAGTTTCCTTCAAGAGTTCCTTTTCTTCTCAAAGATCTATCCTAATAAGTCTCATGCAATTTCTCTTGTTTCCTTAATATTTCATGTGTTCCATTTTATTTTTAGTTAGTGTTTAATGTACTTATACTTTCTATGATACTGGTTAAGAATCTTCCATCACCATTAAGATAAATATATTTTAAAAAAAGGAATGTCTGGTCCTCCTTATTTTCAATAAATAAAACTTTCTGTGATGGAATTATTTTTGGCTCCTGTGAGAAACCTTTTCCTTAATAAGAAAGTTTAGCTGGCATTCTGATTATGCGTAGTGCCTTCAATGACAGTAGAATAGGTTCCCAAATCCTAAGGCCCTGCTGCCTCATTTCAGTTGGAAATATTTCTTTGTAATTACAATATACTAGAAGTCTATCTATCTGTTCTTATTCGTCCGGTCTTGGCGTTATATATGACAAGTAAAAGTTGAGTTTGGTACTGTATATATTATTTTTCTAGCAATGACTTCTATCACTCCCGTTCTATTTTATCTAACTAATTGTGAATCAAGCTTTAAAATGAGCCGTTAAGGATAAGCCGAGTTTGGGGTATAAATTGTTTGGTTAGATAATTGATTTCTTTACGAATCCATTCATTTAAAATTAAGTAAAGCTTTCTTGTTGATTCTCTGGATTTGTTTTAGAGTTTCCCTTTAAGAGAATATCTTGATAATGAATTAGTTGGAATATCTTTGTTCACTAAAATAATATGTTGTTGGATTTCACTTTTGATTAGAGCCGTATTGGGTGCTTCTGGTTTGGTACTGAAATAGCATTTTGTTAGCTAGTTCAAGGAGGTGCAATTTTTTCTTTATATTGGAGAATATGCATAAAGTGAACCAATGTCACACCCGTTCGGTAAGAGGATGTTAAGACAAATAAAGGTCTAACATAGTTTACATATGAATTTCTTGAAGATTGAAAAGGATAGTGTTTTGGATTTGTCTTCTATTTATATGTTTAAGGAGTTATCTCGAAAGACCTATAATTTCTTGGAATTCATGCAAACCTAGCAAAAAATATAGCACAATTTAAAGAAAAGATCTATACATGTGGGAGTAAGTTGAGATTACGTCTTAGATCCTTTTATTACAATTAGTCTAGGTTCAATATTTGCTAGGAATCTTTTCATAAGTTTACCCAACTTGATTGAGATTGAGGCATTGTTATTGTTATATACTTATATTTGTGTATTTACTTTGCATTAGGTAATTATATTTATGACAACACGTCTAACAAGTTGTCCAAATGAATGAACTCGTCATACAGTGAATGAAATTTTAATGAATGCTTCACTTTCTTATGCTAAAGATATTCTTGCAAAAAATAAAAATTGATAGTTATATTCTTGCAAAATTATTTTTGATGAGCTAGCTCTATTTTCTAATAATTAATGAAAGGAAGCTCTTTGACTACTTCAATTACTACCTTAGCAGATTAAAAAGAATAAGTACAAAGATTTCTCTAGAGGTTGCTCTCTATGTTTCTTGTTCACAAAGCTCAGTCCTTGTTACCAAGGCCAATCACTTCCCTCTCAACTCTTTTAGTTTCTCTACTAGCAATTAATTTTGGGCATTTTTTATAAGGTATGTGATGATAGTGAGCCACAAATTTTGTTCTCCAGAAACCCTCCATCACAATTTTCTTTCTAAATCTGCATAAAATACATTTTCTAGACAGTTTCGATGCCATGGAAAACCTTACGGTTCATCTCTATAATATGATATTGTACTCCTATTAGAGGAAGCTGGCAAAGGGAGACTGATGACAATCTCCCGCAGAGAGCATACATGGGGACAAGATAATTGTGAATCTGTTGGTTATGCATGTGTGGATATCTATTTTCCTCTTGTTCATCTACTACTTGTTCTTGTCTTTGTTGCCAATTATGACTCATTCTGATGCCTTTGACAGAGTCTAACTCTTCTTAGTGCCAGTTCATTGGCTTACTTTTTCTTTTATACTAAATGTACTTAATATCATTCTGGCCCCCTTTAGGGGTTGTCATATTCAACTGACTATATACTACCATGTATATTGTAGCAAGTAAAGCCTGGATTTCCAAATAGATAAGTTTTGGCTTCTTCTTCTCTATTGTTCATATCTATCAACCTGCAATATATGGAACAAGTCATCTGATCGTTGTATTATTTCAATTCTTGTTTATGGCCATTAAGTGTAGCCTTTAATTTAATGGATCTGATATTTCTTCTTTAGTTGTTTATTCTTTGTTACTAAACTGGCATACCTTTGTTATATTAACAGATCAAATATTTGAAGTCCGAAGAACCTATCCTTGAAGAAAGTTTAGAGCAAGTTGAAGTACAAGAGGTTTATATTTTGTTAGGGATGGTTTAAAAACACTGTACATATACTGCAATTTTATTTTTCTCTTCTTAGGAATTATTAAAAATGATGTCATACGATTTAGATTGTTTTATGGTAAATATGATACTTTAGTTCTTTATATTGACAAAGATACCAAGTATTTGGTTTATTTTAGAGTATTGTTGGGTGTTTATGAAAGCATATAAATAATTAGTTCTATACATCTAATTTAAATTTTTGTACTTATATTTAGTACAATTTTACATTAGCAAAGAAAAATATGGCCATTGAAACTCTTTAATGATAGATTTCTCAAACAGATTAATGGGCATTAATAAAGGTAAATTTGGTTTTTAAAATTAATACAAATAACGAAGGGAATATCGGTCGCTAAAAGCACTTCTAATGACTGAATTAGTTGTTGTCATTAAAGACTTTTAACGACTGGATAACAATTTAGTGAAGGAAAAATCCGGTCGTTAAAAAGGATGTATAACGACCGAAAATTATGTCGTCGCTAAAGGATCTTTAACGACCGCATTATAATCCGGTCGTTAAACTTTTAACGTCGGGGCTTTTAACGACCGGTGACGACCGGATTTTTTCTGGTCGTTATAAACTTATAACGACCGGATTTGGACTTTTAACGACCAGATTTTCTCTCGCTAAAGGCCTATTTTCTTGTAGTGACAAAAGCACCAAACTTTATAAGGCAACAACTTCATATTTTACTCTCAGTCAAATACAAAAAGCACTAGCAATCAAAAATACAATTCGTATTAACATCCACCAGCAAACATCACTTTTAGCTGTTGTAACAAACATCTTCAACCAAGTAACACAAAGAAAATCTGATTCTATTTTTACTAGTAATTCATGCTTAATTAGGATATCTTATCATGTTGGTATAATCAACAAACAAAAATTAGCACTGCATCAACTTACTTGTCAATTGCCAAAAGTTGAAATTGAAAAGGTTTCCAAACATGGTGAATCTTGATGGATGATTGAACTATTACGGCCACCAAATTAAACACTCAGTGCAGTTACTAGATGATTGATCTATATAATGCAATTACCTTCAAAATCATATAACCGTTTATTACTCAAAGAACTCTCACCTTGATCTCCTTGCTTAACTACAAAAAGAAGAAGAATTACTGCACAAAAGTTTCAAGCTTAACTACAGAAATAAGTACCAAAGAATACTGCAGAAGAGTTCAAGCTTAATTGGAGAGGCAAAAAAAATAATAGTGATGTCTGATTTGTTTACATTCTTGAAACTTTTTGTTTAAAAGACTTGATAACACAATACAAATATTTATGTCAGAACCTATATATTACGTGAAAGTGATCTTATAAAATATGTATATTGCATTTTTCTTCTACCACCATACGCGTTTGTTCATCAGTTAACACATCCATTATCCTGATTAAATGCAGATAGAATTCCAATCAGATCCAACAGAAAATAAATAAATAAATAAATTCAAAGCACTGCAGCATACATCTCAAAATTTAAACCACTTTTTTCAACTCAAAGGTAAAGGCACCAATGTGGAAAAATAAACAAACCATTTAGTACCAAAGAACACCAAAACTTTCTGCTCATACTACTAACTACTAAGCATGTACCGTAGGTTCTCTCAAGTTAGATACAGAAGAAAGGTATAGTAATAGGTTGACGGTTAGCCACGAATACTAAGAATAATGAATGCAAGACCATCTTAAAACCCTATCAACCTATAGTAATGATTCTAGCTGCTGATTCTGATCCCAATTTAGAAAAAAAAGATTCAAATTCAAATTGTTCTTAAAGATGTATAGATATCTTCTTCTAATACATCTGAGACCTCATTTTCTTCTCACACAAACAAAATGAACTCTATAATTTCGAGTATGGGATAAATGCAGCAAAATAGTACATGCTAAAGAGATCGGAGAGACTTACGACGGCGATGCAGATCTAGAGATCTAAGAGCTGTTCTTCACTCGATTTCTCCGTAAAACTGTGGTACTATTTTAGGGAGAGATACTTATGTAGCAGTAAATTTCATTTTCAGTAAGATAATTTTAAGAATTGATAGCTAAAGCCGATGAAGAGAGGGAAATTGCTGAAAGTAGGGTTTTTTGGGAGATTTTGGGAGAGGAAGATTTTCGAAAAAATAAAAAATAGAAAACCCATATAACAGAGGTGTATCGTAGGGAGGAAATAATGAGGCAAATAACATCGTTGCCATGGATAATCTTTTACAAAGAATCATTGCCCAAGGGTACATATCCCAACTCTTTAAAGAAAACGATTTTTTGGCTAACGCAACGGTTTTGTTATAAAAGTGAAAAGAAAATGATAAGAGGGTAAAATTCGAGAAGGAAAATCATAGCTTTAATTAATTTGCATATAGCACATTATACCTACAGAGTATGACAAAGGTGGTGGACGTATGGACCTCTAGTTTCTCGTTAGTTCATACTCCTACTTTGTTGGGAAAATTAACTCGCATTGAAATAATATTCACGGTATACGACTATAATAAATGCGAATTACTAAAATACTGTAACCAATGATAATAATAAGAGAAATAAGGACACCGAAATTTTTATGTGGAAAACACTTCTCAATAAGGGAAAAACTACGGCCCGAGAGGAGCAACTGATTTCACTATAGCGAGGATTTTACAATTTGTGGTACCGGGTAAAATACTCCAATACCACTAAACACTCAAAAGAAATAACCTTCTTTTGATTTTTCTACCTCACTACAATACTGCTCAAACTCTCTATATTTTCCCTCACAGAGTATTTTGCTTCTTACTCTGTAAATCACTCTCTTTCTCTTTGTTTTGATGTGATTACAAATGTAGGTAGAGGCACCTATTTATAATTGAAGAATGCTCATATTAATGTATGCAATGACATCAATATTCACTTCAAAACCTAGTTGCCCAAATTGAACTTCTAAATTAGTTGGCTTGACAAAACCAAAAGGAAGCTTTATCTTCTTTCACATGGGCCATAGGATGGACCCAATAAATCTCCCCCTCCAGTCTCATGCACCTGAAGGAGGTAACACCGGAGTTTCTAATTTGAGTGCATGCCGACAAGCTCTTTGCATAGTTCGAACTTGTCTCTTGGTACCACTTTGATCAGCATATCAGAAGGATTCTCACTTGTATGGATCTTCTTGACCTGCATAGATCCATCCTCTATCCTTTCTCGAATCCAGTGATACCTCACATCGATATGCTTCGTCCTTGCATGATACATGGTGTTTTTGCTCAGGTCTATTGCACTTTAACTGTCACAATAGACGACATACTCCTTTTGATGTAATCCAAGCTCTCGAAGGAACCGTTTCAGCCAAACCATCTCCTTTCCAGCTTCAGTAGTGGCAATATACTCTACTTCAGTTGTAGAGAGCGCAACACACTTCTGCAACTTCGACTGCCATGATATATCTCCCTCTGAAAAAGTGAACAGGTATCCTGTAGTAGATTTACGATTATCAAGATCACCTGCTATATCAGCATCTGTGTAGCCCTTCAAGACTAGATCTGATCTCCCAAAACACAAGCATCATATGAGGTTCCTTTTAGATACCTAAGTATCCACTTCACAGCCTCCCAATGTTTTTTCCGAGTTTATCAAGAAACCTGCTAACAATACCGACAACATGAGCAATATCAGGTCTAGTACATACCATTGCATACATCATGCTCCCGACGGCACATGAATATGGAACTTTAGCCATACTTTCTTTATCTTCCTTTAATTTGTTATAGGACACATTGTCTTGATCAACTTCATATGACCAGCAAGAGGCATGCTAACTGGTTTAGCACTCATCATGTTGAAGCGTTTAAGTATATGTTCAATATACTTATGTTGTGACAACAACAACTTACTATTTGTCCTATCTCGGACAATCTCCATTCCTAGAATTTGTCGTGCTGGACCCAGTCTTTTCATGTCAAATGACTTGGACAAATCTTTCTTCAACTTGGCAATCAACTTCTTGTCTTGTCCTACAATCAGCATGACATCCATATATAACAACAAGATGATAAAGTTATTGTTAGAGAATTTCCTATTGTATACACATGGATCTGAAAAAGTCTTTGTACGTTTGACTTCTCATGAATGAGTCAAACTTCTTGTACCACTGCCTAGGTGTTTGTTTTAGCCCATAAAGACTTTTTTTCAACTTTCACACCATGTATTTCTTCGCCTTTACTTCAAAACCTTCTGGCTGCTCCATATAGATCTCTTTTTCCAAATCTCCATGCAGAAATGCAGTTTTCACGTCCAACTGCTCCACTTTAAGTTCTAGGCTAGCTGCCAAGCTCAAGATTGTTTGAATAGAAGTTATTTTGACAACATGCGAGAAAATTTCATCAAAATTAATACCTTTCTTCTGTTCGAAACCTTTTACCACAATCGAGATTTGTGTCTGACCAGCTTGCCATTTCCATCTTTCTTGAGTTTAAAGACCCACTTACACTTGAGCGGTCTTTTGCCTTTTGGAAGTTCAACCAGTTCGTACATATCATTCTGCTGTAGAGAATTCATCTCTTCTTGCATGGCTTCCATCCACTGGATTTGTTTCGGATGAGATAGTAGCTCCTTGAAATTCTCTGGCTCCCCCTTATCAGTGGCAAGGATATACTCTGAAGAAGGTTACTTTGTGGACTCTACCTTCTCTCTATCAGATCTTCTCAAAGGTTGTTGTCCTTCTTCTTCTTGTTGTTGCTCTCCTTCTTCCTCTTGTGGACTAGGGTGCTTCCCCTGCTCAGCAACCTCTTCATCTACGTCTTCCGTGTGCCATTCTTCATCTGTGGAAGGATTACGAATAAGTACAGTAGGAGTAGTAACAAAGTTAGTAACTGTACCATTATTATTTTTGGTCTTTGTTGATTGATCACTATCAATCCCGACCACATCTTCTCTGAAGATCACATCTCTGCTTCTAATGATCTTTTTCCTTTCGGGGTCCCACAATCTGTAGACGAACTCTTCGTCTCCATAATCGATGAAGATGCAGGGAATAGCTTTGTCATCCAGCTTCGTTCTCTGCTCATTCGTCACATGTGCAAAAGCTTTACATCTAAACACTTTCAGATGGGAGTAAGATACCTCTTTGTTGGTCCAAACTTTCTCTGGAATGTCAAACTCCAATGGAACTGATGGGCTTCTGTGAATCAAGTAACATGCTATACGAGCTGCTTCACCCCAAAATGACTTAGATAGTTTTGCCATTTTGAGCATACTTCTCACTTTTTCGACAATGGTGTGATTCATCCTTTCAGCTACACTATTATGTTGTGGGGTTCTAGGAACTGTCTTCTCATGTATGATTCCATGGCTTGAGCAGTAGTCTTCAAACTCCTTTGAAGTATACTCTTCTCCATTGTCTGTCCTAAGACGCTTTAATTTTTGACTTGTCTCTCTTTCTACTAGAGCATGAAATTTCCGAAATACTTGAAATACCTGGTCTTTGGTTCTCAAGAAATAAACCCACAATTTTAGTGAAGAGTCATCAATAAATGTGAAAAAATATTTGTTACCTCCCATTGATTCTACATTCATTGGACCACAAACATCTGAATATACTATTACCTCCCATTGATTCTGCATCCATTGGACCACAAACATCTGAATATACTAAATTAAGTATATTTGATTTTCTTTCATGAGTTGCTTGAAACGATACCCTGTGTTGTTTTCCAAATAAACAATAATCACAAGAATTCACAGTTGTACCTTTTGCAAATGAGATGAGTCACTTATTGGATAGGATATGCAGTCACTTCTCACTCATATGGCCCAATCTTCGGTGCCATAAATCTGCAGGCGTATCATCTACAGTTGCATGTAATCCATCTTCACATATCTCAGCGGTTGTCTTGTACAATGTGTAGGGAACAACTCCTTTAGGAATCACCAATGATCCCTTAGTGAGTCTCCACTTCCTATTGGCGAAGTGATTCTCGTACCCGTCTCGATCTAGAGCGATCCTTAAATCAAATTCATTCGCAGATCTGGTACGTGCCGTACATCTTTTAAAACTAATGTGCATCCGGCATTTGTCTTGATACAAATGTCGCCAATCCCCACAATCTTTGAGTGACTGGAATTTCCCGTCTTGACCATTCCAAAGTCTCCTCCTTTATACCTACAGAAGAATTCTCTTACCGGTGTGGCATGGTAGGATGCAATTGTATCAACCACCCATTCTGACTCTTATCTTTCTAAGTGCATGCATTCCTCCTTCTCGTGAACGAAGAGAGCCACCGAATCATCGTTGTGCACTGCATCGGTTGTGTTTTCATCATTCTTCTGGACACTGCTCTCGCCTCGACCTTTCTTTGGGCAATCTCTTTTGAAGTGACCGGGTTGACTGCAACTGTAGCAATTTCTATCCTTTGATCGGTTCCTGGACTTTCCACGAGCTTTGGATTTATCACGGCTACTCGATGCTCTATAAAAACTTCTTCATCTGTTTTCCATGATAAGAGCCTGCCCCTGATTTTCGGGCTTCTTCCTCATCTTATCATTAAGTAGGATGGCTGATGTGACCTCCTTTAAATCGATGGTATCTCTACCATGCAAGATGGTTGTTGTCAAATTATCATATGAAGATGGCAACGAGTTTAGAAGCATGATAGCCTTATCTACTTCAGTGATTGTTTCTCCAAGGTTTGCCAGCTGCGTGATTAATCTATTGAACATATGTAAATGGGACAAGAAATTTGTACCTCCACTCATATGGATGGCATAAAGTTGCTTTCTCAAAAATAACTTGTTTGTAAGGATTTGGACATGTATAGACTTTCTAGTCTTTTGCAAATACCACATGCACTATTTTCATCCCCGACATTATTGAGTACTTCATCGGACAAGTGCAGTCTGGTTGCACTAGCCGCCTTCTTATTCATGTCTGCCCATTCCTCGGCTTTCACGGTTTCCGGCTTTGCCTCTTTTCCATCTAGTGCAATGTCTAACCCTTGTTGGATGAGTAGGTCCTTCATCCTTCTTTGGCATATGGAGAAACCGTCATTATCGTTGAATCTTGTTACTTCAAACTTTACTCCTCACATTGTTTTTGTCACAAAGTAAAATTGACTGTAAATAATATTTCTGTGAATGAGCAGAACATGTACTTTGATACTAGTTATTGGGAAAATTAACCCCCACAGAAATAATATTCACGCTATACGACTATAATAAATGTGGATTACTAAAATAATATAACCAACAGTAATAATAAGAGAAACAAGGACACCGAGATTTTTACGTGGAAAACCCTCCTGAATAAAAGAAAAATCACGGCCCGAGAGGAGTAACTAATTTCACTATAGCGATGATTTTATAATTTGTGGTACCGAATAAAATACTCCAAGATCACTAAACACTCAAAAGAAATAATTCTCTTTTGATTTTTCCACCTCACTACAATACCGCTCAAACTCTCTATATTTTTACTCGCATAGTATTTTGCTTCTTACTCTGTAAATCACTCTCTTTCTCTTTGTTTTGGTGTGATTACAAATGAAGGTAGAGACATATATTTATAGTTGAAGAATACCTATATTGATGTATGCAATGACATCAATATTCACTTCAAAAGCTAGTTGCCCAAATTGAACTTCTAAATTGGTTGGCTTGACAACACCAAAAGGAACCTTCATCTTCTTTCACATGAGCCATGGGATGGACCCAATATACTTGTCCAAGAATGTACCACACTGCAATTCATTTTCTCTGCTGCTTCTCCAAGAACATAACGCACTGCAATTCATTTTCTATGCTACTTCTCCAAGAACATAACACACTGCAATTCAGTTTCTCTGCTACTTCTCCAAGAGCATAACACTCTGCAATTGATTTTCTCTGCTACTTCTCCAAGAACATAACAAACTGCAATTCATTTTCTTTTCTGCAAAAACTCAGTACTCTTCTTCCCCTACTAACCTAAACTCTAGATTTAGAACACAACAACGGAACCCATCAATGATCTGGTGTTGGGCCGGATAAGATGTAATATGTTTGGGCCGGATAACCATTTCGTGTCAATGAAAAAAAATATGGACTATTAAAATTTTGAGGAGCTATAGAGAGTAGTTTTCTCAATCTTTTTTAATATATTTAGTGAATATAGGCTTCGGGTGCGTACCAGGCGAGACTATAATTGAGTCAAGCGGAAACCCGCCACCATAAATAAAAAGCTTAAAGTAACACAAATTTTGGGATGATAAACTATAGTGTAAATAGAGGCTAAAGTTTCTACAGAAACTTCAATTTTCAGAGAATACCAACTTATGCTATCTTAATTTGTAATAGGATTACCATTCAAATTCTTTTTTTTTATTGACTAACTTTGTCCAACCGTCTGGGCAGATGAAAAGAAATTATCAAGTATTTGTAATCCCTGCGTGAGTTTGAACTAAAATATTATGATTCTCCTCTCACTTTATTGACCATAAAATCACACTCAAATAAATAATATTATGATAATTATTTTGAAAAAAATTAATATGCTTGCTATTTAACCACAAAATTGGACTACTTGGTTAACCGAGTTGGTATACAATCACAGATATATTGGCAAAATTTACTTTTTTTTACCTTAATACTCAGTGTCGCACATCCTTTTTTTCACGGGGATAGGGGAGTTGGAGTTTTTCCAATTAAAGGGACATTATTCGAAATGAGATTATTTATTTAATCAAAGTCGTCACTTGGAATAATTATTATGGTGTCCCAAGTCACCGGTTTATTTTAGAATCCCAAATCGAGAAAATTGACTCTATTTATGGTCCGCGAACACAGAAGGCCGGGTAAAAAATTATGTTAACCCGCGAGAAGATGTGAGGCACTCTCGAGTTTCGTGGTTTTAGCACGGTCGCTTAACAATTAATACTTCGCCTAATTATCAGATTTATTTCATGTTTTAGACCTATTGTGCATTTTACTCTTTACCGCTTTTAATTATTTACTTAACCGCTTTTTAGTATTTATGGAGTTATTTTTTGAACAAGCTACGATATCTTACACCTGTTGTTTTGGTACACATTACAAACCGCGCTAGGTGAAATGCACCCGCGATTTACAACATGTTTATTTTTTTTATTATTTGAAGTTATGGTCAAGTCGCGTGAAACGCACACTTGAATTGGGGTTTACGTATTATGACTATGCCATAGGAATTGTACTCATAGTCACGATGATTTATTATTAATCGCGCCTAAAGCAAGCTACGATGTTCGAATATTATTTAATTACTAATTTTGAGATTATTGTAAGGTCATGAGGTATGTATATTGTTGTGGAGGAAATGAAGTAACTTAATTATGGAAAAATTTGCTAGCTTGTGACTGTTTATTTATTTTTGGTCCTAGGCAACAATTAGCCCATAAATACGCCGAAAAAGTCCAATTAAAGTCTTACACCAATCATGGCCCAACCTAATCTCTTATAATTTTACAGTTAATCAATATTTGAAACTAGACTAAATTTATGGTAGGAATAGATAGATACAGGCATAAGCAATTTAGTCACTAAGATAGGAGATCAAAATGAAACTAAAGCATGCTGAAATAGAAAGTCATTGCTTCATTGAATAAACAAGGAAAGTAATAAATTAATACATATTCATCAATAAGATTAACCATATGAACTACCAAAAAGGACAATAAATTAATCTTAACAAATACTCAACATGAGAATAAATTAATCTTAGCACACTCAGATGCAAAATCGATCATATCATACTCAAAGTTAAATTAAAACAGAGTGACCTAGAACATTAATAAAAAAACAAAAAAAGAGAAAGAGAAGTGAACCTTTGTATTAATGATTGTGGATTTAAATTACAACCACTCAATGATCGGATAGCTCTCAACTGGATCCTTCAGACCGTGGAAAACTCGAACGGAAAATCTCAACTTGCAACCTCAACCGACCTTGCAAAACCGACGATTTAGAGGCTATTTTTGGAGGGTTTTTTTTTTTGGGGGGGGGGGGGGGTTAATGATGGCTCAAAAGTGGTCAAGTGCTGGTAGCTTTGGGGTGGTGAAACTGTTGGTTGTTTCGAAAAAAAGAATGACATGAATAGAATTTTTCTTAACATTGAAGAAGCAAAAATATTTTTCTCCAAATCCCTCCCCTCTCTTTTTTCCTTTTTTCTCCTCCTTTTTCTTTCCTCACATTTCTCTTCTATTTATAGAAAACGTTTCGGAATTTTTTCAGATTTTATTTTTATTATTATTATTTTATTATTTTTTAATTAAAAAGAATTCACACTTTCCATTTTTCTTATTTTAGAAAAAATAATTCACCACTTTCCTTTACTTTTATTTTTTAATTTCTCACATTTTTACTTTTATTATATTTAAATTCCTACTTTTTTATTTATTTTCCACTTATTTTACCTTTTTTTTATTTCCACTCTCTTTTACTTTTTAAAAAATAATAATTTCAGATACCTTTACTTTTATTTTTTAATTTCAACTTTCTTTTACATTTTATTTTTTAAAATTTTCACATTCTTTTACTTTTATTTTTTTTAATTCTCTACTTTCTTTTACTTTTTATTAAATAATTTTCACCTACTTTTACTTTTAATTTTTAATTCTATACTTCTACTTTTTCTATTTTTTATTCAAATCCGATAATTTTAAAAAAAATATTTAATTTTTTTCTCGGGTTTTTAATTTATTTTATTTTTAAATAAAAAAAATATTAATAGTAATAATTGACCTTTTAAATTATTTTTAATTTTTACCCTATATATAAAAAAATCACAAAGCTAAAACAAATATATATTAAATTTTTAAAAATATTTACACAGCATAAGGAGATAAAATTTCAAATATAGTCAAAAATTAGGTGCTCGCAGGTGCCCCTCTTTGCTTGGATACATGAAGAGTTTTCAAGCAAAGACTAGGTGAGCCATGTGACTAATTTTTGACCAAACTGTTATTCAAAAGGAAAAGAAATAAAAGATAGGGTGCAACCGGGTCCTGGTTTGGATAGCCTACATATCCCGAGTTATAGGGGAATGAGGTCGCGTGTAGTTCAAAGAGAATGGTAGAATGATGAGTTGAGGAGTCGAGTGAGGTTCCGTCGAGGCTCTGGTCCGTGGTCTTACTATTATATCAAAATAAAAAAGAAACTAAACAAGCCTATCAATTATGAGTTACAAGATTCATATCTATGAGTCTTCTAAAACTTGATCTTCAGTCTTGACTGGTTCTTCAAGCAGACTCTGATATAAACCTTGATGCTCGCTAGCTGTAGGTGCTAGTTCATTGTTCTATAGCTTCTTCTAATCAAAACGGGACTCCAATGCTCATGGCTTCAGTCATGTCTTGAGCATTCCACATCTTTTCAACTGCTTTTGCATTTTGGATTCACTTTTTTTTTTCTTCTTTTATTCTGAATTGAGACTTCTTCTTTTGGTCATCTCGAACCCAGTGCCTCAAGGTAAAACCTACTTAGATACCAAAACAAACAAACAAACGAAATTTTTCTGTCTCAGTTTGCACTAGAAAATTTTCGTGAGTTATTGTAACAAAATTCGAAACTACTTCTTTATTGAAAGCAATAAAAGGTCGCGGGTGGTGTACCCCGAAAAGATCATGCTGTTTTTTAAATTTTTTGTTTTGATGGTGTTCCTTTATTGTCAAAATGATTGTCTCAACTAAGGATTCATGTACCTTATGTTGAAAAAATATGGCAAGGAAATGGTATACCCTATATGGCAATGATATAAGAGAATTGTGTACCGTGCATTTAAGATCAAATCAAATAGGGAGTGGAGACCATATGTTGGAAAAGAGACTAGGGAGTGGAGACCCTATGTCTAAAATAAAATCAACTGTGGAGTGGAGATCCTATGTTGGAAAAGAGACTAGGGAGTAGAGACCTTATGTCTAAAATAAAATCAACTAAGGAATGGAGACTCTATATTGGAAAAGAGACTAGGGAGTGGAGACCCTATGTCCAAAATAACATCAACTAGGGAGTGGAGACCCTATGTTAGAAAAGATACTAGGGAGTTGAGACCTTATGTCCAAAATAATATCAACTAGGGAGTGGAGATCCTATGTTGGAAAAGGCGACTAGGGGTGGAGACCCTATGTCTAAAAAATAAAAATCAATTAGGGAGTGGAGACCATATGTTGGAAAAGAAACTAGGGAGTGGAGACCCTATGTCTAAAAATAAATAAAAATCAACTAGGGAGTGGAGACCCTATGTTGGAAAAGGCGACCAGGGAGTGGACACCCTATGTCTAAAAATTAAAAATCAACTAGGGAGTAGAGACCCTATGTTGGAAAAGAGACTAGAGCATGGAGACCCTATGTCTAAAATAACATCAACTAGGGAGTGGAGACCCTATATTGGAAAAGAGACTAGGGAGTAGAGACCCTACGTCTAAAATAACATCAACTAGGGAGTTGAGACCCTATGTTGGAAAAGAGACTAGGGAGTAGAGACCCTATGTCTAAAATAACATCAACTAGGGAGTGGAGACCCAATGTTGGAAAAGAGATTAGGGAGTGGAGACCCTATTTCTAAAATAACATCAACTAGGAAGTGAAGACCCTATGTTGGAAAAGAGACTAGGGAGTGGAGACCCTATGTCTAAAATAACATCAACTAGGGAGTGGAGACCCTATATTGGAAACGAGACTAGGGAGTGGAGACCTTATGTCCAAAATAACATCAACTAGGGAGTGTAGACTCTATGTTGGAAAAGATACTAGGGAGTGGAGACCCTATGTCTAAAGTAATTTTAACTAGGGAATGGAGACCCTATGTTGGAAAATGCAGCTAGGGATTGGAGACCCTATGCTACCATGATTTGAAACCTTTTCTTTCTTTCTTTTTAATTTAGAGAATGAGTAAAATGCGGGAAAGAATTTGGAGAAAACTTCCTTTTTAGGGTTAATGTTGCTGCAGAGCTATTTTAGTCTCCGTGTGGTTTCTTTTGGTTGCACCTGTTTCTTGCAAAGTTGCTTTAGATTGCACTTGTTTCCTATGATTCAAACAAAGAACAATTTGTCAGTTTGAAACGGTGGTTGGTTTTGCAGCCTTGAGTGTTTCAGTCATTTGATCTTGGTCGGTTTCTTTGACGATAATTTCAACTGTGACTGGTTGTTTTCTGGATACCGATTGCATTTCTGGCCCCGGAGAACCTTTGTCTTTTCCAAAATGTTACCATGACGGTTGGTCGCGCGACACTTAACCTTTTTTCAACTTTATTTTGTCTTTGTGGGAATTTGACTTCTTTCTTCCAATTTTTTAACTTCAGAGCATTGTGGAACCTTTGGATCTTCAAACTTTGCCTAGACGGTTAGCCATTTGGGGCTTAACCTCTTCAACTTCATTTTGACTTTGTAGGCACTTCAATTTGATTCCCTTCTTCCAATAGTTTTTGATTTTGAAGCATCGGCCGCCATGGCCAGTCCGGGTCGACTTACTGCCCCTGCCGAGGCTGGGTGCGTATTTTGCATATTAGCTTGCATCAAATGAGAGCCCTGTATATCAATCTTGCTATCTCTTCTTTGCCTTAGTCTTTCGAACAAAGTTAGACCGAAAGGGATTAAAAGAAAACGAACAATGGAACGGAGAATAAGTTTAAACAAGAGGCGTCCCTTTCGGGAAAGGAAAGAATGACTTATGTGGAGTACATGAGGACTTCAATGAACATGATATGCCTTTTGGACTGGATGCCTGACCCGTGTAAAGCATCCGACTCTCAGAAATTCATCACAACTTTTTCCTCGGAACCGAGAAACCTTGCGTGGGACTGTGTCGATGCCGATGGCTGTGAGGATCCTCTTTTCGATTAGTGGCGCCCTTTGCGGGTTTTCAACAGTTGACCTCTCTCATTTCTCTTCTCACCATCACCTTATAGAGCTCTTTGCGAGTTTTCACTAACAGTATCAGTTTGAGTGTTTGCAAAAATCTGCTGCTGCCCGGTCCTTTTTGTTGCTGCATTTTTCATCCAGATAGCACTTGCTTTGCTTGTTCCAATATGTTCCTGCCCAACATTTGGTGGTGTTACTGCATTGTGAATGCATGTAGCACCAGGAGACTTTCTAGGAATGAAATCTGGAGCATCCAAATTAAGCTTGCTCTTTAGTTTTCCAGTCGAAGTACTTTCAGTTTTTGGCATCAGATGGGCGTCCTTGATAATTTTTCCACGCGAGGGCTGGAAATCTGCAGCATTGTACTGTTTCTTGAGGCTTCCTCATGTTGAAGCTGCTGACCTTTTTTACCCAACATCATCCACAACTGGATGAAATTGCAATGCCCAGTCGCCTAGCTTCAAATCAGTTTATTGCGCAGCAGAAATATTTTTTGGAGTGTGTTGAGCGTGTTCTGCAACAGTGTCCTCCAAATTCGAACCAGTATTACCTAGTTCCTTCCCAACATCAAAAGAATTAGCACAACAGATGTTTGCTACTGTAACTTTCTGTTTTGTTTGATCTATAGCAGCCTTTTTGCTAGGTGATATAACCAACCAAACTTTAGCACTATCATCCTTCTTCTGCTGAAGATGCCCATGTTTTCCCATTGCATTAACCCTTGCAGCATCCATATTCAGAGCAGCAGTAGTGACAATTCTCTCCTCATCAGATCTCTGCCTCCTGATTCCCTCTAGGGAGGCTTTTTTTTCTTTTTTCTTTTTTTGATTTTTTTTCATATCTTGATTTCTTTTTCTTTATCTTTTTGTTCTTTTTCGCTCTTTGTTTTTCTCTGTTATTTTTTCACTCTTTTCTTCCATTTTCACTCAATTATTTTTCGATTTATTTTGTCACTCAATTTGTTTATGGCTATGATCGAATCCGATGGGGATTCCTATGTATCATGACGTCGCATGAATCAGATCTTGCGTAGTTCAGGAAGATCAGAAATAAAATAGATAAACTAAGTCTTTTTTTCACTCATACACAAATACTCCGACAAAATCTCCTAGCAACGAAAAATATTTTTAATTTTTTTTTCGATTTCGATTTTTTTTTTTTTTTGGGAATTGGTGAAAGAAAGACTTCTAAAGAAGAAAGAATTTTTTTTTGGATTTTGAATTTTTTTTATATAAATTTCAAAAGAAAGAAAATATTTTTTTGAATTTTAATTTTTTTTCTTTGAATTTTGGGAGAAAGACTTCTAAAAAAAGGTAGAAAATATTTTTTGGATTTTGATTTGATTTGTTTTCTTTTTTCGAATGACAAGAGTGAGTTGCTCTAGTGGTAAGCACCCTCCACTTCCAACCAAGAGGTTGTGAGTTCGAGTCACCCCAAGAGCAAGGTGAGGAGTTCTTGGAGGGAAGGAGCCGAGGGTCTATCGGAAACAGCCTCTCTACCCCAGGGTAGAGGTAAGGTCTGCGTACACACTACCCTCCCCAGACTCTACTAGTGGGATTATACTGGGTTGTTGTTGTTTTCTTTTTTCGAATGAAAGATTTCTACAAAGAAAATATTTTTGGGTTAAAGTTTTTATTTATTTATTTTTATTTATTTATTTGGGATTTTCTAAGAAAAGACTCCTAAAGAAGGAATTAAATGAAAATATTTTTTTGCATTTTTTTAAAAATTGGGGGCCGGAACCGATGAAATTTGCCTACGTATCTCACATATGGTGAAAATCAGACCCGCGTAGTTCAGTAAGTTTTGATGCACAGGAAAATATGACTTATTTTGAAAGGTCTTCTTTTTTTAAAAAAAAATTTCGGTAGAGTTTCGGGATATTTTGAATACCGAATTTTCAAAATCGGGTGTTTTTCTTTCCTACATCACTCTTGATTTTTTTATTTATTTTCTTTCCCTATTCTAAAAACCGGTTAACATATAAATCGAAGCAAATAAATGCACAAGTAGCATGTAAAATGCATCAGGATAGTCTTTTAATTTTTGGGTACACCTGTCCTACACGGATTCAACCCCTATGTTGAGTCCCCAAAGTCAAATGCACGTGATGCAAACAAACGTACCTACTAGGGATCCGTCATGATGTTATGTCATTCTAAGTTTGAATCTTGGGTGTATTGTTCTAGACCTGGCTTACCCGAGCGGACAACTCGAGCTGGGGGAAGAGGGGAGGGGGGAGGGGGGAACATCGTACCGGGAATACAGATGGTTCACTGGTTTTGCAACTTGTCTGAACCTCAGTCTAAAATTAGGATATGACTTTAACAGAAAAGAAGCCACACGAAGCGCACGCTTCCCAGAAGATTCAGAGAGAAGAAGGGTTTCGTATCAGTTTATATACATCTCACATAATATCAAAGCGGTAAAAAGCAGCATTTAGCACATTAGGCTCAAACATGTAATATCAGACAATCACAAGAAAGCCAAGCATAATAGTTATTCTAAGCTCGAATTCTAAACCCTGAACCAGAAATTCTGGGTTTAGTCCCCAGCAGAGTCGTCATAACTGGCATACCTTTTTTTTCGGGGGATAGGGGAGTTGGAGTTTTTCCAATTAAAGTGATATTATTCGAAATGAGATTATTTATTTAATCAGAGTCACCACTTGGAATAATTATTATGGTTTCACAAGTCATTGGTTTATTTTAGAATCCCAAATCGAGAAAATTGACTCTATTTATGATCTGCGAATATAGAAGACCGGGTAAGAAATTTTGTTAACCCGGGAGAAGGTGTGAGGCACTCCCGAGTTCTGTGGTTTTAGCACGGTCGCTGAACAATTAATACTTGGCCTAATTATTTAATTTATTACATGTTTTAGACCTATTGTGCATTTTACTCTTTACCGCTTTTAATTATTTACTTAACCGCTTTTTAATACTTATTGAGTTATTTTTTTAACAAGCTACGATGTCGTATACTTGTCGTTTTGGTACACATTAAAAGGTAAAACGCACCGCGATTTACAACATGTTTAATTTTTTATTATTTGAAATTATGGTCAAGTCGCGTGAAACGCGCATTTGAATTGGGGTTTACGTATCATGACTATGCCACGAGAACCGTACTCATAGTCACGATGATTTATTATTAAGCGCGCCTAAAGCAAGCTACGATGTTCGAATATTATTCAATTACTAATTTTGAGATTATTGTAAGGTCATGAGGTATAGATATTGTTGTGGAGTAAATGAAGTAACTTAATTATGAAAAAATTGGCTAGCTTGTGACTGTTTATTTGTTTTTGGTCCTGGGCAATAATTAACCCATAAATACGCCAGGGAAGTCCAATTAAAGTCTTACATCAATCATGGCCCAACCTAATCTCTTATAATTTTATTGTTAATCAATATTTGAAACTAGACTAAATTTATGGTAGGAATAGATAGATACGAGCAGAAGCAATTTAGTCACTAAGATAGGAGATCAAAATGAAATTAAAGCATGCTAAAATGGAAAGTCATTGTTTTATTGAATAAACAAGAAAACTAACAAATTAATGCATATTCATCAATAAGATTAACCATATGAACTACTAAAAAGAACAATAAATTAATCTTAACAAATACTCAACATGAGAACAAATTAATCTTAACATACTCAGATGCAAAATCGACCATATCATACTAAAAGTTAAATTAAAACAGAGTGACCTAGAATATTAATGAAAAAATAAAAAAAATAGAAAGAGAAGTGAACCTTTGTATTAATGATTGTGGATTTAAATTACAACCACTCAATGATCGAATAACTCTCAACTGGACCTTTCGGACCGCGAAAAACGCGAACGAAAAATCTCAACTTACAACCTCAATCGACCTTGCAAAACCGACGATTTAGAGGCTATTTTTGGAGCTTTTTTTTTTTTTGGTTAATGATGGCTCAAAAGTGGTCAAGGGCTGGTAGCTTTGAGGTGGTGAAACTGTTGGTTGTTTCGAAAGAAAGACGAATAAGAATGACATGAATAGAATTTTTCTTAACGTAGAAGAAGCAAAAATATTTTTCTCCATATCCCCCCCCCCCCTATTTTTTCCTTTTTTCTTTCCTCACATTTCTCTTCTATTTATAGAAAAGTTTTCGAAAGTTTTTCAGATTTTATTTTTATTATTATTATTTTATTATTTTTTAATTAAAAAGAATTCACACTTCCTATTTTTCTTCTTTTAAAAAAAAAAATTATTCCCCACTTTCCTTTACTTTTATTTTTTAACTTCTCACTTTTTTACTTTTATTATATTTAAATTCTCACTTTTTTTACTTTTTTTTTATTTTCCACTTATTTTATCTTTTTTTTTATTTCCACTCTCTTTTACCTTTTTTTAAAAATAATTTCAGCTACCTTTACTTTTATTTTTTAATTTCAACTTTCTTTTACTTTTTATTTTTTTAAATTTTCACATTCTTTCATTTTTATTTTTTTAATTTTTCACTTTCTTTCACTTTTTATTAAATAATTTTCACATACTTTTACTTTTACTTTTTAATTCTATACTTCTATTTTTCCTATATTTTATTCAAATCCGAAATTTTTTAAAAATATATTTAATTTTTTTCTCGGGTTTTTGAATTTAGTTTATTTTAAAATAAAAATAAAAATAATATTAACAGTAATAATTGACCTTTTAAATTATTTTTAATTTTTACGCTATATATAAAAAAAATCACAAAGCTAAAAATAATATATATTAAATTTCTAAAAATATTTACACAGTAGAAGATGATAAAATTTTAAATATAGTAAAATATTATGTGCTCACACGGAGAGACCACTTTTCACGTTTAACTTAGTTACACTAACCTCCCTTGTGATTTACGATATTTCGCTTACCTTCCTTATTTTTATTTTTTTGTAACAATTCTTTTAACCTATTTTTCGTTCATGTAAAAGAATTATGATTTGACTATTTTGCCCTTTCTAATACTCTTTTGTTTAATTAATCTTGTAAATTTCTGTTTTTGGTGACTGCTCAGACTTATGATGCTTTTTCCCTTTGATTCTCTCTTTGCTCATCAAACCAATTTTTGGGAAAACTTTCGCCGATGCAATATGGACGCCATTGTTTCTAAATTAATATCTAAGCATTATTTGAAACAAAAAATCATTTGGGAATAATTCATGTTTAGACTTAATATCTAAATAGCTTCTGATAATTATTAAGTCAGAGGGATGTTTGGGCTTAAGGTGAAATGTATTAATTACGTGATTGAAATTTAGAGAAAATTAGCAAATGGGAATACAAATCCATATGTAAGAAATACCAACTTTATGTGAAAAGCTGAATTAAGTGTAGGCTATAGCGTACAGAATTTTCGAAGGATGCGATCCTTAATAGCTCACTGTTAACGAAAATTATTGTCTCGAAATTTGGGGGACTTATGCAAGGAGTGAATCTTTACCAACTTTCAAATATTCTATTTTTAGGCTATAAATTACATCTTTTTTAAAAATGTGGAATTCCAAACGTAGTTGAATAAATACTTGTCTGCGCCGATATTTAATTTAAATTGAACAATTAATAATTAATTGAGGAATTCAGATCCAAAATCTTTTTCGCACAAAGCTTAATTTGGATAGCCTTATACAAAAAACCAACATGGTAATAACAAACGTTTCGTAATTGCACATTTAATAAAACTGATTTTCTAATCAACTATTTTGGTAGGTCCATATGTTACAACACAAACATTTATTATTGATTCATTTTAATTTATTGAGTTCGAAAACTATTCTTATATCAATACTACTACTGAATTCAAACTCCGTCATAGTTGCTAATGCACTAGATCCGTCCCTGTAGTTAGTATTTTTCCTTTAATATAACTTTATAAATGACAAGTTGATACGAGTACTAGATTTCGAGTCAGTTAGACAAAACAATAAGTAAAATAGAAATATAACATAAACATACATTTTAAGTTGTTTGAAATAAATTGAGAGAATTGCCTACAACTTGCTCTGTCGTTATGACTAGAGTGAAAGAGACAATGAAAAAGGTTACCTGCAATTAATAGTATTATGAATCCTTGAATCAGGACAAGCTTGGTAAAATGTGGAAATTCAATGTTTTCAAAAGGGAAAAGCTAAAAAAGCGACAAGGTCCATGTCCATGGTGCTTTAAGCAAAAAGCGAGAAGCGAAGCGTAGAACTTCTTTGAGGCGGCGAATTGCATAGTTCATAAAATTAAAAGAAAATATTAAACTTGCAGAATATAATACTATAATAATCAAATTGCATATGCTTTCCTTGAGCCGAAGACTTATCGGAAACAACATCTCTACTTCCACAAGGTAAGGGTAAGGTCTGTGTACACACTACCTTCCCAGACCCTACAATGTGGTAATACACTAGGTATGTTGTTGTAATAATCAAATTGCAAGTGAATAACTAATTTCACCACTCAATATGCTCTAACATCAAACTTCTCAAAGTTGAGGTTCAAAGAATCGACCACTTCTTGTTGGGATCACTTTGCGCGTCTTGCTCGAAGAACACACTTCCCAGAAGCACATGACTCTGCTCATGAATCAATGACCCTTCGCTCTGCATCGCTTTAAACGATGAAGCTATGGCTTTAACCACACTGGTTGGGATCTCAAGCTTACAACAACAACAAACCCAGTGGAGTCACACTAGTGGGGTCTCGAAAAGATAGTGTGTACCCTGACCTTACCCAAGCTTATGAAAGGAAATACAAGATGAACTGTGTGAGATGCTCCTCCAAGTTTGAGACAGGATATAGTCAAAACTATAGATATAGTCTATATCATATATTGATATTCTCTGGCCAGGCACTGAATTTGAAGACACAGATCCTCTCCAGTGACAACTTAGTACAAAACAAAATTAGCAGCTATGTTGCTCGGACTCTCCAAAAATGTTGCCGCAGCCGTGTCGGACCTTTCAAAAAGCACTACTTTTGGAGGATTCGTCACGCACCCGATGGAAATTTTGAAGAGTCTAAGCAACATAGAATTTAGCAGTACTCCAGAGTAATTATTTACCAACAACCAACTTTGTAATAACACTAACTAAACTACAACTCTGCAATAAAACTAATTTAGAAACAACTAAGTTTATGTCAATAACATAAACATCATAGAACTACTGATCACGTCTAGCAGCTGCACGTACATCCGCCCGAAACTCCAGGATAATTCGAAGAACACACAACAAGGAGGAAAGGGAGGGTGCTAGCCAAGTTGGCCATCCGAATCCGAACCCATGGCCCTCAGCGGCAAGAAAAATGCAAAGGTAACAGAGTGAGTAAAGTAGCGCGAAATCAGTAACCACAGGCCTAAACATCATGAGCACACAGAAATAACTCGCGGCAGACATGAAGAGGAACAGAGATAAAAGAGGTTTGTCTACTTGCAGGCCGGAGAGCAGTTTCAAGAAGACTGGCGTGAAAATCATTATGACGCCTTCGCAGAAATGAGCAATGGGAAGCACAAGATAAGGTGCAATATACAGTACCGGAGGAAAATTGCGGATTACAAAAATTCCGCCCAGTAGTAGCGCTGCAGCAGTGCAAATAAGCCATGCTGCCTGGTCGAAAGCAGCCATACCCGTAGTCAAGAAAAGCACTGCAGCTGAAGCCCAAATCTTCTGCTCAATGTCCATTTTCTTTAGGTTGTTTGTTTTCTGAAATGAGTTCTATTTGGAAACAAAAAAACAAAATCAGATAATGAAAACATGAGATTACATAACAGCTATTCTAATAGTCAAAGTTGATTCTCGAAACAGAAACCACATACAAACTATGTAGCTCAGATCCTCCAAAAACGACACTGTACCCATGTCGGATCCACAAAACATATGAGCTTCTGGAGGATCCGACACACCAGATCCCTAACTACCCTTTGGGTCGGGGGCAGTGGCGGAGCCACATGCATTTAACCCTTTATCGGAAAATTACACTGTGTAGGTAGGTAATTTTTTATAAAATATGTATATATACTATGTATTGGCACCCCTTGACTTCTTGGTGAGTTTATTTTTTTATATTTTGACCCCCCTTGATGAAAATCTTTGCTCCGCCACTGGTCGGGGGGGGGGGGGATCATCGCCCTTGGTAACCTCGAATAAAATATATGTATATGTGTATATATCTTAAATAACAGGTATATATTTTGATTGACACCTCTAAGATTCAAATCTTAGACAGTTGCATTGGTCGATTTAGGGGGACACAACTTACTTAACAACTTGTTTGGATGGTTGGTACATGTTATATTGTATAGTATTGTTACTTTAAATATAATGTTTGTTTTGATTGTTAATTAAATTTCATTGTATCATATCGGTAAATTCATCGTTACGTAACGACAAAAAGTGTTACTTTATGGAACGACCGTTTTGGTGTGGTCGCGTCGTTATATTTTTTTTTTCTCATCTTGCCCTTCTTATTATTAAGTAATTTTATTTTTCTTTTACCCTACCTATTGTATACATCAAAACGATACACTACAATATAATATAATACTATACGTAATACGATACATTATGAAACGTACATAACAACCATCCAAACAAGTTGTAAGTCTCTATTCCGACTTCAGCACTTGCTGAAATTTTTATTCAGCAGCGGAGCTCCCGCTGCTTTCAAATCATGGGCCCGCCTTTGCGACACACACCCAACAATATTGAAGAGTCCGAGCAACTTAGCTTGTGACTAAAGTTTCAAACTTGTTTCTAGTTGAAACATTGGGACAAGACTAATATCAACAATTAGTAAAACTCTTTCTCTAAAACTTTTCATAATCTACAATGTCAGGGCCAGAAAAAAAAAATTCACCACAAATATCAAGTTCAATTAAATTTGGGGGTTTAGTTTTTTTCTATATAAAATAAAACAACAACTATAAAAATCAAAATTAATTACTTTACATATGTACTACTTAAAACTCACAAACTGGCAACAGACTAAAGTTAAAATATATCTCAGACAAAACATACTAAAAATTAAAGTAAAAACATGCATAAAAAGAAAGAGAAACAGAGAAATTGACCTTTCGAGAGCTTTTCTCTTCTTTGTAAGGGAATTTGTGTTCATGAGCGGAGGGGTTTTACCGTGCTTTTATATGTGGAGTTTTGGGTTACAGGAAATAATTTTCACTGTGGTAAACCTTTATTTTTACTGTGTATTGAATATGGACTAACATGGTATCCGGTGTTATTATGTATATGTAGTGTATGGGGTAAAATAATCATGGATAAAAATTTAGTACCAATTTATTCCTTGTTTAGTTACTAACCATCGAATAAGTTATTCCAGAATTGAAATAAATATCGGGATAACTTATTTCTGTCAGAGTGTGGAATAGCAATCTAGGATAAGTTATCCCATGATAAAACAGTAAAATTGATAATCACATGATTAATATAACATACTAAATAATCATAAGAAATAATACCAGTATAACTAATCACAATATAACTAATTTGCATCGGTTATGCTTCCTTCGGTATTCACCCTGCATCGGTTATATTAATCTCATCATAACTTGTCTTCAAACCAAACTGTATGGGGTGAAATTAGTTAATTACAAGTAGCTGAATAGCAAGGTGCTACGTGGAACCGAGAACAGACAGAAGTTAAGTCAGTAAATGATTGACATCGATTATGAAGTACATATCCGATACAAGGTGAATCCCGAAGAAAGCATAATTGATGGTAAAGATTCGAAGGTTTGACATCGGATAGCATTAAATGAGCAGCCGCTACATAGAATATTTGCATTCAAAACCAGCTGTTATGCACTCATCAATGATACTTTTATTCTCATTCAAGAAGAGCTTGATTTTAGGATCTTGTCTTCCTAAGAATAGTTATAAATACCACATTGGCAACTCTTGCAAGGACACGATACTTTCTGCACACAAAAGCTATAACATATTGTATCAGGCTCGAGCTAAAGAATTTTATCATTGTTCTATCATTGCTACTGCTCTTGCTCTAGGAAAGACCGAGCTCATAATCATGCTTGCTATTTTCTTTGTTTATAATTGTTAATCTTATTTTTTAATCTATTTCTTTATCATTTTCGGATCAAGTTGATTCACTTATCGATAAAGCACACTATAAATTCAATTATATTATTTTACGGATAAATACGAACCGACCCTTATATGTTTTGTTTTGTGTGTTGTACCTAAAATCGCAACTAATGATCGGTATGAACCAATGATTTTAGAACTACAATGGGTTCAAACTCAGTATATTCTATATAAGGAAATAAAGAAGCATGTAAGGATTTACCTACTTAAAATCTCTTGTTAAAATATTCCACATTTAATTTTGGTCATTCTTCTTCATCACATTCTTAACAATTTTCATTAAATTCTTTTTAAGCTCTTTCCAAATTTCATTAAGTAGCACCTCAAATGAGCTCACCTAGACTCGAAGTAGTAGTTAGTCTTTTATCCACACAAATTTGAAGAATTATGTTTTTAGTTGCTTTTTTATCTCCATATTCATATGGAGAACTTTTTCTTTTTTCCAATAAAAATTGGGTAAGGTACAATATCAAGCTTAACAAAGGCACTTAAGCATTGTTAACAAAAGTTTGTAGGGCAAAATGTGCTATCTAATTAATAGAAAAATAAGTAAAGTGACAAAATAAAATTTGCCTTGGATTTTCATAATTTGGGTATGCTTGAATTATTTAGAATTCTCTTAATGGTTGTTATTTGATAAGAAGGGTGTTTTTAGTGTATGAAATTTCACATACTCTTATCCATAATGATTGATAATTTCAGATGTGTAAAATTAATAATGCCAGTCAGACTTCACATCAATTATACAAATATATTTTTTCTTATGCCGTCAATCAAATGTTTCATTAATTATACAAATAACTTTTTATGCAACCAACTAAAGTATTTATGTTATTTTACGCTTAAATATAAACACTCTTAACATCGTTAAATAAATTATACAATAACTTTTATGTGACCAACCAATAAGTATATAAACTATTTTATGCTTAAATATAAACACTCCTAATACAGGGGTCGCCTCACCCTAAAGCAAGTGAAACACTTGATTTAGGCCCCAAAAATTTAAGGGCCCCAAAATTATTATTTCTCTATATATAGTAGTATATTATTTATATAATTATTTCTTATCATTGATAAATTTATTTCTTTATTATCATATTAATTTTTAATAACTCGATTTCTTCCTCTAATTAATATAACTAAAATAGTTTTCCGTCAATCTAATTTTACTTTTTTACTTAATTACATTTCTCTATTCATTAGTTAGTCACACAACTATATCTAATAATCTAACTTATTATTTATTTTTCTTACATAAATTATACTCTCTCCGTCCCAATTTATATGAAAGTGTTTGACTGGACATGAAGTTGATGAAATAAAGGAAGGCTTTTGAAACTTGTAGTCTTAAATAAATCATAGAAATTTGTGGGCTAGAAATCATCTCATTAATGGTAAAAAAAAAATCTAAAGTTGAATTGTTACCAAATATATAAAGAGACTTACTTACAAAAAGGAGTCACTTAAGTTGGGACGAAGGAAGTATGTTTTCTGGGTTCTCCCATTTCAGTTGTGATGCAATCAACGTTAAATTCATTTAATTTTTTGTACTTTATAAAACTAAGTTCTCATTTTTTTTAATTTCACATCCTCACTTGTCTAATTTTTAAAAAAATAATATTCATTAAATATAATATATATATATATATATATATATATATATATATATATATTAAGGCCTCTTATTAAGTGTTTGTTTTAGGCCTGTTGGGCCGCTCCTGTCCTAATATCGTTAAATATTGCACTGAAGTGGTAAGTTACTCATGCATCTTTAATTAAATATTTTGAATTAGAATTAAAAGAATAAAATTACCTTTGATAATAAGCACTTTACCCCAATAGATTTTTTAAGCCGTATGGGTAAATAAAACACTCTTAATATAGGTAAACAATTTCCTTTTTACCTTGCCTCTCTCTCTATCTTTTGTTCCCACCCACCCCCACACCCTCACCCCCTACCCCCCACCCTCTCCCCTTTTCTTCTAGACGCAAAATCTTTAGCAGTTTTTAAAACCTCCAAAACCCTTTTCACCATTTTCTCTCTAATTTCAACTAAAACAGAGGAGAAAAAAAAACATGAATATCTTCAAACCTAAACAGTCATCTTCTTCTTCAGCAACACCACCACATCTACAGCTCCAACAAACTTTCAAGAATTTACAAACCCATTTCTCCAATTTCCTTCAAACCACTTTTCCGCAACTCAACACACTCAATTCTTCTCAAAATTCACAAAACCCATGGGCTAAAATTGGTGTTAATAATAATAATAGTGTAAAAAAGCAATCTTTATCTACTGAAGCTATTGAAGAGCGGTTAGCTGGAGTACCTGTTTATGCACTTAGCAATGCTTCTGAAGAATTCGTGCTTGTTTCGGGTGTTAGTACTGGTAAAAATCTTGGGTTATTTTGCTTTAGTGAAGCTGATGCTGAAGCTCTTCGTCAGCAAATGGAATCTATGGACCCTACTATGCGAAATGGCTCGAGGGTTGTTCCTGTTGCTCTTAATAAGGTTAGCTTCATTAATTGCTTTTCTACAACCCCATTTTTTGTGTAATGGATGTGCTTATTGTGTTATGATTAACAGTAGTGAAGCCAGAAAATTCAATAAGAGTGTTCAAATTTTGAACAACCTTTGTCAGTGGGCTATGCAAGGTGTTCAAAGTCTTTTTTATTAATAACAAGTAATATTTGACCCTATATACAGAATAATTTTAAAGGGTGTTCAGTTGACCACTCTTGGCCACACATAGCTTCATCCGTGATGATTAACTATGCTCGACAAGTAGTGTTATGTCGGGTCAATGAAGTGGGATGAGAACCATAGCGGAGGCAAAAGAACACTAGGTAATTTTTCCTTAGTGGATAGAGTTATCTTGTACCTTTGCTGGTGGGAGCTAGTAGATACATGTAGAATAGGTGCGCGCAAGTTGGCACAGACACCACTGTCATTAGAAAAACTTAAGAAAATTAAAAAATAGTGTTCGGGGGGTTAGTACACGACTACACGGACTTGTTGTGTGTCGAATATAATAAATGAATTGTTTATGTGAGGAATAATAATGCGAGGATTGTTATAGGGTGAAAAAGAATATAGAGATTGTTATGGGTTGAGTACTATTGCAGGGATTTTTATGCATAGATTGCCTACTTAATATTTGTTCCCGTTGCTCTCGATAAGGTTAAATTTATTGGCTGCGATTGGCCCCGACATCACAGTCATCTGAAAAAGAAAAGTAATAACAAATAGTGTCAAATAGTGTTAGCGGGGTTAGCACATGGACTAATTTTGCTGCGATTATAATGAAGGATTTGTTTATGTGGAGAACAAAGACAAAAATGTAGGGATTGTTATGCATTGAGTACTAGTGTGGGGATTATTATGCGTAGATTGCCTACGTATAGGAATTTTTGTCTTTAGATATTTTTATCTATGTATTCTAATACACGTTTCCTATTCTACATTCTATTTTGCACGAAATAATATATAGATTCCTGCAAAGCTTACAAGGGTACTGGCAATGTGGAGTTTAAACTGCCAATCAAATGCTACATTAATATACAAAGATTGTTTTTCCTTAGGCAGCTAAACAAACATTGAATTTACTTTGTGGAATTTCATGTTGAGATTATATTTTTATGCGGCAATAACGTGAGCCCTTATAAAACGTGTGTTTGACTTAACATGATTATTAAGAGAAACAAGAATTATGTCTTAATCCTAAGTTGTGATTGACTATATAAATCCCCAATAATCATTTCGTTCCATTTGGCCCGTCCCATTTCAATTCAATGATTTGGGTTTCTCTAAACCGGAGGTTCTTTACATTCTTTAAGTGAAATATAAATTTTTAAACAAACTAAAAAGACTTGTAACAAACACTAAACTGGTCTGTAGTGTACTGACATGATTATCTCTTAATCGAAAATATGGGTGTTTTGGGAATCAAAGAGCTTAAAATTTAGAGTAAGAACTGAGAATAAGAATTGTTTAACATTTGCTGAGAAATAGCCATGTGTTTACTTTTTATAACTAGAACAATGACGTAAAGATAATATGGTATTGGAAAGAACAAAAGCAAGTAGGACAAGCATGTCTAAGCTAGTAATTGTCGTTGTTGAATTTAAATACTGATTATCAGAGGCTGATAGTTGTATTCTTTATTGCGAAAGAAAAATGTTATTAAGTCTAATTGATGGTCAATAATGCAGGTTTTCCAGCTCAAAGTTGATGGAGTGGCTTTTAGGCTGATACCAGAGGCATCTCAAGTAAAGAATGCAATGAAGGTGAATATCTGATGATAAAGATTTCTGTAATTTTTATTCATGAAGTCAATGTTTTGATTTTGGTTTGAAATTCTCTGGCTGCAGACTAAGTGTGTGCTTAAATCTTTAAGAAAGCTGATAAAGTACTCATGTACTCATGTCATCATGTTAGTATCGTGAGAATTTGAAATTCGGTTGCTTGTCGATCTTCAAGAAGTGCTGTCTATAGGTCAATCAGTTTCTTATGTTCTTAATCAAAAAAAGGGCAGCCCGGTGCACTAAGCTCCCGCTATGCACCCGAAAAAGGCCGGACCACAAGGGTTTATTATACGCAACCTTTATCTTCATTTCTGTAAGAGGCTGTTTCCACGGCTCGAACCCGTGACCTCCTGGTCACATGACAACAACTTTACTAGTTACACCAAGGCTCCCCTTCGTTCTTAATCAAACAAAAGATTATTCATTTTGGAGGTCTCCATTAGTCTATTATAGTAGAGTATCATAGCTTTCCAGGATCAGGTATTACCTATTCTCTGCTTGCTGAGCATAGTCATGATCATTGCAAAGTATTTGCAGGTATTCCAAAGTTTTCGACAATCTAAGTTCTGAAATGTACTTCATGGCCATTGGTCAAGATTTTGAAAGTTTTAGTATCATTATCTATGAAACTTTTACACAATTTGTATGTTTTAATTAGCATATTACACACTCTTTTATTGTTCTAGCTCTCCCTTTTATGCAACCAATGTGCGAGCATTGGTTGCATACACTGTCAAGCATAAGATTCTTCCAGTTTCAGTACTTCGTACTGTCGATGATTTTAACATCCTGTCCTTTGCGGAGTGGTTTTCTTGTTCTTACTAGTAGCATTAGTACGCCTTGTCGTATTGTTTTCAGTCTTAGGTTTCTATTATTGTCTGTTGTTGCTTTCATTTTGGTCATCTTACTATCTTCTGTTATCAATGCTTCTTTTCCATGGCTCCTCACTATTGTTTCTGGCTGTTTTCATTTCATTACTGTTGAGCTTATTCTTCACTGAGCCGAGGGTCTATGGGAAACAAAATCTCTATCTCCACGCTTCTTTTCCATGGCTCCTCACTATTGTTTCTAGCTGTTTTCATTTCATTACTGTTGAGCTTATTCTTCACTGAGCCGAGGGTCTATGGGAAACAAAATCTCTATCTCCACGAGATAGGGTAAGGTCTGCGTACACACTGCCCTCCCCAGACCCCACTATGTGGGATTACACTATGTTTTTTGTTGTTGTTGCTGCTGCTGTGTGAGCACTTTTGGTTATTCCAAGATTCCTTCTCTATAAATATGTTATGATTGATGATTCAACAGGAATCCTATCTAAAACATTGTAAGACCCCGTCTTTTGTTTGACTAAATGCTAAAAACATCCAGAGTAATGAGATAGCACAACAATAAGTAGTAGATACTTTTGCTTGACGCCAAATCTGAAAATTTGTGGCACTTCAGATTAGCATTAAGATGTTTTTCTTCATCTTAGAGATAAATATATAGTAAACAGAAGTTGCTTTTGAGTTGAAGTGGATGAAAAGATAGCTGTTGCTCAGTAAGTTTCTTTTTACATGTACCAGTTGTGGACTCCAGAACATAGTGTCATAACATATATTCGGTCAGTCAAATGTTAGGAGGCCTCATCTTTAAGTGATATTTCTTTGAGGATAACATTTAGGTTTCTGCTTATGCCAAAAATATTTTTGTGTATCCAAATTTAGTTCAGCATGTTTAAATTATCATTTTGGGCGCCATAACTTTTTCCTGCTATAATCTGAAGCTGATCATATTCTGCTGCCATTTTTTTTAACTAGGAAAGGGAAAGGACTGGAACGTCTGATGAGAGCTTTTATGGTGTTCCAGTGTTTCAGGTACACTCTCTCAGCTATAATCTTGGCATCCTTTAGCAGCTAGACAACTGCCAAAGCATGATATAAAAAGTCGGTTTAGAAACTGAAATGCTCATCTGCCTTGTCATTTGTGCTTACTGCTACGTCCCCGTGTGTGAGTGGAAACAAATGCTTTTTTTTACCTTATCAAAAAAAATCTTTGAATGACATATGAGCTCAACTAGGATCCAGTACCTTCAAGACCGGAAAAGATCCAATCTGCCTTAAACTGCAATTAAGAGAATCCCTGTGTGCACTAATAAATGCCCGAAATGATTAAAGGCAAAAAGACATCCGCGCAAAATATTGCGAAGCTTCGACCTCTGCATCTGAGACAGCATTGCATTGCTCTCGTTTCACCTTCTTGGATGATGTTGCCTGGTTAAGAAAGTTCTTTTGTCGCTTGTGTAGCAGCCTGATGCAAATTTAACTTTAGAATCATCATTAATAATGTGACCACTACTGAGGTTTTAAGCTAGATATCCTCTTCATTCATATAAGAAAGAGTTCTAATGGCAAACCTATTTAGTATTTCCTTATAGGACTCGCATGTTTGTGCCAATATGTTTCTTATTTTATTCCTAAAGATACCAATCTCTTATTATGAAATAAGCCGATCTCTTGGATGAATAAGTGCGTAACATTTCCATGATTGAATATGTTGAAGGATGCAAAACCATCTCCACAAACCGACATATGGGAGAGTTCCGATGTTTCACAGTTTGCTTAAATTTTATTATTCAAAAAGAATATCGTGGCAGACAGGATTCGGATCCTAGCAAAAGCAAAAAAGTTAGGTGATTTCTTTCCATTTATCTAAATTTTGGTAGGCAGAGTTATCCAATTCCTATACTTGTGAGAGAATGCAGGTATCCAGTAGAATATTTGAGGTAATTTTCTTATAACCGTGGGTTTAGGCCAACTTGTGCGCACCTTGACTAATTCCACGGGGTACCTGCTATCTCCGGGGGCCACCAGCACAGGTACGGGGTAACTCTGTCTACCAAGGCTCGGGATAAACACCATGCGGCAGACATCTGAAAATCACAGTCAAATAATTTCACAACAGATTTCGTACCGTTAAGATTCATAGATTGTGTGAATGGTGGGCTGGGAATTTCATGCCACATGACAGCCTTTTTTGCTATATAGCCACAAATATAGCATACTAGATCTTGTTTTTCTTGTCAGTTCTCCTTCTCATGAGTTTGAAAATTATAGTCAAGGAGCTTAATTCTGAGGAGCCAGAACAAGAGATATCGCCCTGTTTTCTTCAGGAAGGTTAGCTAACTGTCTGGAGTTAGTATCCACTAATGTGATATGATGCTATATCGCCCTTCGTGTAAATTTATCAACTTGTGCAGGAGGACCTAGAGAATTCACTAGTAAGAGCTTCTCAACAGCAAGGCCGATTGAATCCTGCTTTGAAAGGAGATATTCAGGTACGTCTATTGATATTTACTTACCGTTGTGTCTTAGCTTCAAGAATTATGACCGAGAATTTTCATCTGATTTCACAGGTTGCTGTTCTGGAGGATATAATACAAGGCATGAAGGTGAGAATCCTCAACAAGAAATTTACATGTTATATCGTCGAGTTCTTGATCCAACAAATGATGTCGGGAAATTATGCAGAACTTCTCTGTCGTCCTCTTACTCGTTTTAGTTTCTTATATATATATATTTTTGCTAATCAAGAAATTGCCAAAGCCAGATAGCACATGGTTCGAAACTCAGTGGATAATAGCCGCCCCTCTACCCTTTTCCATTTAAATACCAAGCTTTTGTATGCAACATTGTTTGAACTCGTGACATGTGCCTAACTCACACATCATGCGTTACGCTGTTATTTATGTTCATCTTGCTTGTTAAATGCACATTGCCTTGGTTAATGGCCGTAATGGAGTCGGTGCGATTAACAAAGAATGAACATATTTTTGCAGGATACTTCGACGTCAAAGTGGGACGATGTTGTATTTGTTCCTCCGGGTTTCGATGTTTCAACAGATCCTTCCCAGAAGTAAGAGAACCTATGTCAAGTCATCTCATGGTGCTTGGCCAATCCTATATTAGCATTTTTGATATCATGTGTGTAAATTGTAGTAACTTTGACTATGCATTAGGTCCTGTTATGCGACAAATTCTTATAGAAACCGGAGCTAAGATTTCTGAAGTGTTTGATAATTGTAGACAAATTCTGTGTGCAATTAACTTCTCTGTAGGATGTCAAACGGTGTGGTGCGGTTGCAGGGCAAACCCGCAAAGATTTCGCCCCGCACCGCATCACATAATTTGTTGTTTTCAACCCACCCTACCTGCCCCGCATAAACCCGCCCCCCGTTTAAGTTTTTTTTTTTCTTTTTTTTCTTTTTTGATAGTAAAAACTAAGATTCATAAACTTCTTTTTCATTTTTTCTGAAATAGTATTAATTTAATGTAAACCCAAATCCTATACAAGCACCTCCCTAACAAAACCAAAGTGACAGTGTCTTGCCGTTGTTACCATATCAAGTCTTGGTTTATCTTTCTTTCACTAATTATTTGCAATTTAGGAATACTTTTCTAAATTAATGAGTTTCCTGTTTAAGTTTTTTTTTTTTTTTTTTTTTTTGATTACAATTGCTATAAGCTTGGTTGTTTTAACATTTCTTTATTTCTGTTTTGCAATGAGTCTTTTGAAAGTTGAAACTCCAATCCCCAAATCATCAAGAAAGGAAAAGTACAAATAGCTCTGAGTCCATTTTCTTATTTATAAAGGTGAGAAACCATGTAATCTAATAAGTAAAATAATATATAGTACAACACTAGTAGACTCTTAGAAGCAGCGGCAATGCAAAAGTTTGGATCAGTATGTGTTTCTTGGCAAAACCAGCAGCCATACCCGCGTCAACCCGCACCTGCCCTGCAACCGCAAGTTTTTTTTAAAAAACAAAATTCCACCCGCCCCGCTTAGGTTCAAACCCGCCCCGCCCCGTACCGCTCTATTGCCATCCCTACTTCTCTGAGTTGGCTTGGGCCAATGTAAGGAAACCATAGCTAGTCCAACTATGCTCTACGTAGAAATGACTCTAGGTAGTCATTTTAAAGGGATGTTATTTAAAAATTAACCAGTGCGTCCTGAATTTTAGTTTTTCAGTTCATTTTTTCGGGACAAAAATATCCTGAATTGTCCTATAGTTAAGGTATTTAATTTAAAATTTCAAGTCAAAATAAGTATTGACTAATCTCTAAATAGCATCCCTGAGAATGACTATCTGTACAATTGTCCCTGAGAATGACTTGGTGTAACACGGATACTGTGGATAAAATCTCGAGTACAGATCGAAATTTGTTGAATAATGGGTTACTTTATAATATTTTCGCTTAAATATTAAACTTTTGTCTATGATAGCACTCGAAGTGTGACGTTAATCTCGATAGCAGTGGTGATGTGTATGTTATTGATAAGCTTTACATTTTGAGCTGATTTGTTTTTTATACGCTAATAATATATTGAGTATACGGAATATTTTCATTGTAAATATGTTTTTACTATAATTGAAATGATTTAAGTTGTGTACACTGGTATTTAAATAATTTGTAATTTTATCGTTGTAACATGCGACTCCCCTCTTTTTTCATGTTGCAAAACCATGCAAATATTCCAACTAATAGTATATAACAAATTTAAATGATAAATGATTTTTTTTGTAGCTTATATGTATATGCTTCTCAATAATTACATTATTTTGACTCATAATATTGTTATATACACTAGAGTGGGGAGCGGATGTATCATATAAATTACGGGTTCGATCGAAACCAGTAACTTTAGCTCATACCATGTATATGCATCAAATCGTCAGTGGATTTAACGACATCTTTAAATACAGAAAGATTAAATCTTGAATTCGCCTGCTTAGTATGAAATGCTTTGAACATCTTATTCTTAATAAATACAGTATATCGTCTTGTTTCAAATATTGCCACATAAAATGAAATAAGCACTTCATTCATAGAATTAGAATCTTTATAACTTTTTTCAAATAAAAGAATTTTATTGAGAAAAAAGGAATTATTTTAGATGGGAATGAGTTGGCAATGTACCCAAAAAGAGATGCCCTTTGCCTTGGGAATCAAATCGGTGTTAGGAAAGATATTATTCTCATATCACTTGATTACAGTGATTTTAGATTTCTGTTTAATTGCTAAACCTTTTCATAAACAATTTAATTAAATCTTAAGGGGTCATTTTGTTAGCAACATATATAACCAAACATTAAATAAATTTAATCCTACATTTTAAACTGATATTAGTATCCTAATCTCAATAATCAAACGGCCTCTATACAAGGGCGGAGCTAGAGTACCGGGAGTGGGTTCGACTGAACCAAGTAGCTTTAGTTCGAACTTTCTATGTGTCATAAAAAATTATTGAATATATATAAATTATTACTTTAGAACTCAGTAACTTGAAACAATTGGAATCTCAAACCTATAAGAAATAATATTAGGTCAACTTAAAAATACTATAGAAAACTATATGTAATAAGTAAAATTAGTAACTTGAAAAATAAGATAAATAGTTTACCACACCGATTAAAATACATTGATAGTATAGAATTATATATATATATATATATATATATATATATATATATATAAAAATAGAGATTTACAGGATAACATGAATAGGGAAATCTTGAACTTAAAAAAAATATATATATCACTCTATCAAGATTTCCCTATTCATGTTATCCTGTAAATATGTATTTATGTATCTGTATATTTGTTAATTTCCTGTCACTCTAAGTATATGGTTGGCATTTCAATTTCTTAGTAACTACGATGGATTAACCTGTAAATTCCTAGGAAAAAATTCAGACGTAACTAAAACTTGTTAAATTACTGGGAAGATATTCGATTGTGACCAGGGTGGGGTTAAAGAAGCAAGTGCTATGAGTTAGATTGAAAGGAAGAAGTGAAAGGAGTGATTAAATTAAAAAGAAAAAAAAGAGAGGGGAAAAAAATCTTGAATCATAGAACAAGATAAAGTTTAAATTTGCTAAATATGAACTACAAAAGTTAAGAACATGATGGAGAAAAGGAGTACCGAGTAAGATTTTACAACATATTAAAAAATTCACTATTTACCGATAATATATGCCAATTAATCTCACGAACAACAATACAGAAATATTTGCTCAAAGTTTGAGTATAGATCTAGAAGAATTTAAATTAAATATAAATACAGAATTTTATTCAATAATAGATTTAGCAGTACATTTTGTTTACCTAGAACAAATAGAAACAATTGCTTCGATTTACATAGAAAACAACTTTATTTAATAAAATTATTATTATCATATCATTTAAGAAGAGTATAATTTTAGTACTAAAACTATTTAGACTTTATTTAAGACTTCAATTTATATTATTTTTATTTTATTTTGGTACCCTATAACACAATAATATTCACGTTACAAACAGGATTCTTGAATGTATCATGTGGTATACTAGTGGGTTTAGCATGATCTCACCCAAGGGTAATCTTTTAGATTTATTTATCGATAATAGTCCACTTAACAGATAATAAAAGACAGATTATTAGAATAATTAATGTGTAAATTAGCTTGTGCTTTACAGATAATTTCCTCTACTACATTTGTACTTAATCAACATCTTTATTAGAGAAAGTTTAGTAAATTGCTAATTTTGTCTCTTTCACTCGAGCAACTTGATAAATCAACAACAAAGGGGCGGAGTCACAATAGACATTAACGTTAGAGGTTTGACAGAGCTCAGTAATTTTGGTTCAAGTCCTAATATATGTATTATGAAATTTACTTAATATATATAAATAGTCTATTCCGAACAGAATAAGTCAAAAAAGGTTATATCACAAAATTTATAAACTTAAAGTCCTGGATCCGTCTATGTCAACAACTCTGTAGTACTCACTTTGCCGACATAACAATAACAATGCACATTTTCTTGAAAAAATTGGCACAAAATTATATCAGTTGTAAAGCTAAAAAAGGCTTCAATTTTTACTGCTTGATTACTTATTCAAAGATCAAGAAATCAAGCAATTTTTTTATACAACATATTCCTTCTTCCATCTCAATTTAGTTTCTAATTATGGAGTCAAAAATAAACACTGATTAATGTGATATTCGAACAATGATAAAACAACATCTATGTCTTAATCCGAAACAAGTTGAGGTCGGATATATAAATACAAATGTTAATTAACTGACCATGTCTCTTCATTTAGCTCCATCTCATGGTTTAAAATACTCCTAAAAAACGTATTACCTAAAGTAAGTGTACTATAATATAACTAAAACATCATTCCAATTATTTGATATCACATATTTAGATCTTTTCTTCTATTATGTCACTTTTGCTATGCCAGATAGATTGAAGAAATTGTGGGTCTTTTGAGACAAATTCCTTATGTATAATTTTAGATCTATCTCGTTCTTTTTAACACATTCACTTACCATGATTTTACACGTACCCTGGTGCATCTGGAAATCGCAATATTATTCCACTATATTCGATTGAAAAACTCGAGAATGAACTAAATTTAAGTATCTCGATTGAAATTCCTACTAACGGTATTTTTCATCAAATTGCTTATCCTCGACACAAAACATTGAGTTAGGACATTATTAAATATGGGATCATAGTAATTTCTATCAGATGATTATTTCTATATTTTGCATATATTCATATTAAATAAATAATGGGGGTCACAACTAACAAAGTGGTCTAACAGCTGCCAATAATTTATTATAAAGGTGAATTATTTCAGAGCATAAAAAAAGCATGCGCGCCCTGTGACGGCGAAAATCAACAAAATTCAGTGGGCCATAGTTACATTGACGGCGGTGGGCTTGATTGGTCTGATTTTATGGGCCGCTCTCACCAAATCAATATACTTTCTATGGCCCACTTTCCTTCTTTACCATTTTTAATTAATGGAATTCTTAGACTCTTTCTAAAATTTAATATCTTTTGTCCTTTTCTTATGTCTAACAAAATTACCTTTTTATTAAAATTACAACAACAACAATAATTCAGTATAATTTCACCAGTGGGGTCTGGGGAGGTTAGTTTGTACACAGACCTTACTCCTACCCTGGGGTAGAGATGCTGTTTTCGATAGACTCTCGGCTACCTCCCTCCAAGAATTCCCCATCATGCTCTTGGGATGACTCGAACTCACAACCTCTTGGTCGGAAATAGAGGGTATTCACCACTACAGCAACTCACTCTTGTATTAGTGATAGTTAGTGATCGTTTGGTTTAAGAAGTAAGTTAAGGCAAGAAGTAACAGTGGAAAAATTATTCATTCATGAACTAGTAATGTAGAACTTTTTTATAAGGTGATTTTAATGAAGGAATTATGTCATTATGTGGGGTGACTAATAATGAATGCATTGTTATGTGATGATTAATACTTAAGAAAATGTTTGCATGAGCTAATCACTCAAAAAGGAAATTTTTATCTTTAAATGGTTTAATTCCTATATTACTAATATGTGTATTCTTCTTCCACATTCTATTCGCATAAAAAGTATATAGATTTCTGTATAATTTAATGCGGGTATTACTTAATACCATCAACCAAACATTGTATTATCTTGTATGAAATTTTATGTTCGAAATTAATTACTCACAAACCTCAACCAAACATTATGTTATCTTATGCAATATTTTATACACAAACCGAACGACCCCGCTAATTTTTATTGATATTTTTAAAATAATAATCTATATTATATAGTCGAATTTATTGATAAAAAAATACAGAACAAAAAGATAATAGAAGGTTAGTTATATTCTCTTGCCCGTGAACAGGAGCCAGTAAGATGTTTGAATTTTGAATAATTTGAGCAGGTGAATCCCATAAATATTACCCAGTTGTCCATAGATTTCTTTTTTCCTTTTTTCGAAATTGTTTTTTACTTCAAAAAATATATTTGTCCGTGAAAATTTGTAAATTTTTGTAGATTTTTCGAAAATGAGTTTTTCAAAAAAACAAAAAGTGGTTTTGGCCACTTTTTCAAGATATCCAAATTCTTTTTTCTACTCACAAAGTTGCAATATTTTTTTAAGTGAAATGCATATCCAAATATAATTTTAAATTTCAAATACTATTTTTTAACTTAACTCAAAATGCTATTCTTTTTCAAAATCATAATTTTTGTGTTCAACTCTTAGCTAGATATCTTAAGTAATTAATATTATGAATACTTCATATTATTTATAATCGTAGTTCTAATCTTCTGCCTTTACCTGAATTTCATGAAGCAATGTGATAAGAACTGAATTTCATCTGCAACTTTCAGAATGAATTACTCCATAATTTCTTTTCCCTAGAAACGAGACTTTCTTATCCATTTGAAAAAGAGTTTACTATGCATTGACATTGAAAAATATATCGACATGATCACATCACTTAACTATGAGCTATGTACTTATTATAAATTTTTATGATAAACATTAATTAGTAATTTAATAAAAGTAAAATTAATATGCTATCACGAGTTATATTACACTAATATTTTATAAAATTTATCTCCTACCAGAGCGAAGTTACATTCTCCTAAGGGGTAGTTAATTGACCGCCTTAAAAATTACATTGTGTATATATATACGTAAAATATTAGATTCTAGAAGTATATAATAAATATTTGAATATTCTTTATCATGAAATTTTTTTTATTTCTTTCAAATTTAAATACAATTGAAAAAATTTCTAACTTTGACCCTGGTAGAATATGTAATTCTTTTGTTTGTGTTAGCAAAGGAAGGTCACGATATGTAACAAGTAACAATAATTGGAAGAAAACAAAAAGAGTGATGGGGTGAAAACCTTTGCTTCCACTCTCAAGTTTTTTGAAATTTGTGAAATGTCAATTTCATGACAGCTATATAATAGTTAGGAGAATAATTATTCTGGATTTATGCCATTATTGATATGATGTTCTATGCTTGTTATTCATTGTACTGTGCTTTGCTTGTTCAATATGGCACTGGCTTAAATCAGCATATACAGACTTTTTCAAACGATCACCAAAATTATATGATGATGAACTAATAAATATTATGGTAGAGTCGTAAATACTCTTTTATCTTTTATTATTAGATGTTTGAGTCCCGAGTATAGGATCGTCTTTGTTTGGGAGTCGTTCCAATATAGAATTTTCAAGTACAAATCGTAATCGAGTTTCAATACGAATATCGAATACCGAACGAAAAATTTTAAAAAAAATTATATGATTAATATTGGCTTGCAAACTAGAATGATGCTGGCATAGATAATACCCCTCTCTGACTTGATCCCTGAGGATGGGGTGGTAGGAGGTAAGCTATAGTCAGTCAAATATTGACACGTAAAATCTTATCCACATTTGTGGTTAATAATTATGTGTCAAATGAATACTAATATAGTAATTTCGTCTCAATTAAGTGAGGTTAATTATATAATTTTTTAATTAGTAAAGCCAATTGCAATGGAGAAACAATTTCAAAATCCAATAAAAGATAAGGATTATGGTAGGCTGCTAGATAAAATAACTGGACAAAAATTTCCTCATGTATTGATAGTTTTAGATAGCATAGTTAGAGGAGAAAAATATATTGGGTCATTTCTTATTTCCTCGTGAGAAGCGATAGCCAACGTAAAACTTATTAATTTATAATAAATTCTTTGTATATATGTCAAATTATATTAATTTATTATGATTTAGTATAATTTGACGCGAGAGGTTTAATTAAAAATGTAACTGTAATCACCCGCTACACGTGTAATTATTCATTGAGTTAATGAAAAATTTGGAAATAAATAAATCTTATTTCCGCTTGATTTTTTTTTTTTTGCTCTTATTGTCCAACCGTCTAATATATCCTATGCTACGAAATTGAACTCTTATTTGGGGCTAATTTTAGAATTCCAACAATTTTTAGGAATTTAAGTGTACTTGCAACATTACTTTCTATTGCGAAACGTCCTAAACATTTGCATTCACTATTAAAAGAGGGAGGCTTTTCTCCTACACCCGTCAATATCTTTCAAATATTTTAATTTAAGAATATAATATTCTAGAATTTCAAAAAAATTAATTTTGACACATATATCATCATTGGAAAAAATTCAATTCTGATCTTAGAATTAAACAAAAGAGGAGGCTTAAATTAATTATATGGAGAAGTCCAAATTTACTTACTGAAATTGGGGCAAAAAAAAATAAAAATTGCCCTTTCTCATTCTAAATGAGGTTATTCAAAATACTCCGTGCTTGCAAATAAATGAAATATTACTCTCTTTCCTTTTTCCCGTTAGAATTTTCCCTTTAATCTTTGGGCTAAATGGGACCAAAAAAGAATCTAATGGTATAAGTAGTAACTGTCTAAAGAAAATATCAATCTCATTAAAGAGAATTTTAAAACTTTGTGGTCCAAGAATAACGTTCCATTCAGAGATACTTCAATTCTACTTATTTGTGAAGTGGAGGAGTGATGGAACCAAAGGAAAAAAAACGACATGAGAATTTGGTGAAAATTAAACTTTGAATTTTAAGAATATAAAATGAGAATTATGCAAATGAAAAATACTCAATTCTCTATATAGATATTTTTCTCTTGGAAATTAATGACATGACACTACGAAGTGATCTATTTTTTGTCAAATGCCATATTCTACGTGATCAGTAGCGCTATGGACCCTCAATCATTAGCAGGGCAGGAGGTAGAAATTCACACACTGATTCGATCGAATTTAATAATTTGTTCAATAATGTATTTGTGCTAAAAAAATTATTATATATATATATATATATATATATATATATATATATATATATATATATATATATATATATATATATATATACACACACACACACACACACATCACGCCCAGCAGTTACACCACAACTAAGTATAATGAAAAATTAACTCAAATAGTCGCTCACTCAGCCACTTAAACTAAAATAGCCGATTGAGGTATAATTTATGTATTATATGTATATAGTTGTATATAATTTATGTATATGACTAGAAAAAGTAAACAATGAATATAATCGACTATTTGTGTAAAGATACCAAGTATAATAGACGAGATATGCACTTACTATGAATAACGGATGCAAATGTGTGGGAGGAATTTTAGAGCCAACTACGATTATGTTATCCTATAAATATCTCTCTCCGCATTAGTGTAAAACTGTATATCCTTCTAATTGTAAGTCACATACTCTATGTTCTACTGAAATTCTATCTTAGTTTTCTGTTTATTTGAGTACTCTTCATTGCTGCTGTTTTCAATCTACTTCGATCAAGAATAAGAATCCATGTCCTCCCAGTCTTTATGTATTTCGTTTAGTTGGTTAACTGTTAATCTCATTGTTTTATTTTCGCTATATTTATATCAGCAGAAGTTCAATTGTCTTGTTCTAATTGAATTGTTTGTGGCTGACGAGCACAAAACACAACACAAAATTATTGCTCTCTAGTCAAAGATAATATAGTTTAATTAGTATCTCCACAGGGATTGAATTTAAACAATGTTCGAATAATCTTCAGTTGATTACTATCCAGAAAAATTAACACTTGATTTGATGACTATTACTATGATTAACTTCTAAAAATTAATCAATTAACAATTGATCACAAAGGACATCAGATGAGCAACGAAGAAATATCAATGAGAGAAATAAGGGTATTTGACTAGATATGTGCAAGATAATTGACTCGGGATTCAATTCTTGAGTTAATTCAATAATACTGTTGATTCTCACGAGTTCAACAGATAATCAGATTATACTTGAAGTTAAGGTTCTTCTTTCGATTAAATGTTAATTTCAGTAATTAATTCAATTGAAGCACAATAAACAATTGCAACAATAAAATGATGGTTATGGTCTAAAGGGTAACTTCTCATGAATATTTCCTTATTTTCTAGTTCGATTAACAATTGAGAGGCTCTTTCGATTACCTGTTTGAATCACGAATCTAGAGCATAAGATGTAAAGCAATTCAATATCAAGCTCCTCTTTCGATTAAGCAAAATAAGAAATAACTCCACAATACGAATTAAAACTTCATCAATTAAGTCTAACAGTTATCAAGAATCAAACCATAATCAAGTTATCAAAACACTGTATCTGTCAATACCCTAATGGAATTTACTCCTTAGCAATGGAATAAGTCATCTCAATAAGGTTTAAAAACAAAGAAAACATTAATACTAACAATTCGATATAAACTCTCGTATTGCACCGATTGTAGGTTGAAATCTTGATGAATTCTTGAGTCTTCGTGCCTTGATTGGTTCTCAAATCTTTCGTAGGTCAAAAGCTCCTAAAACTTGTTTTCATTGTATTTATAACAAGTAGAAACGAACCCGGACGAAAATACCCTCTTTGAGCCGAAGTGGGAAACACAACAAACTTTTTACATTTCATATGCCGCACAGTGCGCCGTACTATGCGTCGCATTAGTGTAGTTTACACGGTTGTAAACTCTCTGAACTCCAATGTCTGAGTGCGTCGCAGTAGTGCCTTTTCTTGTCATGCCAAAAAAACCCAGTCTCTAAACTTGTCAAACTTCTGACGCAAATTTGCACTAATGCGTCCCACACTACTACGCTTGGTGCATCGTATTAGTCCATTTGTTCTGGCCCTTGCACTTTCTTCCCAATTTCTTATGCAATGCCTATCCAAGGCCCCAGATGCGATCCCAATTTAATTCTTTGGCTTTTAGTAAGACTTCAAAGCTCAAATTATTCGATTTAGCTCCAATTTATCCTTTTAACTCGGAATCGTTTCCTGCAAGGTATAAAATACGTAATAAGTGCAAATCACCATCATTTAAGCTCAACCACCCGTAAAATGCAGTAATTTAGAGTATAAACTATGGCTAAAACACAGGTTTCTAGCCTACCATCAGTGGCCTAATTTCATAAATTTAATTGATCCTATCGAACGGATTTTATGTTAAATACATATTAAATTTAAAATCTAATTACTAGCACTTGCAGTTATCGTTCTAAAAATTAGAACCCGTAAAATTGAAATTCGGACTCCACCTCTATTCATTAGCAACATGGCCATGAACAGTGAACTTGGAGCATTTCATGACTAATGCAAAATTTTTATATAAATATATAGTAAATTATATCGATTCTAAACTCGTTGACTCTATACGATGGATTCACCTCTTTGCTAACTAAAGTCGTGAAGGTTTTTTTTCTATTTTATAAATCTCAATAAATAGCTTCTTTTTTATCGAATAAGGTGCATAAGTAATTTACTCTCGTCACCTTAAAATTGGCTAAACCTAAATATGGCGCAGCTTTGGACAATCAATGATTCAAGAAGTTAAAAAAGGTGAGATCAGGGACGGAGCTAAGTGAGCGGAAGGGATTCAGTCGTATCTCATTTGCCGAGAAAAATATTATGTATATAAGGTAAATTTATTTTTCATGTATATATATTAGGTGTTGAATAACTTTAGCTTCTTTGCGTATTTATTTTTAAATCCTCTTGATGAAAATCATGCTTCCGTCACTACGTGAGATATGCTCGTTTTGTATGGATGCTCCACAAGTTTCAATTGTAGTCTACAATAATAATTACGCCTTAATCACAAACAAATTATAGGAATCCTTACTCCACTTAATTAAGTTTCAACTACTGTCCAAATTAAATATAACAGTTGTTAAGAATTAATGATTTATGAACAAAGTGCAGGCTGTAAGGTAGATAGAGCTACTTTTTGTCCATTTAAAAGTGCTTTTAATGGTAAAAAAAGCTAGAAGCAAGCCTTCTTTATTTCCTACTTAATATTTTTGGATGGTTTGAAGTTTGAATAGTTTTTATTCTATGTTCATAAAGAATGTATCGTAAATTTAGATAGTGCTATACAAAGTACAAATAAGACACTGACAAAGGGCTTCTCCTTATTTTCTGAACAAATTAAATAAAGGGATTTTACTTGACTTAGCTAGCGTTTGGATATAGATTTTCAAATTTATTCTGAAAAATTTGATTTTGGTGAAATTTGATTTGAAGATGAAAATGTGTTTGGACATTTGTTTTGGCTGAAGTTTGGTTTGAAAAAATATGAAACATGACTTATACCCACAAGTTTTAAAAACTATCACAAATACCCAACAGTACCATTATCAATAACATTCATTATATTATCGCAAACCATAGTCCTGAACATATATAAATTTGATACAAAATTATTATTTTTATAATGAACTACATGATACACTATCAAATGACCGAGAAGACAAAGCAACATCGTTACAAAATAATAAATTGTGAGTTCTTTTATAAAATACAAAATTTTGAGGCAATTTTTAAAAAATATAATAGTGATACTCAATTTTGTACCATATCTTCGTAGAGCTTGCTTCTGTTGGTCCCAAATTCGAATAAAACAGGGTTATGGGATTAGGTGTACCACATCATATGAAAATTTAAATTATTAGAGACGAAGTACTTTCATTTACTCATTTTAGTACCATGTCGTGTGAGCTTGCTCTTAATGCTGGTTTCAAATTCGAATAAAAGAAGTTTACGGTAGGCTCACAACCAACTTAAACTTTCAATTTATGATTAGAGACGAAGTACTTTTATTTTCTCAATTTTATGTTTACACATCTCCATTTGCAGGTGGTTTAGCATACAATAAGACTCAAATCCACTAAATCGCCTATTTTTTCAATAATATAAATGAGAATATAATTAAACCAACAATAGAGTATCGTGCATATATATATATATATATATATATATATATATATATATATATATATATATATATATATAAGAGAGAGAGAGGAGACACACAGTAATAAAACATTATATACATTAACAATTAAAGCAAATGTTTGTACACTAACAATGACAATTGACCTCTTCGTCATTTAATTTCTTTAACCCTCTCAAATTCTGTTACTTTTCACTCTTATCTTATTTCCTGGCAAGTGGGTAAAATGACAGCATTTTGCCAGTAGTTAAAGTTGTTGTCCTTATCAAAAAGGTCATAAGAAACTTGCAAAATAAAGCAAAATGAGTTCTTCAACCAAAACCAACCAAGTACTATAGTACTATATAATTTGAACAATAAAATATTAAAAATACTATCCACTTATCTTTCTATTCATGGCTTTTTGATTTATTATACTTACTGTCAGTACACTTAATCTGGTTGGCTTCCACTGAATAATCCAATCATACTATAGCACAAAGAGTAAAGGGGGGCCATACCAAATTTCCTCTAGGACAGAATCATTGTTGGAACCTTTATCCCTAGTTTTTGTACAACCCCTACTATTTGTGTTATAATAATAGTATTGTTCGGATCAATTTACACGCATCTTATTAATTAGTTTTCATTAGCACATATATTTGATAATTCTGATCAATCAAGTCGGGGCGGATGTAGCTTGATAGTACCGAATTCACTTGAACTCAATACTTTTGACGCGGAGTATGATTTTATATATAAAAATTCACAAAAATTGTAATAATATGATTTTATATTTTAAAATTCACTAAAAATTCAATAAATAGCATACATGAACTCATAACTTCTAAGATATAATGAATTCAATACTAAAAACACCAAATATTGAACACATATAGTTTAAATTCTGAATCTGTCTATGCAATTAAGCAGTAACGGAAGTAAGATTTTCACAAGGGAATTCAAAAATTAACAAAGTAAATAGTAAATATGCTAAGAAACTAAGGGTTCAACATGAAGGAAAAAGAATTAACCTTATATACACAGTATAATTTTTGGCGAAGGGGATTTGGCAGAACCCCCTTCTGCCCACCTAGCTTCGCCCCTGCAATTAAGGCTTAAGCAGATGAAAAAAAATTATTTTTTGTTGGTCTCAAGTGAAATTTTAATAGTAAACTTTCACGAATTTTATATCTACTTCATTAACCACTTGACTGCAACTCAATATGTTTTTCTTTTTCATTCTTAACAAATACCAAAAAAATTCTAAACCATCCAATACCAAAACAAAAAAGGCTCCAGCTATTATGGTATGCTAAGCTGGCACCAGTTGTTGCCCATGCATCCAATCCAAGAAATTCACAAGCTTTTTGCCCTCTTCTTTATAGCTCTCATCTCCTTCTACTTACTATAAATACTTGTCCTCTTTAAATCCCATTCCCCACAAAAACAAACATCACACATTCTAATTAGTACAAGTAAATTTTTATATAAGTTAAGAGCTAAAATGGGGTCAAGAATTTTCTTGGTTCTAGCACTTGTGTTTAGTTCTTGCATGGTTTCTTATGGTGGAAATTTCTTTCAAGAATTTGACTTTACTTGGGGTGGAAATAGGGCTAAGATTTTCAATGGAGGTCAGCTTATGTCTTTGTCTTTGGACAAAGTTTCTGGCTCTGGTTTTCAATCTAAGAAAGAGTATCTCTTTGGGAGAATTGATATGCAAATCAAACTTGTTGCTGGAAATTCTGCTGGAACTGTCACTACATACTATGTAAGTATTCTTTACAAAAAAAATTAAAGAAAGCAAAGTTGAACACATTATTTTATGGTTAGCAATAATATTAGTAGTTCATTTGGAAGGAAATCACGGAACAATGGTAAAGTCGTTTCGGTGGAAGGAGAATCGCCACTAATGTTTGTATTAGTGTAGGCTGTTTACATCACATCCCTATTGTGCGGCCTTTTTTCGGACCCTACATGAATACGAAATACTTTGGATATTAAACTGCTCTTTTTTTAATATAGTAATATTAGTAATTAATTCATTTACTTGAAAAGAATGTTTGTGAAAGCTATTTGTAATTTAATTTACAAGTTCGATCGAATCTAGTAGCTTTGATTCGTCCCGTATTTGTCACAAAAAATTATTAAATATATACTAAGAATTATTAATTTAGAAAATTCAATAACTTAAACATCACATTTTTAGTATGTGCCTACTTTAAGAAAGTGAAATTTGATTCATGTTGATATAACCACAAATTATGCCTACTCTTATGTATTGTGGTCTTATGAAACAACTTGGTTGGTACTCATGTGACTATTTTGGTGTGGCCAAGAATTTTTCTTTTTAGCTGTTAATTTTTATTTGTGATAATGACTTCTTTAAATTCCCTATTCCTTTTCCTTTAATTATTTGGATTCCTCATGCATATTACATGGAGTATATCAAACTTTACAAGTTTTCAACTCTTTTCTCATAATATTGTACTCATCCCAATCCTTTATAGCTCTAATTAGTAAATAAATATTGCCTTTTTTTTTTACTAATTATTTATTTGCTTTTATTGCAGTTATCTTCTCAGGGACCCACACATGATGAAATTGACTTTGAATTCTTGGGAAATGTTACTGGTGAACCTTATATTCTCCACACAAACATTTATGCCCAAGGCAAAGGAAACAAAGAGCAGCAATTTTACCTTTGGTTTGATCCTACCAAGAACTTCCACACCTACTCAATCATATGGAAACCCCAACATATCATGTAAGCAAAGCCCTCAATATTAATTATCTCAACATATTACCAAACAATTAACAAATTAAAAGAATTTAAAAATCTGTGTACGATATTTTTAGACCGGCAGATTAAGCTAGCATTTGAACAAAGATTTGGTTAACTTGAAAAAAAGGAGTTTTTGAAGTTATGTTGAAAAATAATTTTTAAATGTTAAAGCCAGTTTTTGAAAACTTGAAAATTTTGAACTTCAAAAATAGATCATATTCCACGACCAAACAATATTTTTAATTTTTTTTTGAAAAAAAAGTAGCCAAAAATCTATGGTCTGAGCTAAGTTGATATCTAACAAAAGTAGCATGCATGATCTAGTAACTAGAAAAATATGTCAAAAAATCTATTATAACATAGTTAAATTAGGCTGATAGTGTCAAAAGATGTACCTAGACTACAAGGATTGATTTCTATTCATATTTATCATTAACTAAAACCTATCTTGCTTGAGCTTTTCAAAACGTTGTCGTACCCGTGTCACATGCCTTGTTTTTTAAGGATCGGACAAGAACATGATAGTATTTTTAAAAAGTTCGAACAACGTAGCAAAAAATACAAGATTTTCCTTGATCCAATATAACATTTTCTCATATTTACTTTTTATATATTTCAGTTTCTTGGTCGACAACACACCAATAAGAGTTTACAAGAATGCTGAATCCATTGGTGTGCCATTTCCCAAGAACCAGCCCATGAGAATTTACTCTAGCCTTTGGAATGCTGATGATTGGGCAACAAGAGGAGGCCTAGTGAAAACTGATTGGTCTAAAGCACCATTTACAGCCTACTATAGAAATTTCAATTCTCAAACTTTTAGCAGTTCACAATTTTCAAATGAAAAATGGCAAAATCAAGAACTTGATGCCAATGGCAGAAGAAGACTCAGATGGGTGCAGAGGAATTTCATGATTTATAATTATTGTACTGATTTTAAGAGGTTTCCTCAGGGTTTTCCTCCAGAATGCAAAAGATTTTGAGTGATATTAGTTGGTTTTTGTGTAATTCTTTGATGTGTTTGTGGTTTTATTTTGTTAGATTATAGCAACCAAAATAAATGTATTTTTCTCGTTTTATTTTGTATCTTTTTCGAAGCTTGTAGTTCATCTTGTATCTAATTTGTTTGATATCCTTTATGATACTTCTAAAGTTTAAGTTACATAAAATCGTTCAGTATAAAATTTTTTTTACACTATCATATCACTCGATGGATATCTGTAATTAAATTTACTTAAAATATGAGATTTGTCATTTTAAAAATAAAACAGATTACATGCTGTAACAGATAAATTTTCTTTTCTTTATCTCATCAATCTTGATAGTCTTTTGTTTCCTTAAATGATCTCAAATTCTCAATAATAAATGAATCCCAAATTACATCCTAGTTTTGAAATTAAACGAAGGCAAATTGCAAAGGAGTAACATAGGCAAGCTTGTTGCAAATGAGTAACCTTAGTTACTTTTTGCTCTTATATTAGCTCTTTCTACTACTTGTTCAATGCGTTGGGGCTCGGCTCGTTTGAAAACTTAATATTGGGCCAAATCAGTTCAAAGATATACTCTTAATATGGTGTGATATTATCTACTTCGGGTTAAACCCGCACAATTTTTTCCAAAAGATCTCACACCATTAAGAGATCTTTATACCTTATATGTATGCTCTCAATATTTTCAACTACCCGTGGGAAACTTTATTCGCATACTCAATAATCTCTCCTCGAACTAAGTTTCAGGTGGCTCACTACCACGACCCATGAGTCTATCCCTCGAACCAAGCTTCACGTGGTCTACTACCACGATCTACGGGTCAATATTCAACCTTCATCTGTACCACAACATGGAGTTAAAGGAATTTTTTAGACGAAAATGCGTTGGCAAGGTCCTAAAGGGGATCTTTGCTATGGGAATCGAATCATTGTTAGAAGAGATATTATTCTCAACTCCCAAGTTATTGAGATTACAAATATTTCAAAAGGTTATAACCTAACTTATTTTTAAGATTCAATTTTTTATAGAAAATTACCTGTATATATTTGTTGACTGATCTGATAATATATACTAAAAAATTTCTACACTGTCAACGACGTATATAAGTTATTCTTATTTTAAACTGCTGGTTAATTACTGATTCAGTTAATTAATAATTTGAAAAACCTTCGGAATATTGAAAGAAAAATAATCTTTTTCTCCTCACCAACCTTTGCCATAAAAGGCTCCATTAACCTTAAGATGGTAATGGGATGCTAAAGCTATTTGTTCTCCATTAATTATCTTAATAATGTTTCCAAAAGATGCCAATAATTTATTATGAAGAGTTCAAGCTTGCACTTTGAATTGCGAACACGTAGTACAAGCCGAAAAAACAGCCGGAAATTGATACTGTATAACCGTTTTTTAAAATAATAGCCAAAAATATATATATATATATTCTTTGTATATTATGTACAAAAGTTATACAGTTTATATATTTTTTCGTCTAGCTAATATAAATAATTTCTGACCGATAATAATACCCCAAAAAGCAGCTAAGTACAAATTATGTGGGCCATGGACAAATGATGGTGATGGGCTTGATTTGTTTAAATTTTATGGGCCCATGTTATGGCCCACTTTCCTACCTCGCATATTTTCTATTTTCAAGGAATTCATTAGCTTGTTAGGACTGTCTTCTTTAAAATATATATTTAACAAATTTCCATAGTTATCTTATACGTATGGTTGCCTTCGATGTGCAACAAATAGAAAGATCAATTCTGAAATATGACGCATGATCTTTTCCTATTTTTATTTATTTATTTATTTGAGTTATTAAAGTTGACTAATTTTATAAAGTTGTTCGATAATTTTTTTAACAATAACAACAAACCTTAGACAGACGTACCTAATGATAAAGAATATTGGAATCCTCGCTCAATATTTTTCTTAACAAACTAATAATAATGGACCTTCACAGACAGCATAAATTCTACTACGATTTCAGTTTTAATAATTATTCTTAGCGAATTATATAGGTTTGTTGACTTCTACTCCTCGAACTCCAACAGAACTCGAAAACCACAGAAAACAAAAAGGATTGTAAAATATATCTCAGAGAGAACTCTCCTAAAGTCTACATAGGATATTAAAATTAATTGCCAAGATAATATAAGCATATACATGATATTGAAGTTAATTGTTTTCCTCTGTTTCAAATTGTAATTTATTTCAAATATCCTCATTAAGTTTAGTGACCATTTAAGAAATTAACTCTAAGAAACAATCCAAAACAAAATGTGCTGAACTAATAGCACATAATAAAAGTAAAAGAAAAGCAATATGATAAAAAAAAATGAAATCAGTGAATACGGCAGACTAATGCTCCGTTTTCTCTATATAAAAATGCAGCCCGGTGTACTAAGCTCCCGCTATGCACAGGGTCCAGGGAAAAAGTGGACCACAAAGATCTTTTGTACACAGCTTTACTCTGCATTTTTGCTAGAAGCTGTTTCCGCGACCTCCTGGTCACGAGGCAACTTTACCAGCTCCCCTTCTCCTTTTCTCTATATCTTAATCCTAATAATAGTTATCAAGGAGCAAACATTGAGTATGAATATAAAGATATTTAAGTAGGGACTCTACAGATATCAAACTTTAGCCCATAGTTGTAGAAGAAACTTTTCAAGATACAAAGCAATCACTTTGCAGTATTGAGTACGAAGAGTATATCTCATTTTAGAAGAGGTATTAAGAATTATAGCTTCAAACATAATTATATAATCTGGGATTCTCAACTATCTACAAGTCCCCTTTCATAACTAGTTTCTTATCTGATTCCAAGTAGAGTTAACACAAGCAGGTATTTAGCTCACTGATGCTTCTTTCGGCCTCGCTTTGCCCTTGCTTTGATATCTTCTTTCTCAGATTTTGAACTGAATGATTCTATCTTTTGAACAGCTTTTTCTTCTATATGACTGGCAAATGTCACTCTTGGCCGGTACAAGGGCTGCAGGTTATACATTGAATTAGTAAATGTAAGTAAGTAGGATTGAAATGCTAATTTGGACAGGATTAAAAGTTGATTATGCTTAAAGTTGTAATAGAACATGCACTAGTTAATTACCGGGACTCTGCAGTGATAATGGAGCTCGTTATTCATTTGGCTAAGACGTTCTTTTGCTAGTTGTTCTGCTTCCAATGCCTTCGTACATGCTTCTTCAACCTCAAGCTGAGTGCAACAAAGTTACATGAGATCATGCTTTTATAAGCTTTACAGTCATTAAATGGATAACATAGAACAAACATCTATTTTCTCTCCCAGAAAGAAAGAAGACCAAACAAGAAAGTTTACGAAAACAAAGGCTAAGCTTCAAGTAACAGGGCTACAGTTGGTGCATTGGAGGAACATTTATTTTCTATCTCACTGGAATTTGAATCATTCAATTATGAACAGAATGAGATAAATATCTCTTAATTTCATTGACATGAACAAGTAAATAAATGGCTGAACAGAAGGGGAAAAACTAAAGTATCACATGAATTATCAATTTGGCAAATTGATGATCTGCAGAAGCAAATATCCAATTTGTTTCACACCAATATGCAGGACCCTTTAGGCTTAAAGTGCCACTAGAAAACAAGTGTTATACAAAACTAGGGAAGATATTGTGCAGAACTAAGAATCGAATATTTCCAGTAATTTAAGCTTAGGACTACCTTGAATTGGTCTCGACGTGACAATCTCTGAAAACGAGAATTTTTTTTTTGGTAAAAGAAAACAAGAATTTTATCTGACATAATGGGGAATCATTTTGCACTATGTTGTCAAAGTGGATCAGTTGATGAAACTCAAAACAGAAGATATTTCAAAGTTTTGAAAAAACAATCATCCACAACAACAGGGCGCTTGCTATGAGGTACTTTCAGGAGTAGACATAAACATAACTAAAGCAGCTGACCTATGCAATTCGGGACACATGAAATGACAAGTAATATGAATAGAAATGTATAAGCATAACGTGACAGTAAGAGACACAGTTATCAAAAGGAGTAGTTAATCTAGTCTTTACCTGAGAAAGTGGTATAGGAGCAAGGTCGTTTTCACTAGAAAGGTGTTTCTCCAAGAAAATCCGCATATCAGCCAACTCCTTCATCAATCCCAGAGCAACTTCTTCAGAATCTTGCATCTGATTTGTAGAAAATTCAAATGCTCTCTCAGCATGCAGGCGAAATGATGCACAATTCAGACAGTTACACAGACCTCTACATCCCCTAGGATTTCTCTTTAATATCCCTTTGTTGAGAAGATCAGGACGAGTAACCAAATCATATGATGATTCATTCAGAGTTGATTTCTGATGACAAATAGCTGGTTCAAGGCATCCATTTTTGTTTGGAGCATCACCAACACCCATGCAGTCTCGTCGACAACCAATAGGCTCAGATTCTGAGATTTCTTGTATGGACTCCTTGCATAAGGTTTTGGTGGGACCATCATTACTATATTCTGAGAGATCCGATGGTTCAGTGGAAGAAGATGCTTTGATCAAAGCAACTGCTTCAACCGCACTACTCTCTTCATTGCTATCTGCCAACAAAACCTTGCAGCTGCTTTCTTTAGTGATAGGCTCAGGTTCTGACATCTTGAGGAAAAGCTCCTTTCCTACAGTGCCAGTCGGTTCACAGCAATTTGAACCTATTACTTCAATCAAATTGCTAGCTTCTTCATGACGATCTACCTTCAAAGTCATGCGATCACCTTCCGGACTAACAGGCCCAACTTTTGGAACTTCGACCCCATATTCACTTAACAAATCTTCAAGACTGATAGGCAAAAGGTTTGTGGTATCTACTTTATATTCTCCAGTTGAAGTTTCAGGACTTACATTGGAGCTTGATGTTACTCCTGGACAATTTTCTCCAGTATTAAAATTATTGATCTCATTATTGAGACATTCTGGTTCTAACTTTTCTGTAGTACTTGTATCAGTACACTTTGTTTCTGATTTTCTTTTGATTTCCACGTTAAGTAAAGTCTGTGGATAGGAAATGTCATCAGGAAACACTGAACTTGGCTTCTTATTGAATGATTCCGCAGCAGAACTTAAAATTTCCATGGGGAGACAAGTATTTAAGCAATCACTCACATCATTGGCTGAGATGCTCTTGGGTTCCAATGTCTTTGTCTCTTGTTCTTTAATTTCATCTTTCATATGAGAATATTCTTTATTCGTAGGAACTTCTTTACTCACGGACATCAAGGGTTGATTGCACTCCAAGTCCCTCTGAAATTTAGTATGTCCATTTTCACTTGAAGCACCTCCTAAGAAACATGAACACGGTGGTTAGCCCACAAGCATTGGTTTTTCATGGGAATCCATTTTAGATACACCTAATATATGCACCTAAAGGAGTAGAAAATGTGACTTACCGGAATCACTTTTTGCAACATCCATCAGAAATGGGAGCAGTCTTCTGTAGCTAACAGAATTTACAGCTTTGAACACCTTCAGCCTAGAGCAAGGATTTAGAGCCTGTAAAAACAACAATTTATACAAATTTTAGAGATACTCAAACAATCTTTTACAACACATAGCTATTCAGAGCTTTAGTGATATTTACCAATTTATTCCTCAAAACACTGCCATTTCTCCCAGGGCTCGAACTAGACTTCTTTACAATGAAGCCATTTCTTCTATCTGATGGATGACCAACAAAAAATTTCTGTGTCTGCTCAGCATTATGTTCTATGCTGGTTCCCAAGTTGCTCACATCAGCTTTACATAAAATGTCAGCATCTGGTGGTGTCGTCTGGACACATTCTTCCAATGCATCAGGATCAAGTCCTCCCACCTTGGTAAACACTTGAGGATCTACTCGAGTCTGGCTCAAAACATCAGGGACATCATTGAGGTCCTGCGGGTTGCATGATATATTGACCTCAATCTGCTGACCTTCAACATTCCTTAGCAATTTACTGACATCAGAATTAGCACCAACATGTTTATCTTCAGAAGTAGAACCATTACTAGCCATTGATTGCAGATCAGGTTTCTGATAACTCAAAGTTGGATCGTCAGACTTGGATTCCATATCACATATCTCAGTTTCTGAAACATCTACAAAAAAGAAGCATTGTCTTAACTCCAGTTACACTGAAAAACTTGGAAATATTGAAAAGTTTAATCCCCTAAATCATCATTTGCACTAGGAAAAACAAAAACTTAAAAAGATACCAGAGTACTCTCTCGCAGCTTCAGTCAAATATGGTAGCAATCTCCTGTAGCTAAATGAGCTTGGAGCTATGAACACCTTCCGTCGCAAGCTCGAAATCACAGCCTAGAAATTAATTAATTAATTAATTAAGAAAGTAAAAAAAGAAAACTTAATCTAACCAGACCAGAATTTGTCCTTACACAATCAATATGTATGCCCGATATTTTCATAGCATGGTAAATAACTAGTAAATTGTTTACAATGGATACCTTTGTTAAAGTAGACACAAAGATGCACTATCTGACATTATACAAGTTGTAGAAACTTTTGAAAGCTAGAAACTCAAGTACACACACATATGCGCACTATCTAAAGCAATCTCGAACTCACACCTAGATGGATTACGTTAACAATGAAAAAAACAATCAAAGAGAAAATTCTACAATCTTATTGATTAACGAATCAAAGTTATCCAATACAATCATGCTAAGTTCCCAAAAAGGTAAAAACTTAATTGCACACGAAATGTCTCTTTCATAAACACATTTATCACTTAACCATTATTAAGTGAAATGTATTTTCACTTTAATTTAAATTGCCAAGATTAAACTATCTGGTTTGGTGTAAAATACCAAGTTCAAGCAAGTTTTTAACTAAGATAAATTCCTAATAGATTGTTAATCAAATTATCTCTACTCCTGGTTAAAATTTCACAGGAATCATGCAATTTATATAAAATATAAGCTAGCTAACTCAGACACATAATATAAAAAATTAACTAAAATTAATATGCAGTACGCTAGAATGAATCAAATATCTTACTGAATTACTCTTCTGAACACCTCCATTCCTATTTCCATTACTCTCAGTACCAATTTTACCACCTCCATTTTTCTCATTTTTCTCCTGGAATAACGGAGATTCGCTTTTCTTCAAATCATCGTCATTTTCTATAACAACTGAAGGTGAAGAAAACACTCTTCGAGCACGAAGATCCTTGACAGGCGTACGCGACATTTCACACAGATCCGAAGAACCTTCTGGATTCTGTACGATTAGCATTTTGAGTTTCTTCACAGGTGGAACCAGTTGCTGGAGCTGGTGATCGGAACGCTTGAATTTGGCCGAATCGACCCGAGCTCGACCCGATCTGTTACAGTGCAAGTAGATCTGAGATTTGCTCCGTGTGAATTGGCCTTCCATAATGGAACTTCCTCTTCCTCTTCCCCTTCCGCCTTGCTTTCTTTTCATTTTATTTTTTGGATTATGAGAGCAAATCGGCAGAAAAATTTCTTCTAGTGAAATGAAGCTATGGAATTAGGGTTTTAGGAAAATGAAAGAGGAAAAAAGGGAGTGTTATGGCGGGAAGCTGGAGTTTCGTTTAGTTTTATTATTATTATTGGCGGGAAATAATTAGCGGGAAATAGTTAGCGGGAGTTTGTGGACCCTCTTTTGTCAAACGGGCTGGATCATTTCAAAAAGCCCATTAAGAATTTGGACGAAACAGCAAATTTCATTTGTAGCCGGCCTGCAGAAACAATTATCATTCGCTAGCCATGAATTAAGCCATACAATTTATAGTCCCAAATAAATTATAATGGCTAGCCTAAATTGGTCTTCTCCGCATACCGATAAACATTATTGTAAAGCCTAAATCGTTCATCCACGTTCTCATTAAAGTTGCCGCATGTTCCTTAGGCTACTGCTTGTTTGATCCAGATTAACTTCATCATCCATCTAATTTTCTTATTTTTCTTTTTGAACAAAATCTCCTGTTGGTTCTCATTAAACAATTGTAAAGCCTAAATCATTCATCCACCGGTAGAAAATATGTGACTTGGCCATGATTAATTTTTGTAATAACCTCATCATGTTTGATTTTTGCTTTTGTGCCACGCCAAAACTAATAAGAAGCAAGTTTAGGAGCTGGAAATATTATGTGTTATTCAAATGAGGGCTTTATATACACAAAGTACTTGTAATTAATTAATTCATTTCGTTGATGCTACCTACGAAGTTTCTGTCTTTTTCGAGTTGATGGTTAAAGACTCAAAGCCTCATGTATTGCAGACCATAATAACAAGGGGAAATACTTTATACTCTCTGCGATTTATTTAGCTATTTTAACACGAAATTTAATAAAGAAAGAAGTATATTCAAAACTTGTAGTCTTAAATATGTCATGAATTTTATTTTTGGATAATAGCGTACGGGATTCATTAATGATACATTAAGGATATATTGTAAAATGCACGATACACTTTATATATACAAAATTTATATATTGTAGAACAGTCTATACACTTTGGATACACAAAAGCGCTCGGGATACATTAATGATACGTTATGGATACATTACAAGATGCACGATACACTCTATATACAAAATTTATGCAACGTATATACTAAATAGACTATCACTATACGACATATACTAAAATAGACTGTCACTATATAATTTATATACAATAGACTGTCACTATACAAAATATATACAAAATAGACTGTTATTATATAAAATATATACAATAGACTGTCATTATACAAAATATATACAACATAGACTGTCACTCTATAAAAAATATACAAAATAGACTGTCACTGTATAATTTATACACAATAAACTGTCACTATGCAAAAAATATACTAAATAGACTGTCACTATACAAAATATATACAAAATAGACTGTCACTATGCAAAAAATATACAAAATAGACTGTCACAATACAAAAAATATACAAAATTGACTGTCACTTTACAAAAAATTATACAAAATAGACATTTTGGGTTATTAGATGTAATGTGTTTGGGCCGGAGGGACATTTTGTGTCAATGGAGAAAAACACGGGCTATTAAAAATTTCAGGAGGGTATAGAGGGTCATTTTCTCAATACAAAATAGGTGAGTCAGCTGAAATTATTTGTACTTATTAGCCAGTATATAAAATATATATACTTTTTATATATAAGTATAAAAAGTCAATAAAAAATATATATTTTTATATATAAATATATTATATATAAAAAGTATATATATTTTATTGACTATTATTTTTGAGAGCGATTAAAAATATATATTTCCTAAAAAAGAATGTGACCCATATGCCACTAGTTCGGACACTTCATTCAGGCGTTTCCATAAAAGGGAAAGGGCGAGTCTTATTCGTTTGGACATTAAATATTTATAAATACTTGTTTGTTTATCAAAATTTGCAAATATTAAACTTTTGTATTTGAAATACCGATGCAATATTGAAATATTGATTTGAGGTGTATTTTAAGTGAATTTTGCAAGTTTGATACATTATGAGCTTGGTTTTTATTCAATGCCCAAATTTATTGATGTTAACACCAGCTATGGTTAAATGTCATTGTACTTTCTCGTAAGTATTGTAAGTTTGATATATTATTGGAAAATGTCCCAATAAGTCTCAACTTACCAACCTCTAGCCATTAGTTATAGACTTATCAAAACTAGTCAAACACACATATAAAAATTGAAAAACAAAATAAATAAGGTTATTTTTCTCAAAGAATCACATGCAAAAATCTCCTTCCATATTTTAAGCGTGACTAGCAACATTAGATGCAAGACGGAAAGGAAATTTCATGGATGAGGTAGCAAATAAGATAATAAAATACAAAATAAAATACAATATTCCAAAAATCTAAGCAAAAAAGAAACTTTTTTTCAATGGATATAGTTGAAATTCATTGAAAATATATAGATAAGTCAATATACAAAATTTGAGGAAGATTAGAAGTGATTTGGACTGGTTTTGTATCAAAATTCGTAATTAAATCGAGTTCAAAAAATTCTTCTGCGACACATGTATCACGCATGTATCTCACACATAGGTATACATGTGATACACAATTGATACAAATATGATACATATGTGATACACAAATGATACACAGTGTGATACACATCATTTTTTTTCATGTTCAGTTTTTACTTCGAATTTTTAATTTATACCACCTCAAAACTTCACCAATTCATCCTAAAACTGAGATTCAATAAGATGTAACCAATCTATTCTAATAACACCCACTCAAAAGAAAGCAAACATTTGATTTTTTTTTTTGCTACAAATAGCTAATTGGCTAATATTAGTAATATTTTATTAATTGATCATTTTCGTAATGAGCTACTTATAAATGGATATAGCTGATAGTTTCCCTATATTATTCGCCAAATGTAATTACATGTGTCACGACCCAAACCGATGGGCCGCGACGGGCACCTGGTACCTTACTCAACCGAGTACCAATGTAACTTATCTTTCTTATTACATCATCATAGGTAAGTGGACCACAAGGGGAATCATGAGATAATCAGAGTAAACATGAGGGAATACCCGACATAGAACGACCCAACCAGATATAGAAACTCATATTTGTGACATACGGGCCTATAAGGCCAATGTGATCCATTATATACTTAACATATAGGCCGACAAAGCCATACAAATATCCGTATATATGACATCTGTCTACAAGCCTCTAAGAGTACATACTTATCATAAAGGTCGGGACATGGCCCCACCATACCAAACAATACACGTCTATATCATACTAACCAAACCAACAACTCCAGAGCAAATGGAGCACACCAACATCTTCCGCTGAGCTGATAGCCTACTTGGAGGACTCTCGACCTGTCTATTGGGACCTGCGGGCATGAAACGCAACGTCCCCAGGCAAAATGGACATCAGTACAAATAATGTGCCGAGTATGTAAGGAATGAAAATCAGTAAATAATAGACAATAGACATGAGAGAGACATGGAGTAAAAGACTATACATGTATATCTGAATATCTCTCTGAATCATTTAATATTATAATGTCATGCATATGTATATAAATGTCATACCATACATGGATATATGCGTTCATAACATCATCAAGCCTCTGAGGGCATCCCATCATATCATCTCGGCCATTATGGGCAAATCATCAACGTCTACCAGCTGATCAGGTGATGGTGCGTATATAACGCCGTAATCTTTTTTCATATCCCATATATATATATATATAATATTTATATATACGCGTATATAATGCCATATGGTCATGGGTCAATGTACATGTATAAGTGCATGAAATGCATAAGAAATACGTTAATAAGATTTCTCGGAATGTCATAAAAATTAATATGCCTTTCGGATAAGCTTTATCAAATACATATTTTTTTAAGACCCATGAATAAAAGATATAATAATAATTCACATGGGGAATCAAGAATATAGACACCCATAGTATTTCTATGAATATAGTCATTTATGAAAGTTGCGTATTTTGCTCGTTTTATTTGTATCATTTGGATCATGCCAAAAGGAAAGAAAGGATAGCCTTAACATACCTGGAGTAGAGAAAAATTCATATGGTATTCTTGAGAAGGATTGCACCGTACTCCCCTAGAGTTGCAAAATTCCGTTGTTATTACGCAGTACAATTTCGTATGAATTTCTTTGCAAATCTAAGACTGCCGTCACTATAGTAGCATGAGGTATCATATGAACTTCAAAAATTTTACCTATATTCCTTATTTTTCCTTTCTGTATATTCCTTGCCAAAAAAATGAATTTGATCATAATCTTGTTGTGACTTTTGCTGAAGCTTTCATCCGTATCTTTGTAATTTCAAAGATTGGAATTATGCCTTTTTATTTTGTGAACTAAGAAAGGCCTTCTTTATTAGATCTTTACACCCAAAATGAGATATGGATGTAGTAGTGCCACCACCTCCTTAGGCATAAGATTGTTGGCAATTTTTTGCCACACTTACATACCCCCACATGTATAGTTTCCCCCTTATAATTATCTAACAAGTTTTACTTAAATATTTATCTACAAATCTAATAATTAACCAATTACTCACATAATTAAGAATTATCTCAATTTACTTAAAATATTACTCACTTTTAATACACTTTATATCACTTACTATCATGACCATGTGGTACCTTGTATGGTACTAGTCCATAAATACCGGGTATTTTAGTTCGGGCCGTATTTTATCCCAAATTGTCAAACTTCGACGAAATTTATTTTTTTCGATTTGCTTGCACTCTCACCTTCACGAATTTACTCATCACTTGTTTGAAATAGCATAATGCTTATAATCTCAAAATAATCCCATTTCCGAACTTACGCCGATTAACTTTACGATGAAACTTTAACACACGAAAATGCGGGATGTAATATATCATTTTCGAGCTTCCATCAATTTACTTATGGCGCACTTTCACGTACGAACACATGTGGTGTAAGATTATTCCCCCCTTTGGAACATTCATCCTCGAATGTTGACTGATGCACTTATCATTCTCATAACCCATAGCTTTTGCGAATACTTTAATACTCTCCTTGTCATTTAGGTAACTATTTTGTGAATAAATCCAAAGGCTAGGGCATTCCCCCCTTTAGGACTCTTTCCCACACCATGTCTTGTGATCGGAATCCTTCCAATCTCGTAACTGTTGCTACCTTCTATCATGCAGCCTGTACGATACTGACCTTGTAAGTGCACCTATGCGACACCTCTCTCTTTTTTCCTCGAGCTTTTAGCCAATCTCTAGGCCTCACTTTGTAAACATATACAGAGCTTGATAAAATGTCTCTCTGGGTATCTATAGGTATACTGAAGTTCTTCGCTCGGTACTTTGTTGAACCTACGAATATTGCTATACCTTATTTCATAGATTCGTTTATCCATTCGTATGACTTTACTGCATCTAGCTGGGTCATACTATACCATGACTCTTACTTCGATTTATCGTTACTGAGGTCTACGACCAAATTCTAGGTTACTCTCGTTGCTTATCCTATATGCATAAAGCATGTCTTTTAACGCTTCTTCATTATTGTTCATCTTAAGACTGGTGGCCTAATCTCATCTCGTATTTTGTAACTTTTATCCATCCATTGTCGATTCACCTCAATGTTGATCTACAATCTTCCATAGATAACTTGAAACTTCTTACGTAATACATTTCCACTAGGGCTTATGTTGTATCGTGGATTATTTGAAGTAATTTTCCTGATCCACTTGGGGGCGATACTGTACTTCAATAATCATATTTTATAGCATCCCAATGTGATTTACCTTACGTGGGTATTTTAATTTCGTACAATTGTGAAATCCTCTTCAAATCATTACTCAATCGAAGACCCGAACGTCATCCTTTATCTATCACAGTTACACTTTTATTCTACTACCAGGGAAACATTCCACCTCTGCTACTAGTCTTAGACTTCTTGGAGTTCATTCAGGCTATACTGAGCTTTCTATAACTTAGAGAAATCATTAGCTCTCTTATTTTCACGAGATTAATCCCAAGGACTTATCCATTTTCATCATCTTCTCACTTGCCTTTTCTTATCCTCACTCTTGTGTTCCTACAACCTTGTCGCTCTACCATACTTTAGCTTGCGACCTACACATATCTATTTATACTACTTGTAACCTTCCTTTAACTTGCTTGCCCCATAGATTTCCTTATGTTATTCTGGAACATCAAGCGAGATATCACATCATCTCTAACTCTTCTTTGCTCTCCTGACTAGGCCTCTCAATACCTAGAAACCTTAGGCTGGAAGATATGCAACCGACGACGCCGCTACTAATCCTGGATACTGAATCCCAGTGCTTCTAGCCTTCTATTTGCAATATGGATTATTTGCAACTGTCTGCATTTGAGTATCTCATATGTTGTTCATCTTTACCTTATTTACCTTAAAATCTCGCATCACATCTTCTATCTCTTTCATGACCTCCATTCCACATAGGTATAATTCACATCCATAACTTCAAGCTCTACTATAATACTTGCACATATGGTGCATACACAATCCGATGGGAGCTTCATACTGACTTCTTATAAGGTTGGTACTCTTCTAATTGGCTTTATCGTATAGCCATTATAGAATATGGCTGTTGTACTATCTCTCTTGTACCTCTGATATTAAGGGTGATTCTGTAATATTCTCAATTACGAGGTCTACAATTTTCTGGGTCCAATAATCAGACTCCTGATTTACTTAGTTGATTAAACTCTTTAGTTTCCTCTTCCTTCTGATCAACCTTTATGTAGGCTTAAGTTATCTTCCGATCCGCGGCTCATGGCGTTAGTTATTACTTTAGCCTTTCATGGATGCTATGGAATATCCAGGATACAATCTTCTAACAATTCAATCCTTTGTCTATGACCTGGACTCAATTCTTTCTTTTAACATATACCGGAGTCTTCTACGGCTGTATGATTGTCAACATATATGCTGCATGGATAATACTCCGAACTCTTAAGTGCGTTCATAACGTAACTAACTCTGGATCATTGATCGAATAATTCTTTTCGTTCATTCTCAGCTTTCTTTAAACGTAAGCTATTACTTTTCCTGGTCTTTCTGCCCCTTTGTTGCGTGCATTCTTAGCTTATCTTAGTTCCCACGCATGCCAGAGTTTTCGTGCAACTCATATGATCTCGAATATTATTTTTGATTTTACTTACCGTTCATTAGCCACAGTGGGTTCCACTTTCTTTTGGAGTGCTTACAATGTTGTTGTGAGATTGTTGTTACACGACCATTTCCTCTTTAGGTCACTGTGCTTAGGTTGAAGCATTTTTCCTTATTTTCTCAGCTAGTCTTTCGTTGTAGTACTTAGGTAAGACCCTCTGCCTCTTGTAAAGCTGCGAGCTTATTGCATCGTATACTCGACGGAATTTTTGATGTCCTTCCTCGCTTATAATTATCCGTAGTTACTTACCTCCACGCCCTTGTGCTTGTAGGGTTGCTTTTGAACTGATATTTTGACTGTCTTCCTAGTGGCACTCTCTTTTATTTTCGTAATACTCATATAGTACCTTTAACTTTCTCAACTCTTATCTGAATATATCTCAAGTATTGCAATGTCATAACTGCGAGGTTGAATTTACTATATTGGGTTTTACTATGTTTATCTTGCACGATCTGCTGATTTGTCTGCAACCTCTTGTCTAGACATAACTAGGCTCTTCCTGAATCAATTATTAACTACTCGTTGGCCTATTCCTATATCAATATTCTGCGTAATCTTTCTTGGGTTATTTTCTTTGTCTTAACTTATCTCTCGCACTGGCTTCTTATTTATCCATATCATCCCGGGTAGGAACCTTTACTTTCTCTCTTTGACATAGTGTTTGCATAATTTTATGGAATCGTAGCATATCTGTAGGCTTTGAATAAGTGCAATCTCATCCCTTTCTCTTTTTTATCGCATTCTTCCTTTACTATTTCATAGTTACTAGAACCACTTAATTCCGACTTAATGCCACATCACTCCATATTCCCCCCCCTTTAGGGGAGTGCTAAGATTTAGTGTTACGATGAGCTACCTATAGATGTTTTATCTCTTCATCTTTGGCGTCTTTTCACATCATCGATGACCTTTAATCGCCTTGCGGTAATCCTTCTGTACCAAGGATAATAAAATTTCTTACTCGCGAGGGAGACACCTAGTGTAACTGGCACACACAGTCCCTTAAGCTTGACTTTGCTCACACTGCTTACGTTAGGGAAGCGTCTTCCTGAATGGACTTTAAAAATTATTCTTCTGTCGTCCATTCTATTATTGTCGGAACACAATCTCTGAAATTCTCATGATGCAGACTATTATCAAATCACTCAGTTCCGAATTCATGTTTAGTTTATCTTGTTCACTAGTCCATACTGATTTCTGTTACTCTGGGGTCTAACTTTTCCTTCCGGTAGTCGCGTTAGAGTCACGAACTTATTTCTCGAAATGAGGATATGACTTTATAGCCTATACTCTACGATTCATGACAAGGAAGGAATAAAGAAAATAAGACTAGTCGTACGAAGGCGGAAATGAGGGGAAAGTGACCCGAGAGGTTCGGTTGCTTGACTTCATAGAAGGGGCTTTTTTATTGCCTCAAGGCCTGTCACCTCTCGTCTTTTCCTTTACTTGACTAAAGACTCTGTAATACTGTCGTATTTTTGATCTACCGTTGTCATCCATGTATCATATTTTACTCATAATGCTTCATTAACTCTCTTCTTATTTCCCTACTAACATTTATGTCTATCACTTTATTCTGAAAACTCCAACGAGACATTCTTTTGCTTTTAGCTCCCCTTGTTCCATCCCCTGGCTCTTCGGGTTGCCTAACATTCCCGTTCTACTAGGGACGGGAGCTACACTAAGGTAATATTTATCCCTTCAAGGCTTCCAGTGCCTATCTTTGTAGTACTCATATCTAGCTGTACTATTTTAGAGTGCACCATCTGGGTGTCTCACAAGGAGATTTATCAACATATTTGCAATATCCTTTGGAAATGTCAGCTAACGCTAACAATCCATCCACAATTTTGGGTTACCCTAACCCCAGCTAGATCCTGATATCCTACCTTCTTTTATACTACTTCTGTTAGCCCCCATAGGGCATAAATGAGATGGGTGTGGCCAGTTGTACATACCTATATTATAATTGAAGGTAACTCAAAATGTTTATATTTCTCTACTTGAATTGCAAATACTGTTAATCTTCATTAATTGGGTGCCTGGTACCATTCTTCATCTTGCTTCTGTTACTTATTGAAACTTGTATCTACCTTCTGAACCTCTCATTGCCTTTCACCATAGGGGTGGATAGATATTCATGCCTTAAGGCTCCTTTTCCAGAAGCTTACACGTCTTAGTAAACACACGATCTACTGGAGACCTTACATTTACTCATCATAAGCTTAAAGCAAAATCGAGTTCCTCTGACTCAACTCTTCCACAACCGCATTCAATCCCTTACCAACCGTCTTTCTAGGTATATGCATTGTCGTATTATGAATAAGATAGAGTTTAGGAGTTCGAATTCTTACAACTTAGCTCTACCACACGATTTAGAGTAAGAAGAAATAGTGACGGTCCTAAATGCCGTGTAGCCTCCTACTTATAAGTGTGGTGTACAACACACCCATAAACAAGACTCTACTAGACACGACTTGTAGACTCCCTAGGACAGAACTGCTCTGATATTACTTTTGTCGCGACTCAAACCGATGGGCAGCGACGGGCACCCGGTACCTTACTCAACCGAGTACCAACGTAACTTATCTTTCTTATTACATCATCATAGGTAAGTGGGCCACAAGGGGCGTCATGAGATAATCAGAGTAAACATGAGGAAATATCCGACATAGAATGACCCAACTTGATATAGAAACTCATATTTGTGACATACGAGCCTATAAGACCAATATGATCCATTGTATACTTAACATATAGGCTGACAAGGCTATACAAGTATTTGTATACATGACATCTGTCTACAAGCCTATAAGAGTACATACTTATCATAAAGGTCAGGACATGGCCCCGCCATACCAAACAATACACGTCTATATCATACTGACCAAACAAGCAACTCCGGAGCAAATGGAGCGCACCAACATCTTCCGCTGAGCTGATAGCCTACTTGGAGGACTCTCGACCTGTCTATCGGGACCTGGAAGTATGAAACGCAGCATCCCCAGGCAAAAGGGACGTCCGAGTATGTAAGGAATGAAAATCAGTAAATTATAGGCAATAGACATGAAGTAAAAGACTCGACATGTATATCTGAATATCTCTGTGAATCATTTAATATTATAATATCATGCATATGCGTATAAATGTTATACCATGCATGTGTATATGCATTCATAACATCATCAAGCCTCTGAGGGCATCCCATTATATCATCTCAGCCACTGTGGGCCAATCATCAACGTATACCAGCTGATCAGGTAGTGGTGCATATATAACGCCGTAACCTTTTCCCATATCCCATATATATATATATATATATAACGTCATCTACATATATACGCGTATATAATGCTATATGGTCATGGGTCAATGTACATGTATAAATGCATGAAATGCATAAGAAATACGTTAATAAGATTTCTCGGAATGTCATAAAAATCAATATGCCTTTCGGATAAGCTTTATCAAATACATATTTTTCTAAGACTCATGAACAGAAGATATAATAATAATTCACATGGGGAATCAAGAATGTAGACACCCCTAGTATTTCTATGAATAGAGTCATTTATGAAAGTTGCGTATTTTACTTATTTCATTTGTATCATTTGGATCATGCCAAAAAGAAAGAAAGGATAGCCTTAACATACCTGGAGTAGGAAAAACTCCGTATGGTATTCTTGAGAAGGATTGCACTGTACTCCCCTAGAGTTGCAAAATTCCGTTGTTATTACGCAGTGCAATTTCGTATGAATTTCTTTGCAAATCTAAGACTGCCGTCACTATAGTAGCATGAGGTCTCATATTAACTTCAAAAATTTCGTTACCTATATTTCTTGTTTTTCCTTTCTGTATATTCCTTGCCAAAAAAATGAATTTGATCATAATCTTGTTGTGACTTTTGCTGAAGCTTTCATCCGTATCTTTGTAATTTCAAAGATTGGAATTATGCCTTTTTACTTTGTGAACTAAGAAAGGCCTTTTTAATTATATCTTTACACCCAAAATGAGATATGGATGTAGTAGTGCCACCACCTCCTTGGGCATAAGATTGTTGGCAATTTTTTGCCACACTTACATACCCCCACGTGTATAGTTGCCCCTTATAATTATCCAACAAGTTTTACTTAAATATTTATCTACAAATCCAATAATTAATCAATTACTCACATAGTTAAGAATTATCTCAATTTACTTAAAATACTACTCACTTTTAATATACTTTATACACCTCACTATCATGATCATGTGGTACCTTGTATGGTACTAGTCCATAAATATCGGGTATTTTAGCTCGGGCCGTATTTTATCCCAAATTGTCAAACTTCGACTAAATTCATTTTCTTCTATTTGCTTGCCCTCTCACCTTCACGAATTTACTCATCACTTGTTTGAAATGGCATAATGCTTATAATCTCAAAATAATCCAATTTTTGAACTTACGTCGATTAACTTTACGACGAAACTTTAACACACGAAAATGCAGGATGTAATATCTTATTTCCGAGCTTCCATCAATTTACTTATGGCGTACTTTCATATACGAACACATGGGGTGTAACAACATGTCAATCACTTCACCCCCTAATCTTACAATTTTTAGACCAATTGGCCTCTAATGTCTATTCCGTTATCATAGTACTATAAATTAACACTTTTGGCATTTGTGTCCCTTAGTTTGATACTGAATCTCTTTCTCTTATGTGGGTAACCTTTTATTCACAATTTATGTTACATTATATTGTTGGCTAAATCCGTTCAACATCACTCCTAACACTATATATATATATATATATCCGTTTTATATAAAGTCAGTACGATTTTTCTCAAAATTACTCACCTTTAAAAAGTGTCCTTGCACCTCGTATATATTTATCTTTCTTTTATCACTTTTAACGTAAGATTTTGTTCGACACCCACTAGATACGCGCTCACTTAATTGTTGATTTTAAAAATTATTGATATATCATAATGTATACGGTTAAAATCGGGCCTGCTCGATTTTTACTGTTTGACCGAGACCGGAAGTTTGCATCAAAGGACGACTCCGAAGTAGATCGGATCGAGGCACGAAGACAAGGTATCGAGATCGGGATTCGAGGCACCTGCCAAAATCGAGGCCGATAGCAATCGAGACCGAACGAGACAAGTATCGAGCAATACCGAAGATTGCGTAATAATGAAAAAGCGAGATATCCGCGACCGGTCGAAAATCATTGCGGAAATCTCGGAACGGATCGAATCAAGAACGGTTGTTTAGTTAATCATGGGATTTTTTTCTGTAATTAGAATTATACCATATATAGAATTCCTCTACTATATAAAGGAGAGTTCTAACCATTTGTAGTCACGACTGATAACAAAGCAATATAATTTTCCTCCTCGCTCACGCTCTTATTCTTCAGCTTATTGTATTTTTATTGTCCTTGCATCAATCAGATTGAGGATACTTTAACTCAAGGGTTGAGTGCTACTCAAATACTGGTTTGATTTACTTCATTGTATAATTCTATCTTTATTCTTCATATTTATCAATCGGTATTAAGTGAAATCATGTGTCCTTAAATCCACATTATAAGTTTAATTGTTATCTAATTTTGAGGGTAAACAGTTTGGTGCCCACCGTGGGGCTAAGGATAATAGTGATTGCTTAACACTAATTCCGATAACACACACTACTTTACGCTTGTTCTTGTAAGTGTTTTTGTTTTCAGGAAAAACCATGTCAAACTCACAAACAATACCCACACACGGTAATAACGGTTTCAGATTTCACGGGAAAAATGACAATATAGTCGCCCCAGAAATCGAGGTGCCTCAGGCTGATATCGAGGGAGTACCAATTTCAAACCCCATCGACGTCAGTTCACATATCGCCCTAAATACAAATTTGGGCGCTGATCCTGAAGGTAGCGTACGCATGGAAGGTCGATCTGGTGGTCGAAGTATGCATGACGGAGGAGATGGTGGAGTTAGCCTCCAATTGATATTTGAAATGTTACAGGCTCAACAAGCCGCTATAGCACAATTACAAAATCAACATCGAGCGCCGAGTGGGGTAAAACCTGAAGTCGTTCACAGGACTGAGCTAGTGCGGGAAAGGTCAAATGCCAATGAATCGGGGACTGACCCCGTCACTATGAAAATGTTCGAGGAGCTCACTAAATGAATTGAAATGGGAGAAAATAAAATTGAGGTAAATGATAAGAAAGTAGAGACATATAACTCCCGGGTTGATCAAATACTGGGGCACCGCCAATTTTGAAAGGTATGGATTCGAAGACGTTCGTGCAGAAGCCGTTCCCCCCGAGTGCGGCTCCAAATCCCATTCCGAAGATATTCCGCATGCCAGAAATCCCCAAGTACAATGGGACCACCGATCCAAATGAGCATGCCACCTCCTATACATGTGCGATAAAAGGAAATGATTTAGAAGATGATGAGATTGAATCGGTTCTACTAAAGAAGTTTGGAGAAACTCTATCGAAGGAGGCAATGATATGGTATCACAATCTGCCACCTAATTCCATCGATTCCTTCGCCATGCTTGCAGACTCTTTCGTAAAGGCACACGCCGGAGCAATAAAGGTTGCGACTAGGAAGTTGGACCTCTTCAAGGTAAAACAAAAAGATAACAAAATGTTAAGGGAGTTCGTATCTCGGTTTCAGATGGAACGTATAGAACTACCACCAGTCACAGACGATTAGGCTGTTCAAGCTTTTACTCAAGGTTTGAACGATCGAAGTTCGGTGGCCTCACGACAGCTAAAGCAGAATTTAATTGAATATGCGTAAGTAACCTGGGCCGATGTACATAATCGATACCAGTCGAAGATCAGGGTCGAGGATGATCAATTAGGGACTCCTTCCGGTTCCGCTTATCCGATCAGGCCCGTTGGAAGAACTCAGAGAGATATCGACAGAGAACCTCAGTCGAACAGAGACCGATATCAGCCATACAATGCAGATCGTAGAAACAGTGGCCCGGGACGCAATCCCATCCGAAATGATCGAAGGAACGATCGAGGACAGAGCTCTCGAGGGCTCATGAGCAAAAACGGTTTCGATAAATGTACCGATCCCACAGAGGCACCACGATTATCAGAATACAACCTCAGCATCGACGCGTCAGGTATTATGTCAGCTATTGGGAGAATCAAAGATACTAGATGGTCCAGGCACCTACAGACCGATCCATCCCAAAGGAACCCCAATCAAATATGTAAATACCATAGTATGCATGGTCACAGAACCGAAGACTGCAGACAACTAAGGGAGCAGGTGGCCCGTCTATTCAATGAGGGTCACCTTCGAGAGTTCTTGAGTGACCGAGCTAAAAATCATTTTAGAGACATGGATGCAGACAGAAAAAACGAGCAGGAAAAACCACAACGCGTGATTCACATGATCGTTGGTGGGATCGATATTCTACAAGGGCCTATTTTCAAACGCACTAAGGTACAGGGAAAACCAAACTCTAGACTATACACCAGAAGGCACTTTATCATTCAACGATGAGGAAGCAGAAGGAATCTCACAACCCCACAATGATGCATTGGTAATCTCTATCCTTGTGAATAAAATTCAGGTTAAACGTGTTTTAATTGATCCAGGAAGCTCAACCAATATTATTCGATCGAGGGTTGTGGAGCAGCTCGGCTTACAATACCAGATCGTGCCCGCAGCTTGAGTTCTGAATGTTTCAACATGGCAAGCGAAACGACTAAAGGAGAAATCATTTTACCAGTAAATATAGATGGGACTATTCAAGAAGCCAAGTTCCACGTGATCGAAGGCGACATGAGATACAACGCCCTGTTCGGAAGACCCTAGATTCACAATATGAGGGCAGTTCCTTCAACACTTCACCAAATGCAGAAGTTCCCAACACCGGATGGAGTAAAAATGGTATACAGGGAACAACACGCTGCCAAAGAGATGTTCGCGGTCGACGAAGTGATACTGACATCGACACTTTTGTCAACAAAAAGATCGGAATCCAAAGGAAAATATGAAGCTAAATAGCAACCACAACTACCAGCCCGACTCAATCGGAGGAGCAGGGAACGGACGAGGACAATGACTACTGGATCCCTCGATCCTTCGTAATCCCCGAGGATTCTGACGAAACCAAATCGACGGTCGAGGAGCTAGAGCAGGTCATACTGATCGGGCATCTACCCGATCGAAAGGTATACCTGGGAACGGGGTTAACCCCCAAGCTCAAGGAAAAACTCATTAAATTTCTTATCAATAATATGGATTGTTTTGCTTGGTCCCATTTAGACATAACATGGATCCCGCCGAAATCGCTACACATCGACTGAGCTTGGACCCGAGGTTCCGCCCAGTAAAACAAAAGAGAAGACCCCAGTCCGAGGTAAAACACCCATTCATGAAGGACGAGGTAACCAAACTTCTCAAGATATGATCCATTCGGGAGGTAAAATATCCCGAATGGTTAGCAAACGTAGTCGTAGTCCCTAAAAAGGGAAATAAACTTAGGATGTGTGTAGATTATAAATATTTGAACAAAGTATGTCCTAAAGACTCTTTTCCTTTGCCGAATATCGATCGCATGATCGATGCCACGTACGGACACGAGATCCTTAGTTTTCTCGATGCCTACTCCGGGTACAATCAAATATAAATGAACCCGGAGGATCAGGAAAAGACTTCGTTCATCACAAAGTACGACACTTATTGTTATAATGTAATGCCGTTTGGACTAAAATATGCTGGTGCCACTTATCAACGCCTAGTAAATCGAATGTTCGAAGAACAAATAGGTAAGTCAATGGAAGTTTATATCGACGATATGCTAGTTAAGTTTCTGCGAGCAGAGGACCATTTGACACATTTGAAGGAGACCTTCAATAGACTAAGGAAATACAACATGAAACTCAACCCGGAGAAGTGTGCATTCGGGGTCGGCTCGGGCAAGTTCCTCGGCTTTATGGTATCAAATCGGGGTATCAAAATCAACCTCGATAAGATCAAGGCGATTGAGGACATCACAGTCATGGATAATGTTAAGGCCGTACAAAGATTAACAGGGCGCATAGCCGCCCTAGGTCAATTCATCTCAAAGTCTTCAGATAGAAGTCACAAGTTCTTCTCGCTGCTCAAAAAGAAGAACAATTTTGCATGGACCTCGGAATGCCAACAAGCATTGGAAGAATTAAAGCGGTACCTCTCGAGCCCGCCACTGCTTCTTACTCTAAAAGCAGGTGAGAAACTCTACTTGTACTTAGCAGTCTAGGAAATCACGGTAAGTGGAGTCCTAGTTTGAGAAGAGCAAGGTAAGACATTTCCTGTTTACTATGTTAGTCGAACTCTAGGCGAGGTCGAGACCCGGTACCCACACTTAGAAAAGTTGGCGCTTGCCTTAATAAGCGCATTTAGGAAATTAAAACCATATTTTCAATGTCACCCAATTTGTATAGTGACCACTTATCCTCTTCGCAATATTTTGCATAAGCCCGAACTCTCGGGCCGATTGGTCAAATGGGCCGTCGAAATTAGCGGGTATGATATCGAGTATCAACCCCGAATGGCCATGCAAATTTGAGCTCATCGGTTGAAGACGACGAAATTAGCACGGGGACTATCGTGCAACTTTCGAGGTCAGTGATCGAAGAAGGCCACGCCGAAATAAACTCCACAAGTCTTACCTGGGGTTGGAGGAATAAATATATCGAGTACCTAAAGAACGGAAAGCTTCCGTCGGATCCTAAGGAATCAAGGACTCTACGTACGAAAGTCGCACGATTCACATTGACCGAAGATGGAACACTATATAGAAGGATGTTCGATGGACCATTGGCGATATGATTGGGTCCCGGAGACACCGACTACGTCTTACGGGAAATTCACAAGGGAATTTACGAAAATCATTCCGGTGCCGAATCATTGGTTCACAAAGTCATCAGAGCAGGATACTACTTGGCCAATATGGAAAAAGATACAAAGGAATTTGCTCGAAAGTGCGACAAGTGTCAAAGATATGCGGCGATGATCCACCAACCTGGGGAGCAACTCCACTCGGTCCTATCCCAATGGCCGTTCATGAAATAGGGAATGGATATCGCTGGCCCTCTACCATCGGCCCGAGGTAAAGCTAAATTCATTTTATTTATGACTGACTATTTCTCTAAATGGGTTGAAGCACAGGCCTTCGAAAAAGTAAGGTAAAAAGAAGTTATCGACTTCATCTGGGACCACATCATATGTCGATTCGGAATGCCTGCCGAGATCGTATGCGACAATAGAAAGCAATTCATCGGCAGCAAAGTAACAAAGTTTCTTGAAGACCACAAAATCAAAAGGATCTTGTCAACGCCATATCACCCCAGTAGGAACGGACAGGCAGAGTCAACAAACAAAACCATCATTCAAAATCTAAAGAAAAGGTTGGACGACGCAAAGGGAAAATAGAGAGAAATGTTGCCCGAGGTCATTTGGGCGTATCGAACAACGTCAAAATCCAGTACGGGGTCAACAACATTCTCTTTAGTATATGGCGCCGAACCTCTAATCCCAGGTCGAAGTCGGGGGAACCTAGCGTCAGGTTTCGATATGCAACGGAAGAGTCGAATCACGAAGCTATGAATACAAGTCTCGATTTGCTAGATGAAAAACGAGAAAGCTCCCTCCTTCAATGGCCGCACAGAAGCAACGAATCGAAAGGTACTACAAGCGAAGAGCCAATTTTCGACATTTTAGAACAGGGGACTTAGTATTGAGAAAAGCTACCCTCAATACTCGAGCCCAAATGAAGAAAAACTCTGCCCAAATTGGGAGGGACCATATCAGATCCTTGATATTGTCGGAAAAGGATCTTACAAACTCGGCACGATGAACGACGAATCGTTGTCAAATAATTGGAATGTGTCACTCCTCAAACGATATTACTTCTAAGGTACAACCTTTTATATTTTCATTTATATTTTATACTAACTGTTTGCAGGTGTTTAATCGAAGACATCAAAGGATCCTTCAAACGCAGTCCTTAGGTCTGAAAGCAGGCGTTGCACTCTTTTTTCCTTAGATCGGTTTTTATCCCAAATGGGTTTTTCCGACGAGGTTTTTAACGAGGCAACCATTGTTTGTGCTAACTTAGTGCAATTCAACATTATCCGAGGCTCCTTTACAATCAACCTCGAATACTGGGGGGCATCACCCTTGGATAGTTACAAGGAAAATACTTCATGTCGACAGGGTCTCGATAGGTAAATTTTGTAGAGAACCAAACGGTCAAATGAACCGTGTCCGTGTAGATTACTCGAGCCTTAATGGCAAAACATGTACGCATGTATAATTTATTGGAAGAAGTATTTTTCCTTACCAGATACCCCATGTTTTAAAATTTATACTTTGCAATCACATACTTATGATCTATGGTGGAAACTGGCTTAAGGGCCGATCACAACTGAAGTTCAAACAATTTATCCATACTCGGGGACTGCCGTCCAAAAAACCGACACGATCGAATTACTAAACCTCGATATCGTAAGACCTTAAAAAGGCAATCCTCCATTTTATAGGCCACGGCCACCCCACTCGGGGACTGATACTTCGAATAAGTTCGAAGTATAACAGGGGAACAAGCCCAAAATGCGAATCCCAAGTTAAAGACTACAGCCAAATCAACATGGTTCGAAGACATCCGATTTCCGTTATTAAATAGGCCTTTGAATATTTTCATAAACCGGTTAAAAAGGCTACCCTCGGCCAAATTTCTAAGGGTATCGATAATATCGACCCTCGAAAATCCTAATGGATATATAAAGGCGTTCGAGCTCTCGAACAAATTTTTTATTTTATGCTAAGGCACTGCAAAACAAAGGGCTCGATAATATCGACCCTTGAAAATCCTAATGGGTACGGAACCCATCGAACTATCGAGCAAATCCTTTATTTTGTGTTAAGGCACAATAAAATTTATATAATTAAACGATAAATTTATCAAGTCGAAAAGGGGGAGAAAACCATTCTTTTTACTATGGCCGTATCAGCCTAATTTAAGAGCCTAAAAGGCCAGTTTATTTTTGAGTTCGAAGAAATCATCCTCACTCAATTAAAACCTAAGGGTCACCCTATTCCGAGTTCGATCAAGTACTCACCCGATTATAAAAACTACACTAGTTCGGTTTAGATCAAAATGCCTAAGCCTCGAACTTATGAACAAACTTTCACAAGGCATAAAAGAAATAAAGACAATTTGGAAAGGAAATAGATCATTATATATATGAATATTTACAAGGTCCAATCGGGATCCTATACAAAAAGATCAAAAGTGAAAAATCCTAAGGTTCTTGATCTCCTTCGGGGGCAGCTTCTTCTACATCGAGGTCCTCCCCATTCTCGGACCTGCTCTTGCTGCCATCATCATCATCGTCATCGGAAGTGGCCAACGCTCCAGATTCGGCTTCATGGTTTCTAGCCTTTGCTATCCCATTGGTAAGATCAAAACCCCGAGCGTGAATTTCCTCGAGGGTTTCCCTCCGAGATTGGCATTTGGCGAGTTCAGCAATCCAATATGCTCGAGTGTGAGTAGACTCATATGCCTCTCTCGCCTGGACTTGAGCGGCTTCAGCATCGGCCCGATAGACGGCCACGATCACATCCATCTCGGCCTTTGCTTTTTCGGCTTCATATTTGGCCTTGGCAAGTTCAGAAGCCAACCGAGCCTCAAGCTCCTCTATTTTCCTAGCTTGAGTCAAGCTCCTCTCTTTCATGCCTTGACGTTGACTTTTGACCGATGATAATTGGGCTCGAGCAGTCTCTTTTTCTGCATCAAAGTGGTCCATACCTTCTTTCCACCCTAAGGACTCCGCCTTTATTGTGTCGACCTCCTCACTGAACTGCTCGACCCTCTCAATTTTCTACTGTAGCTGTGAGATTGAAATATTAGCCATCGTTCCCGAATCGAGCCCATGAGCTTTTAAGATTTTCATTACCTACTCGATCAGATCTGTCTAATCTTGGTGAGCCTTGGCCAACTCGGCTCGAATATCTCTGATCTCTTCCTCTTTCTGCCTACTAAGAAGTTTGAGGGAATTTCTCTCCTCCGAAAGCCCTCGGAAGTCAGCCTCACATCGGCTCAGCTCCGCCCGAGACTTGGAAAATGCCTCCTGATGTAGATCTAAAGCCTATATGAAAAGAGAAAAGTTAGGCATAAAATGGAAGAATATGACATCAACAAAGGGAATCAAAACTTACCCGATTCAGGGCTCGTTGAGCCTAGAAGAAAAGACCCGATACGTCACTCGGGTTGGCAGTATCCTCGATACTTCTAAACAAATCACGGAAGGGGTCCTTTCCCTCATGAGCTCCGTCTACCTCGAGGGTCCCCAAAGCTCGGGCTTCCCAAATTGCCCCTTCAGAAAAAACAGGGAGAGTGGGCGAGTCTCCGATTACTATTGCCTCAAGGGAGACACTTGGGGCGTTCTCCTCAGTTCGAAGAGCTTCGGGGCCGGTCCCTTCAGATATACCCACTGTTTGTTCATTTTGGCGGGAGACATCCTCGATCTCCAATGACTCGGGGACTTTGTCCGAGTCCTTCTCTCATATCCCCTCAGTTCGAGGCTGAGCCTCATCAACCACCATCGATCCAGTTCTCTTTGGGGCATCGATGGTTTTCTTTACTCGGGCCACCAGTATGGAGCCGTCATCGTTTTCTTCTTCTTCTTCTTCGTCTTCATCCCTCAGACGCCAAACAGATTCGTAGGTCAGAGGGATGGTGTTCTTCCTTGGCTTACGAGTCGTCCTTATCTTAAGTTCTAGATCCTCGAAAGCCGAGGCCCTTTTTATCTTGTTGTCTTCTACCGGTTTCAGAACCGGCCCCCAGGTCTCTTCCTCTCCAGCCGGGGGCCTCATGACCGCATCTTTGCCCACGCCTACACGCAGGAAAATTGGTTAAGTATAAGAAAGACGTTTTGATCGAATCATCAAGGACATAGGAAAGGGGCTTACCATGAGTTTTGGCCTCCCATCGGCCCTTTGATAAATCGCGCCATGAGTGCTCAGCGTACGAAGAGGTCGAGGCCAGGTCCCTAACCCAACCTTGAGGTTAGGAATTGCACCGGACATCCAAGCAACCGCTACATCATGGAAAAGGATATCGATGAGAAGAAGCAAAGGGCCAAAACAATAAATAAGAATTAACAGTGGAACTATACTTACGCTTCATATTACATTTCTTAAGAAGTGGAATCTTCTCGGTCGAGATTAGGTCGGAAGTCCTCATTCGAATGAACCGGCCCTTCCAGCCTCGGTCCTTGTCCTCGTCTATGCCGAGAATAATACTTTAGTGGCCCGGCATTGGAGTTTTATCAACCCGCCTCGATAGAGGCGGGGGCTGTATAACCTGATGAGGTGGTCGAGGGTGAAAGGCATCCCCTCGACTATGATCACGAAGAATCGGAGTAGAATAACAATTCGCCAAAAAGAAGGGTGGATTTAGCCTAGGGTTATCTGGTACTGATGAAAAAAATCGATGACGACAGGGTCGAGGGGGCCCAGTGTGAAAGGGTAGGTGTAAACACTTACAAACCCTTCCACATGAGTGGTAATGTCTTCTTCCGGGGTCGGTTTTACCACTTCTTTGCCTTTCCAGTTGTAGTCTTTCCTTACCTACTTCAGGTACCCTTCGGTTACAGAGCATATGTACCTCGACACTGGCTCGCATCGACCAAGAATCAACGAGGCTTTATTGGTTTTGAAGTCAAAAGTAATAACACATCACCCGGGAACACACTCTTCAGGTCGTGGCTCCACCGACGTTTTGTCGCCAACCGGCCGCGATGAAGAAGAATTTTCCTTTTGAGGAACAGTCTTTGATGTTTTTGCCATTTTTGTATGGATTTGAAGTTAAAAATAGATACAGATGATAATTTGGTGTTTTGAGAGGATGGTAGCAGTGAAAATCGTAGATGTGCAGATGAAGAGGTTAGTAGATATAAAAAGTTTTGAAGATTAAGAATTTGAAAGTAAAAGTTTGAAATAGTGGAGAGAGGGGCTACTTATAAATTTCACAACGACGGTTCAATATTGGCTGTGGCCTACCATCGACTGACGCGCATTTAATGCCTAGGAAACTGTACATACGGGACGTTTCAGTCACTTCCGTCGCTTACGTCACAAGGATGATGTCATGACAGGTCGAGGTAGAAAATCGAAGGCTCAATTCGTTTCTTGTCATTACACTCCAAAAAACGAGGGGACTATCTGTATACGGTTAAAATCGGGCTCGCCTGATTTTTACTGTTTGACCGAGACCGAGAGTTTGCATCGAGGGACGACTCCAAAGTAGATTGGATCGAGGCACGAAGATAAGGTACCGAGATCGGGATTCGAGGCACCTGCCAAGATCGAGGCCGACAGCAATCGAGACCGAAAGAGAGAGACATCAAGTAATACCGAAGATTGCGTAATAACGGGAAAGCGAGATATCTGTGACCGGTCGAAGATCATGGAGGAAATCTCGAAACAGATCGAATAGAGGTGAGATACTTCGGACCATGCCGAACCTGGGGACTTCGTGCCTCATTTTCTGCAAAATAAACAAAGTTAGCCATTTTCCCCCTCTGGATTTGACTACTTACACATTAATGAATAGCATATCGACACGTTTTCTCCAAATAATGCACGTATCATGATCGTGCCCGTTGGGATTATGGAAATTCCGATGGACTTTGGACAAAGCTTTCCTTAGAGAGTTATTATGCGGACAACATTCTAACTCATGCTAGGTTTGGACATGATGCATGCACAGTTAACATCAGAGTAGGGTTTTCTATAGAAGTCTAGACCGGTACCCTCAAGCGGACAACTTGAGAGGGAAAGGCACGGAACCACCGACTGCACCACTGATCGACTAGTTTTACCGCAAATAAGCCTTTCCAAATTTAAAAAGGGTAATGTAGGAAGAGCGTGGACACTCATCAAGTGCCGCTATGGTATTAATTGCGCACGAGTGGAATATGATGCAGAACATGTAATTATGCAAAATATAAAACAACACCTTGTCAAGTATTTTGCATGATGAAAGCGATAAATGCGGTATTTAATAAATGTAAAGACAGGAAATAAAGAAAAACAAAAAATGACTTAATTCGCATAATGGAAAAATTATAATAAAGCGGTAAAAGGGATATGGATTGGGAAAGACATAAAGATTGAAGCCAGCGAACAAGGTTAAACGACAAGTTGTATGTAAATTCATGTAAAAGGGGAAATAGGGAAAGGGGTGTGCATGTAGCAAATAAACGGTGAGTTTGAGCATAAAATAATAAAGACACGCTTATCGAGGGAGACTAATTCACATAGACCAAGTTAATTATGGTAAGAGTCTAAGGATATCCCCAGGAGAGTCGACATACTGTCGCGCCCCTCTTTCTCGTGAAATCGGGTTTCGACATTGACAACTCTTTTAAAAGGAAAGGAGGGTTATTAAAAGAGAGTCGCCACCTAACAGATTAAGGTGCGTTAGGGCACCTATTGCAAATGACTCGGGTTTACTAGTTTGCGTCACCAAAGATCGGGTAAGGGCTCAAATTACTTTGAGGAGAAGGTGTTAGGCACTCCTCGAGGTCCACAACGGTGGGTCTCGACCGAACTTAAATCATGTGAATTAGTCTAAGAGAGAAGAGAAACATAAAGAAAGAATTATTTTAATAGGAGTGGGGGGTCCTAAGTTTTTTAGCCTAAAGGATCACCCCGTGCAACATAAATAATACTTCGTAACTCCCCCAAGACGGGGGTGTTACTCATATTATTCAGCGGGCACAGACTATCATCTCCTGCTACCCGATTACTATCTTTAAGTTATTTACCTAAAGCGCTCTAATCAATTCTAAATTGTACCCTATGCGTGCACTACTCGTCCCTTGCCTATGGCCTAGGAGGCGTTTAGACCTCTATTTTTTGGATGGTTCTAGACTTAACTTAGCCAGCAAATGCACGCAAACAAATTAGGCGTTTTGACAGTTTCAACAATTGAAGTCGTTAGGCCCTATAGACATGATTTCTATATGATTCTGGATTTTAATCATGCGAGAAGTTATGCAAAGTAATTTCTAAGTGACTGCATAATTGTCTACTGATTATAAGCATAAGCGGTTGAAACCTATAAACATGCTATTTAGGTGATTTACTCAGTATTTGGCAGTAATAAACACGAGAGATATTCAGAATTACTCAGTTGTTCCTATAGGCATGCTTTCTACTGCATTCAACGAGGCAGTGCTTTAAAGCCTGATTTTAGTGCTTAACACAGATAGTGATTACCCTATAGACATGATTCCTACCCTTGATGATTGAAACTGGTTTTAGTTCTTATATACTAAATGAGCAAGTATGACAATAGCATATCAATCAATTAAGAACCCTATGGGCATGATTTCTAAAAATGCAAATTTATAAATAACCCTATGATCATGATGCCTGATGAATATGTTGCAATGCAAATTGAACTTTGGTTATTTTATTCCCTATAGGCATGGTATCTAAAAAAGCAAAATAGGCAGGTTATCCACAGAGCTTATTCGAGCAAGTAAACACCTATAGGCAGGTTATCTACAGAGCATATTCGAGCAAAATAAACAACTATAGATAGGTTATCTAACATACAATAGAAGAATGTATTTGAATAAAGTAAACACCTATAGGCAGGTTATCTAACATACAATAGCAGAATGAGCAAAGTAAATACCTATAGGAAGGTTATCTAACACAATAGCAGAATGAGCAAAGTAAACACCTATAGGCAGGATTTCTATTCATTCTCATGCAAATATTAAAATAAACCCAAATTCCCAATTTACTAGTACCCCAATTGTTATTACAAATAATTATTACAGACCAGAATTGAATAAATGAATTACAAAGTATAAAAACTATAGAAAGCCTGCAGCAGGCCCAAATACACCCGGACGGGCCATGCCTTTAACTTACAGTAGCTCCAAAAGCCCATGTTCAAAGATACACAGTAACCAGGAGTGAATGATTCACCCATCTCTCAAGGATAAGCATACATAACCCAAATCTCTAGTGTGTCAGAGTTCCCAAGGGCTTCAAGAACCTAGGGCAGGGCTCACACTAGAGAAGAATGATCAGAACAGTTCAAATAAGACTAGGGACTAAATCCTAGTGTGTCAGAGTTCACGAGGGTCTCATATGAAACCTGAGCAGTGCTCACACTAGGGAGGCCAAGGGACAGAACCTAAATTGCTTTGGCTTTCATCCAGCAAAGAGAGAGAATTCAGGAGAGTAGGATAGGATTAGGGGGTACAGAATCACACATAGAACACAAACAAATAGCAACACATTTGAACCTAGGCAGACTTAATTCAGTTTTTAGAAGTTAACACAGTCACATGCTAATAAGACCAGTTTATAAAGACTGCATATCAGACTCTGTCACAGAAAGAAAGCTCATTGATTAACAGTAGGTCAGGAATATACCAATTAGTATTAGGAATTGATTAAACAATTTAGTAGAGGTATCATAACATAGTGAGCACAGAACCAATTAAGTCACATGGTGACAGGTTCAATAAACAAAATGATGAATCTGTTAAGGCACACATAACTAAACAGTCCTGAGGAAAGGTATGAAGGCATTTAAGGCTAAATAATAGTCATAAATTACACAGAGTTAGGTAGATTCAAACTAAGTTCAACATATCTCAAATACAGGTAATAACATTTGGGGTAACATGGTTTGATAACAATAACACATTAAACAAGTAATCATAATAGAATAACAAAGGATTCAATAAACTCACCAGTTAAGATGAAACAGGAAAAAAGAATCCAATAGTGTAGCAATTGTTACCAACAGAAACAAAACAATAGAGAATTTCTGGCCTTGGCTTCCAGCCAGCCAGGAATCAAAAGCACAGAGTAGTATTGCTAGGAGTGAAAAAATTTGAGTTCTAAACTTTATTTCCAAGGGGAGTGGGGAGTGAGGAGGGGTTCGAATAATGTTCTAGCATTAAAGAATTCCTCACTTAAATACTGAGGTTAGTGTTTAAATCAGTAGGGTTGAACCCTAAGTTTTAGGTGAAAAAATGCACAAAACCAGTAGGAAATAAGGTAAAGAATCACATCAGGCAGACAAGAGATCATTGTAAAAGGAATACTCAATCGAGCCAGATTTGATTCAAGTAAAAAGGGTTGAAAACCCTAAATTAGGTAAACCCAGAAATTAGCAGAGAATAATGGCAAAGAATCATGTATTAATACATACAAATGAACGTAGACAAGGATTATTCAAAAAAGACATGAAATTGAACCAGATTAGTTTGAGTAAAAAGGGACTGAAACCCTAATTTTGAGTAAAACACAAAATCAGCAAGAATAAAGGAAAAGAACACATATTAGCACAAAATAAACATATATAGGAACTTAAAAATGGAAACTTATAATCGAACCAGATTTGGTTCAAGTAAAAGGGGTTTGAAACCCTAAATTAGGTAAGTCACAAAATCGGCAAAAATCAACAGACCCATAAGTAATAGAGCAAATATAGACGAAGAAATATTAAAAAAAATAGATTTTGAACCAGATTTGGTTCAAATCAATGAAGATATGAAATCCTAACCTTTAGGGCTTAGTGCGAATCAAGAGAGATATGAGAGAATCATCACAAATAACGTACTTGGACTCGAGATTTGTCCGGATTCAAATGATAAACACAGATTTGTACGGAATCAAATCGGGGTACTTGCCATTTTTAGGCAAGTACCTAAGTTATTCCGGAATCTAGCACCAAATAAGGGAAGAACCCTCAAATGGTAAGAAAATAGGGTAAGAATCCCATTAGGACCGGGATTTGGGTAAGCTGGCAGTGTTAGGGTTCAACAGGGGAGGGGAAATATGGGCGGCGGTTTTAGAAAAGTGAGGATTAGGGTAGAGAGGAGGGATATAAGGGAAGATGGTCGTTAGTTGTGGGCCGTTGATCATTTTTGATCAACGGCCAGGATTTAGGCGGATTGGGATTGGGTTTAATGAATGGGTAAGGGTAATTGGGTTAGGGGTATTGGGCTTGGGCTGGTTTGGGTAGTTTTAGGTCCGAATTAGTTATAGAATTAGATTTTAATAAATAATAATTTATAAAAATAATAGATAAATAACAAAATATATTATTTTTTCATGAAAACGATTAAAAACAATTTTTTAACATTATAAAAAATATAAAACTTATTTTTTGCATAAATAAAGTAATTATAAGTACATATGGGCTATTATTGCAAAATATACAATTTAGCCTAAAAATACAAATGTAATTATAACAAAATGTAAATACAATATTTAAAATCTAATATGGGTGTAAATGAAAAGTGTAGATGATAAAATCATCATAAAAATAATTTATAAGGTAATTAATAGATATTTATATAATAAAATATAGGAATAAAATTGATTTAAAGCCTTTAAAAACCATAGAAAATTATGAAAAATGCTTGTATATGCTTGTAGATCAAATGATGGTGCATATGCACTATTTTGAAAGTGTGTGTGTATATATATATATATATATATATATATATATATATATATATATATATATATATATATATATATATATATATATATATATATATATATATATATATATTTGAAAAATATGAGGAAAAAATTGGGTATCATTAGCTGCCCCTCTTTACCCGGGAAGGATGAAAGAGTTGTCGGGTAAAGAAATGATGACCGATTTTGACCGAATGAGGTGATTTGAAAAAACTGTAGGCCGTACTCTGGTCTCTGATCTGCCTATATATCCCTGGTTTTACAAGAATCAGGCCATGTGTAGTTCAGGATCCAATGGTGGAACGAACCGATGAAGTTGTTGTAAGAACAAACAAAATATTCTGGATAGGACAAATCAGGATTGATAATGGTTATGGATACTTGAGTAGGTATCATGTGAGAATAAGTAACGGGCGGTGGTCGGTGGTCGGTGGCATTTGAAATAATTGAAGGATATGAACGTTGAATGGAAACTGTAGCGAAGATTGTTCCCGTTATGAGAATGGTTACTTCCCGGATTACCTGCAAACTCAGAATATAATGCATGCATACAGATTATCGCATAAATTTAAACATGATACAAATTCTCTTTAGACCATGGAGATCGTCCTTGGATGGTGAGGATGACGTCCTTAGACCATGATGTCCCGGGCCATGAATTGTGCGGTAAAGGGTTCACAGGAAATGAAATGATGTTCTTGGGCTATGAAGATGGTGCCTCTGAACCATAATGCCATTGAATAATGATGTTCAAGATTAAGAGATCCTCAGGCCATTGCATGGTGTCTCCCGGCTATGGGGATGATGCCTTCGGACTATGACGCCTTCAGACAAATTGGCTATGTATTAGCCCATGAGATGCAGAGATATGATGCTTGAGATAAAACAAGACAGAGCTTAGTCCTGTGTAGAGTCGGGAGCAGAGCTTAGTCCCGAGAGAAGAAAATAATGCAAGGTTTGGAGCAGAGCAACATTTGTGGTTATGCAAGGAGATACAATGCTTAGTCTCATGCAATGAGAAGGCAATGCTTAGCCTTGTGCAGTTGAGGAGGCATGGCTTAGCCTCATGCAAGATGTGAGATAATGTTTAGTCTCATGCAATGAGAAGGCAGAGCTTAGCTTTATGAAATTGAGGAGGCGGGGCTTAGCCTCATGCAAGATTTGAGACAATGCTTAGTCTCATGCAAGGAAAGGCAGAGCTTAGCCTTATGCAGCTAAGGAGGCAGGGCTTAGCCTCATGCAAGATTTGAGACAATGCTTAGTCTCATGCAATGGGAAGGCAGAGCTTAGCCTTATGCAATTGAGGAGGTAGGGCTTAGCCTTATGCAAGATTTGAGATAATGCTTAGTCTCATGCAATGGGAAGGCAGTGCTTAGCCTCATGCAATTAAGGAGGCATGGCTTAGCCTCATGCAAGGCTGAGACAGTGCTTTTTCTCATGCAATTAAGGAGGCAGGGCTTAGCCTCATACATGGTTTGAGACAATGCTTAGTCTCATGCAAATGGAAGGCAATGCTTAACCTTATGTAGTTGAGGAGGAAAGGCTTAAACTCATGCAAGATTTGAGACCATGCTTAGTCTCATGCAATGGACAAATAGTAAGTGAGAGCGGAGTATTTCTTAGTTGGAGATGGGTCCAGTAGCTTTATGGTTGTGAAGATAATGATTCTAAGGTGCGCACGTACTGGCAACTATCTCTTGTTCCTGCATTCAAAAGAAAAATCGGTTTTGCGGGGGAGGTTGGTTCGTGCCTTTGTCTGCTCTGCTTCACGGTGGAATCCTGTTCGGGTTACCTTGGGTAGCATTTGGCTAAAAATAAAGTTTTCGAAAAATATGCATGCATAGTTATTCAAAACACAGTAATGTGCAATTTAAAAATTGATTAGATGAACCGGTAACTGTGACACCATCAAAGACATTGCGACCTTCTTGACATAGAATTTTGAGGGTCCTCCTCAAAATTCTGCCCCAGTTATCTAGATGAACTTCTAGCTATTCAACACACGGTGCCGTTGGCTGAACTTGCTTCGGAATTTTGATGGTCCTCCTCAAAATTCTGCCCCAATTTCTGATTATTGGAAAAATGGAAATTTTATTGTATTGTGACCAAACCCATAGGGCTGCCTACGTATCCTCTCTTAAACGAGAATCAGGTCAAGCGTAGTTCAATTACATCATATGAAGAAATGCAAACAGTTTAAACATAGTATCTTTTGACTGTATCTGAATTGATAGGCTTTGGCCAAATTTCTCCATCCATCTCTGCGAGTATGAGTGCCCCTCCTGTTAGTACCCTGTGAACCACATAAGGCCCTTGCCAGTTGGGTGAGAATTTTCCTTTGGCTTTATCCTGATGTGGAAAGATCCGTTTCAGCACCAGCTGTCTCGGTGCGAACTGTCTAGGTCTGACCCTTTTGTTGAAAGCTATGGACATTCTGTTTTGATAGAGTTGACCATGACATACCGCATTCATTATTTTCCCATCTATGAGGGCTAATTGCTCATAACGGCTTCTTATCCATTCTACATCACTGAGTTCAGCTTCTTGTATGATTCTCAAAGAAGGAATTTCTACCTCGGCGGGGATGACGACTTCAGTACTGTAGACCAATAGATAAGGAGTTGCCCCGGTTGATGTGCGAACTGTGGTACGGTATCCTAATAAGGTGAATGGTAACTTCTCGTGCCACTGTTTGTGATTCTCTACCATCTTTCTTAGTATCTTCTGGATATTCTTGTTAGCGGCCTCCACGGCTCCATTCATCTGGGGTCGGTATGCTGTGGAGTTTTTGTGCTTGATTTTGAAGGTTTCACACATGGCTTTCATTAGATCACTATTGATATTGGCGGCATTATCAGTGATGATGGATTCTGGAACCCCGAATCGGCAAACAATACGATCGTTGACAAAATCCGTGACGACTTTCTTGGTTACAGATTTGTAAGATACAACTTTAACCTACTTTGTGAAATAGTCGATGGCCACTAGAATGAACATGTGCCCGTTTGAAGCGGTGGGCTCGATTGGCCCGATGACATCCATTCCCCAGGCAGCAAAAGGACAAGGTGCGCTTGTTGCATTAAGTTCATTTGGAGGTACCCGTATCATATCTGCGCATATCTGGCACTGATGACATTTCTGGACATACCGAATGCAGTCTGTTTCCATAGTCATCCAAAAGTATCCGGCTCTGAGTATCTTCTTGGCTAGGACAAAACCATTCATATGTGGGCTACAGGTTCCGACATGTATCTCTTCAAGCAGTTTGGAGGCTTCTTTAGCGTCAACACGCCATAATAGCCCCAGATCAGGAGTTCTTCTATACAAAATTCCTCCGCTTTGAAAGAAATGGTTGGACAACCTCCGAAGTGTGCATTTCTGGGTATGGTTTGCATGCTCTGGATATTCTCCTTTTGCCAAATATTCCCTGATATCGTGAAACCATGGATTACCATATGTTTCTTCTTTAGCATGAGCACAGTAAGCTGGCCGATTATGGATTCTTACCAGAATGGGATCGATGAAGTTCTTGTCCGGGTGTTGTATCATGGAGGACAAAGTGAAAAGTGCATCTGCGAATTCATTCTGGATTCTGGGGACATGTAAGAATTCTATCTTCGTGAACCTCTTCATCATCTCTTGTACGTGATGCAGATATGGTATTATCTTGGTGTTCTTTGTAGCCCATTCTCCTTGTACCTGGTGCACCAACAGGTTTGAATCACCAATCACCAGCAATTCCTGGATATTCATGTCGACAGTCAAATTGAGTCCTAATATGCAGGCTTCATATTCCGCCATATTATTGGTGCATGGATTACCATCTGTTTCTTCTTTAGCATGAGCACAGTAAGCTGGCCGATTATGGATTCTTACCAGAATGGGATCGATGAAGTTCTTGTCCGGGTGTTGTATCATGGAGGACAAAGTGAAAAGTGCATCTGCGAATTCATTCTGGATTCTGGGGACATGTAAGAATTCTATCTTCGTGAACCTCTTCATCATCTCTTGTACGTGATGCAGATATGGTATTATCTTGGTGTTCTTTGTAGCCCATTCTCCTTGTACCCGGTGCACCAACAGGTCTGAATCACCAATCACCAGCAATTCCTGGATATTCATGTCGACAGTCAAATTGAGTCCTAATATGCAGGCTTCATATTCCGCCATATTATTGGTGCATGGAAACCTGAGTTTTGAGGACACCAGATAATATTGACTGGTTTCTGACACCAAAACGGCTCCGATACCGATTCCTTTGAAATTTACAGCTCCGTCGAAAAACATTCTCTAACCGTCGTAGGATTTAGCAATATCTTCTCCTACGAAAGACACTTTTTCATCAGGAAAATACGTTTTCAGTGGTTCGTATTCTCCTCCTATAGGATTTTCTGCAAGATGATCTGCTAATGCTTGTCCCTTGACTGCCTTCTGAGTTACATAGATGATGTCGAACTCACTCAACAATAATTGCCATTTGGCCAGCTTTCCTGTAGGCATAGGCTTTTGAAAGATGTACTTCAGTGGATCCATTATCGATATGAGATATGTGGTATAAGCACAAAAGTAGTGCCTTAATTTCTGGGCTATCCATGTTAGAGCACAACAAGTGCGTTCTAGCAGAGAGTACCGTGCTTCATAGGGTGTGAACTTCTTGCTCAGTTAATATATGTCCTGCTCTTTTCTCCCTGTCTCGTCATGTTGTCCCAAGACACAACCAAAAGCCCCATCAAGTACGGAAAGGTAGAGTAGTAGTGGTCTACCAGGTTTTGGCGGGACTAGGACTGGTGGTGTGTACAAGTATTCCTTGATCTTGTCAAAAGCCTTCTGACAGTCTTCAGTCCAGCTAGTGGCGGTATCCTTCTTCAGCATTTTGAAAATTGGTTCACATATTACAGTTGATTGTGCTATGAAGCGGCTGATGTAGTTGAGACGTCCCAAGAAACTCATCACGTCCTTCTTGTTCTTTGGTGGTGGTAAATCCTGGATAACTTTGACCTTTGACGGGTCTAACTGAATCCTTCGGAGGCTGACAATGAACCCTAATAATTTTTCGGCAGGAACTCTGAGGGCACATTTTGCGGGGTTTAGTTTCAAATTGTACTTCCGCAACCGGTCAAAGAACTTTCTCAGATCTACTATGTGATCTACGACCCTCTTGGATTTGATGATGATGTCATGCACATATACTTCTATCTCCTTGTGTATCATATCATGGAAAATGATTGTCATGGCCCTCATGTAGGTGGCCCCAGCATTCTTTAAACCAAACAACATCATTTTGTAACAGTACACTCCCCACGGCGTGATGAAAGCTGTTTTATCCGCGTCTTCTTCATCCATCCAAATCTGATGATAACCCGCGGAGCAATCAACAAAGGATTGGAGTTCATTCTTGGCTCAATTATCGATCAGTATGTGTATGTTTGGTAATGGGAAATCATCCTTGGGACTTTCCCGTCTTTCTTTGGAACCGGCACAATGTTGGCTAACCAAGTTGGATATTCAACTACCCTGAGGACCTTAGCTTTGATCTACTTGGTGACTTCTTCCTTGATTTTTATACTCATGTCTGGCTTGAACTTTCTGAGCTTCTGCTTTACTGGCGGACACACTAGATTGGTAGGTAGCTTGTGAGCCACTATGGACGTGCTCAGTCCGGTCATATCATCATATGACCATGCGAAAATGTCTTCATACTCTCTTAAGAAACGATTGTACTCTTTTTTCTCTGATGGTGACAAGTGAATGCTTATGCGAGTTTCTTTGACGGTTTCAGAATCTCCCAAGTTGACTATCTCAGTCTCGTCCAGATTAGACTTAGGTTTGTTCTCCAAATTCTCAACTTCTCTGACGATTTCCTCAGGTATCACATCTTCTTCTTCTATCTCTTCCGAGTCACTATCCTTATGTTGCATTATCTCATTACATGTCACAGTCGTTGGTTCATTAGGGTAAGAAATAGTAATGCTGTAGAGAGAAAAATATGAAAGATAATAATAATAAAACATCAAGCCGTTGATAAGTATTGAAACGTCAAACAAAGCAAATTTTAATGACTTCAAACAATGTTTTCTAAAGCAAAATACTGAAAGGAAAAAAATGTTTTAAACAAAAATGCTCAAAAGGAATTGTTTTCAAAATGAATGAGACTAGCAGCCATGCTACCACGGGACTCGTCGGGCCTTGGATGGTGTGGCAGTCCAGTTCCTGAGAACAGCTCCCTTCTCCACTGTCTGGATGACGAGGCCTTCTTCCTCCTCCTCCTCAACTATCACACTGCAATCCATGTCTTCATCTTCCAAGAACAGATTCCTTAAGCCAGCTAGAACTTCATCTTCTTCATATCCCACATCATGTTGGCCTGATGAAAGGATTGGCTCAAATGTGGTACCGGCTGCTCAAGAGGGTAATAAGGACCGCACCATAATGGCGACCAATCGTCATACTCCTGCCAGGTGTACTTATATCCAAGTCCAAAGGTCGTGCCGTGATGTTTTAGCTATATCGGTTTGGTAATACCTTAGAGGTTCTTCCCGAACCCTTTACCGGATTCATACCCTACCCACGCTAGTATGCTTTCTATTTTGCTGCTCAACCACTTGTCTTTCTCAATTGCATTAACGCGCTCGATGCGATGATAAGTCTCCCCACCTAACTTCCTTCTATTTGCCACGACCAGAATAGTTTGGTCAGTATAAGTGGGATTACTTCCGTCCCCATGGATGATCACTTCCTGATGGTTTCACTCAATCTTCATGACCTTATGTAGAGTAAAAGCTACGGCCCTAGCGGCATGTATCCAAGGTTGTCCCAACAATAAGTTGTAGGTAGCAGATATGTCCAACACTTGAAACTCAACATCAAGCCAGGTTGGGCCCATCTGTAGGCTGAGGTTGGTTTCCCCAATTGTGGCCCTTTGAGACCCATCAAATGCCTTCACATTCATAGTCCCTGCTCGTATTACATGCAAACCTTTACCCAACCTTTTTAGAGTAGTTAGCGGGCAGATATTGAGACTGGACCCTCCATCTATCAAAACCCTGGCAATGAATTTATCCTCGCATTGTTCCGTGATGTGCAACGCCCTGTTGTGGCTTAATCCCTCTGGTGGCAGTTCGTCTTCATGAAAGGTGATCTTGTGGCTCTCCAGTACTTGCCCTACTATGTTAGCCATCTCCCCACTGGTGATATTGTTAGGTACGTAAGCTTCATTCAATACCTTCATCAAAGCATTCCTATGTTCCTCAGATTTCTACAGTAATGATAGGATGGATATCTGAGCAGGAGTTTTGTTCAGATGGTCTACCACAGAATATTCTCTCACTTGAACCTTTCTCCAAAGATCATCCGGGCCAAGTTGCTTGGAAGCAACTTTTCTACTCGTTCCTCCCAAATTCTCAGGTGTATAAATTCTACCAGTCCTGGTCATCCGTTGTGTTGCACCAGATTCTTCCATTTTTGCTTTTCCTTTCCTCCTGGATTTTGCAACATAATCCCACGGTATAGCTTTAGACTTATATGACGGTGTAGGTGCTACCATCATGGTGAAGGGTGTTGTTATTTCAACCTCAACTTCAATTGGTGTCTGAGTTTGTACCATGATAGGTGTGAGAGTGACTGGAGATGTTTCAGGATTATCCCCTTCTCGAATGAGTCCAATTGACCCCTCTGAGTCCCATTCTTCATCGGTCTCTATCATGTTTACCCCTCCGCCCCTGTGAACAGGGAGAGGATTGTTACGAGCATTGGGTGCAGCCTCCTTTGCCTGCATGACTTTGGTGTCAATTAATGTCTGAATCTTATCCTTCAAAGTACGACACTCATCAATAGTATGACCTTTCATGCCTGAGCGATAGGCACATATCTTATTTGGATTGACCCATTGAGAGGAAATTTCCACGATGACAGCAGGAATGAGAGTGATATAACCGGCAACCTTCAGTCTCTCGTATAATTGATCGATGGGTTCAGCAATAGGGGTGTATTGTCTGGGTGGCCTGCGGTCAAAATTTGGTCTGGGTTTCTGATAGTTTTGGCGGGTGGGCGGTGAGTGATAATATGCTGGCTAGATGTTATATGTGTGGTAGGTAGTGGCGGGTTGTGGATATCTGGGAGATGAAGGCTGATATATGGGTGGAGGTGTTTGGTATGTAAGAGGAGATTTTGGAACTTGGGCTACCATCACGGCCCCTACTTCTTTCTTCTTGGATATACCTCCTGACTGCAATGCTTTGTTTGTAGCATGTAATGCCTCAAAATTAGTTACCATTCTGCTTTTGATCCCTTGTTCAATCCTTTCCCCCAATTTGATGATGTCAGAGAATTTGTGATTCTCGATAACCATTAACCTTTCGTAGTATTGTGGATCCTGGGCCCGGATGAAGAACTTGTTCATCTGCTCTTCTTCCAATGCCGGCCTTACTTTTGCAGCTTCCGATATCCATCGAGTAGCATACTCATGGAAAGCCTCCGTTGGTTTCTTCTTGAGATTTTGAATATAGAAAATGTCTGGTGCATTTTCTGTGTTAAACCTGAACCGATCCATGAAATCTGATGCCATGCCTACCCAATTAACCCATTTCTTTGGGTTCTGACTGATGTACCAAGACAGGGCATCTCCAGTGAGGCTTCTCATGAACAGCTTCATGCGGATTCTTTCATCCCTGCTAACTCCTACAAGTTTGTTACAATATGTTCTCAAATGCACCTTCGGATCACCTGTTCCATCAAACATCTCGAACTTGGGAGGTTTGTAACCCTCTGCCAGTTCTATGTCTGGCTGAATACACAGATCTTCATAGTTCAAACCCTCAATGCCTTTACCCCCTTCGACACCCTGGACTCGGCTTGTGAGCTTCTTAAGTTCCTCTGCCATATTCTTGATGAGCAGGTCCTTCTCGGCAGATTCTGGTGTGTATGGGGTTTGTTGAGTGGGATGAGGTAGAGTTTCTACGTATATGGGTTTACTTTGGTGGATACCGGGGATTTGGGTGTAGTGATGATCATTGGTTGAGTTCTGCAGATTGGGGGTAGGTTGCGATGTATTTTGAGGAGTATGGTAGGTAGTAGTTTGTGGATACTGAGTCGAAAGATGTTGGTGTTGAGGAGGAGTTGACACTGGTGGAGGGTTAGGAGTTTGAGGAGGTGTGGCGTATCGATGAGGTGCGGGAGGGTTTTGTGGATGTTGGTTTGGTGTGTTTTGAGGAGGTGCTGGGTTTTGGGTATTCTGTTGGTTAATATCCGGAACGTTTAAGGTGAGGGAGAGGTTTACCAAGTTTCGGACCTGCTCAAGTTCCCCTTGCAATTCTAGTATTTTCTGCTCCAACCGTAGAACCAAATTATTCTGTGCCGGAGTACTCCGACCATCTGAAGTTTCAACATTTTCCGCATGCAGCGTTATCTTTCCTAATACCACTCATGTCATCCATATTAGACTTTCCCTTACTTTTAGGATCACTTGGAGGAGGAGGAGGAGGTGGAGGGCCTCTGGATCTAGTATGATACGCTGATGATGCCAGTATGAAAGAACTAACCTTAGGGGATGGGAATAATCAAAACAAAGAAAAGTAATCAAGTCAGTAGGGGATTTTGGAAGGATATTTGCAGTATTTAAACATGTATTGCAGAATTATAAATTCGCGTCCTAATTTTGGGGACCTCATTATGCCTGAGGTAGGTCTAGCGACACATAGATTTGGAGAAACTTGATGCCGATAACTGCCTCATTTCATTTATGTAATAAATAGATCAAACCTCTGAAATGACAATAATTAAAAGAGTTGCTAGTGACATTTTCCTTATTACAATCAATTTCTAAAACGACTCTAGAAAAACAAATAAACAATAATTCTATTCTATTTGGTCCCGGAGGGACCCTCTCCAAGCTTGGCCTTCTTGGCCCCATCGATCAGATTCCCCAGGTCGCGCATGTCCAGCCGCAGATACGCCCTTGCTAGGTGTCCTCCTTCGTTGCCCTCTGCATTATGACAATCCATGATCCTTTTCCTTATCTTCCCTTCAAGTTCCATTAGACCCTGCTCTAAGTACTCCAACCTCTCTTTTGATTATGTAGCAACTTCCACCCATTCATTGATTGATTCCATGTCTATCTTGTGTTATTCCAAATGTCTGGCTTCAGACTCAAGGATTCTCTTGCGCAACCTCTTGTATTTTACTTGTGCTTCGGCAGCATCGTCTATGACCATGTTTCCTCGATCGATCCCTGGCTTGACTTCTCCTGCTAAGTCATCATCCAACCATGATAGGTAAAAATACACATGACCGGCGTGGTACCGATCTGGTTCGATGGTATCCTTTTCCACAATAATCTTCAGATGCCACAAGTGTTGGGCTTCACACTTGAATGGAATGGCTTCACCTTGAAAGCCTGCTTTGTAATGACTCATCTTGGAGACTCGCGGTACGACTTAGTTTCTCCCAGCCTGTCTCATGACTCTGATAGGAACATAATGATATATACCCCTCAACCCGATCAACACCAAATGAGGAACATCCCTGGACCTGATGATGAACTCGCTAGTAGGGAACCACTCGAACATCCAATGGACCTTGTCATCAGTTAAATTGCTAAAGAAGTGCACCCAATCCACAGCGTTTTCCGGTTGTGCAAACCTGTCTGGGATGAAAGTCATTCTTTTCGGATGGTGGAAAGTTATGTGGTCATTCCATGGTCGCCGTGGAAATTCCTGACGGTACTGTCCCCTTTGAAGATGCTCCAATAACCATATCTGCAGCAACAAATTGCAACCCTCAAAATGTCTGAATCCCTTCTTGCAGCGGTCCAGGGCTCGGTATATCTCTGCCACGATCATTGGAACAATAGTGGAAGTCTGTCCCTCAATCCCATCCATTGAAGTCTTGGTGACCATAGCCAAACGAGTGTGAATCTTGTCTCCTTGGATTGGAAATACTATCATACCCAGAAAACAGACGATGAATACAAAAACCTGACAATGAGTCCAACCCAGGGAAGTGATGGCAAACTCATCATGAAAAATACGGTAGGATGTGCTGTGCCCATAACGCTCGTAAAGGAAGTCGAAAGGTATGTAGGACTTCTTCAAGCAGACTAACTCGTCATTCTTTCTAAGACCCATAATTTTCAGAAATCCCCTAGAAATGCGATTTTCTGGTACCAACAAACCAGGGCTATCCCAGGGTAGCCCAGCAAAACCTCATATTTCCTCAAGAAGGGAAGTCATCTTTATGTTACCAAAACGGAAAACAGAAAAATATGTTGCAATGCAAATTGAACTTTGGTTATTTTATTCCCTATAGGCATGGTATCTAAAAAAGCAAAATAGGCAGGTTATCCACAGAGCTTATTCGAGCAAGTAAACACCTATAGGCAGGTGATCTACAGAGCATATTCGAGCAAAATAAACAACTATAGATAGGTTATCTAACATACAATAGAAGAATGTATTTGAATAAAGTAAACACCTATAGGCAGGTTATCTAACATACAATAGCAGAATGAGCAAAGTAAACACCTATAGGAAGGTTATCTAACACAATAGCAGAATGAGCAAAGTAAACACCTATAGGCAGGATTTCTATTCATTCTTATGCAAATATTAAAATAAACCCAAATTCCCAATTTACTAGTACCCCAATTGTTATTACAAATAATTATTACAGACCAGAATTGAATGAATGAATTACAAAGTATAAAAACTATAGGAAGCCTGCAGCAGGTCCAAATACACCCGGACGGGCCATGCCTTTAACTTACAGTAGCTCCAAAAGCCCATGTTCAAAGATACACAGTAACCAGGAGTGAATGATTCACCCATCTCTCAAGGATAAGCATACATAACCCAAATCTCTAGTGTGTCAGAGTTCCCAAGGGCTTCAAGAACCCAGGGCAGGGCTCACACTAGAGAAGAATGATCAGAACAGTTCAAATAAGACTAGGGACTAAATCCTAGTGTGTCAGAGTTCACGAGGGTCTCATATGAAACCTGAGCAGTGCTCACACTAGGGAGGCCAAGGGACAGAACCTAAATTTCTTTGGCTTTCATCCAGCAAAGAGTGAGAATTCAGGAGAGTAGGATGGGATTAGGGGGTACAGAATCACACATAGAACACAAACAAATAGCAACACATTTGAACCTAGGCAGACTTAATTCAGTTTTTAGAAGTTAACACAGTCACATGCTAATAAGACCAGTTTATAAAGACTGCATATCAGACTCTGTCACAGAAAGAAAGCTCATTGATTAACAGTAGGTCAGGAATATACCAATTAGTATTAGGAACTGATTAAACAATTTAGTAGAGGTATCATAACATAGTGAGCACAAAACCAAATAAGTCACATGGTGACAGGTTCAATAAACAAACTGATGAATCTGTTAAGGCACACATAACTAAACAGTCCTGAGGAAAGGTATGAAGGCATTTAAGGCTAAATAATAGCCCTAAATTACACAGAGTTAGGTAGATTCAAACTAAGTTCAACATATCTCAAATACAGGTAATAACATTTGGGGTAACATGGTTTGATAACAGTAACACATTAAACAAGTAATCATAATAGAATAACAAAGGATTCAATAAACTCACCAGTTAAGATGAAACAGGAAAAAGGAATCCAATAGTGTAGCAATTGTTACCAACAGAAACAAAATAATTGAGGATTTCTGGCCTTGGCTTCCAGCCGGCCAGGAATCAAAAGCACAGAGTAGTATTGCTAGGAGTGAAAAAATTTGAGTTCTAAACTTTATTTCCAAGGGGAGTGGGGAGTGAGGAGGGGTTCGAATAATGTTCTAGCATTAACGAATTCCTCACTTAAATACTGAGGTTAGTGTTTAAATCAGTAGGGTTGAACCCTAAGTTTTAGGTGAAAAATGCACAAAACCAGTAGGAAATAAGGTAAAGAATCACATCAGGCAGACAAGAGATCATTGTAAAAGGAATACTCAATCGAGCCAGATTTGATTCAAGTAAAAAGGGTTGAAAACCCTAAATTAGGTAAACCCATAAATTAGCAGAGAATAATGGCAAAGAATCATGTATTAACACATAAAAATAAACGTAGACAGGGATTATTCAAAAGAGACATGAAATTGAACCAGATTAGTTCGAGTAAAAAGGGACTGAAACCCTAATTTTGAGTAAAACACAAAATCAGCAAGAATAAAGGAAAAGAACACATATTAGCACAAAATAAACATATATAGGAACTTAAAAATGAAAACTTATAATCGAACCAGATTTGGTTCAAGTAAAAGGGGTTTGAAATCCTAAATTAGGTAAGTTACAAAATCGGCAAAAATCAACAGACCCATAAGTAATAGAGCAAATATAGACGAAGAAATATTTAAAAAAACAGATTTTGACCCAGATTTGGTTCAAATCAATGAAGATATGAAACCCTAACCTTTAGGGCTTAGGGCGAATCAAGAGAGATATGAGAGAATCATCACAAATAACGTACTTGGACTCGAGATTTGTTCGGATTCAAACGATAAACACAGATTTGTACGAAATCAAATCGGGGTACTTGCCATTTTTAGGCAAGTACCTAAGTTATTCCGGAATCTAGCACCAAATAAGGGAAGGACCCTAAAATGGTAAGGAAATAGGGTAAGAATCCCATTAGGACCGGGATTTGGGTGAGCCGGCAGCGTTAGGGTTCAACAGGGGAGGGGAAATAAGGGCGGCGGTTTTAGAAAAGTGAGGATTAGGGTAGAGAGGAGGGATATAAGGGAAGAGGGTCGTTAGTTGTGGGCCGTTGATCATTTTGGATCAACGACCAAGATTTAGGCGGATTGGGATTGGGTTTAATGAATGGGTAAGGGTAATTGGGTTAGGGGTATTGGGATTGGGCTAGTTTGGGTAATTTTAGGTCCGAATTAGTTATAGAATTAGATTTTAATAAATAATAATTTATAAAAATAATAGATAAATAACAAAATATATTATTTTTTCATGCAAACGATTAAAAACAATTGTTTAACATTATAAAAAATATAAAAGTTATTTTTTGCATAAAAAAAGTAATTATAAGTACATATGGGCTATTATTGCAAAATATACAATTTAGCCTAAAAATACAAATGTAATTATAAAAAAATATAAATACAATATTTAAAATCTAATATGGGTGTAAATGAAAAGTGTAGATAATAAAATCATCATAAAAATAATTTATAAGGTAATTAATAGATATTTATATAATAAAATATAGGAATAAAATTGATTCAAAGCCTTTAAAAACCATAGAAAATTATGAAAAATGCTTGTATATGCTTGTAGATCAAATGATGGTGCATATGCACTATTTTGAAAGTGTGTGTGTATATATATATATATATATATATATATATATATATATATATATATATATATATATATATATATATATATATATATATATATATAAAATATAAGGGAAAAATTGGGTATCATTAGCTACCCCTCTTTACCCGGGAAGGATGAAAGAGTTGTCGGGTAAAGAAATGATGACCGATTTTGACCGAATGAGGTGATTTTAAAAAAATGTAGGCCGTACTCTGGTATCTGATCTGCCTATATATCCCTGGTTTTACAAGAATCAGGCCATGTGTAGTTCAGGATCCAACGGTGGAACGAACCGATGAAGTTGTTGTAAGAACAGACAAAATATTCTGGATAGGACAAATCAGGATTGATAATGGTTATGGATACTTGAGTAGGTATCATGTGAGAATAAGTAACGGGCGGTGGTCGGTGGCATTTGAAATAATTGAAGGATATGAACGTTGAATGGAAACTGTAGCGAAGATTGTTCCCATTATGAGAACGGTTACTTCCCGGATTACCTGCAAACTCAGAATACAATGCATGCATACAGATTATCGCATAAATTTAAACATGATACAAATTCTCTTTGGACCATGGAGATCGTCCTTGGATGGTGAGGATGACGTCCTTAGACCATGATGTCCCAGGCCATGAATTGTGCGGTAAAGGTTCGCAGGAAATGAAATGATGTTCTTGGGCTATGAAGATGGTGCCTCTAATCAATAATGCCTTTGAATAATGATGTTCAAGATTAAGAGATCCTCAGGCCATGGCATGGTGTCTCCCGGCTATGGGGATGATGCCTTCGAACTATGACGCCTTCAGACAAATTGGCTATGTATCAGCCCATGAGATGCAGAGATATGATGCTTGAGATAAAACAAGAAAGAGCTTAGTCCTGTGTAGAGTCGGGAGCAGAGCTTAGTCCCGAGAAAAGAAAATAATGCAAGGTTTGGAGCAGATCAACATTTGTGGTTATGCAAGGAGAGACAATGCTTAGTCTCATGCAATGAGAAGGCAATGCTTAGCCTTGTGCAGTTGAGGAGGCATGGCTTAGCCTCATGCAAGATGTGAGACAATGCTTAGTCTCATGCAATGAGAAGGCAGAGCTTAGCCTTATGTAATTGAGGAGGCAAGGCTTAGCCTCATGCAAGATTTGAGACAATGCTTAGTCTCATGCAAGGAAAGGCAGAAATTAGCCTTATACAGCTAAGGAGGCAGGGCTTAGCCTCATGCAAGATTTGAGACAATGCTTAGTCTCATGCAATGGGAAGGCAGAGCTTAGCCTTATGCAATTGAGGAGGTAGGGCTTAGCCTTATGCAAGATTTGAGATAATGCTTAGTCTCATGCAATGGGAAGGCAGTGCTTAGCCTCATGCAATTAAGGAGGCATGGCTTAGCCTCATGCAAGGCTGAGACAGTGCTTTTTCTCATGCAATTAAGGAGGCAGGGCTTAGCCTCATACATGGTTTGAGACAATGCTTAGTCTCATGCAAATGGAAGGCAATGCTTAACCTTATGCAGTTGAGGAGGAAAGGCTTAAACTCATGCAAGATTTGAGACCATGCTTAGTCTCATGCAATGGACAAATAGTAAGTGAGAGCGGAGTATTTCTTAGTTGGAGATGGGTCCAGTAGCTTTATGGTTGTGAAGATAATGATTCTAAGGTGCGCACGTACTGGCAACTATCTCTTGTTCCTGCATTCAAAAGAAAAATCGGTTTTGCGGGGGAGGTTGGTTCGTGCCTTTGTCTGCTCTGCTTCACGGTGGAATCCTGTTCGGGTTACCTTGGGTAGCATTTGGCTAAAAATAAAGTTTTCGAAAAATATGCATGCATAGTTATTCAAAACACAGTAATGTGCAATTTAAAAATTGATTAGATGAACCGGTAACTGTGACACCATCAAAGACATTGTGACCTTCTTGACATAGAATTTTGAGGGTCCTCCTCAAAATTCTGCCCCAGTTATCTAGATGAACTTCTAGCTATTCCGCACACGGTGCCGTTGGCTGAACTTGCTTCGAAATTTTGAGGGTCCTCCTCAAAATTCTGCCCCAGTTTCTGATTATGGGAAAAATGGAAATTTTATTGTATTGTGACCAAACCCATAGGGCTGCCTACGTAACCCCTCTTAAACGGGAATCAGGTCAAGCGTAGTTAAATTACATCATATGAAGAAATGCAAACAGTTTAAACATAGTATCTTTTGACTGTATCTGAATTGATAGGCTTTGGCCAAATTTCTCCATCCATCTCTGCGAGTACGAGTGCCCGTCCTGTTAGTATCCTGTGAACCACATAAGGCCCTTGCCAGTTGGGTGAGAATTTTCCTTTGGCTTTATCCTGATGTGGAAAGATCCGTTTCAGCACCAGCTGTCTCAGTGCGAACTGTCTAGGTCTGACCCTTTTGTTGAAAGCTATGGACATTCTGTTTTGATAGAGTTGACCATGACATACTGCATTCATTATTTTCCCATCTATGAGGGCTAATTGCTCATAGCGGCTTCTTATCCATTCTACATCACTGAGTTCAGCTTCTTGTATGATTCTCAAAGAAGGAATTTCTACCTCACCGGGGATGACGACTTCAGTACTGTAGACCAATAGATAAGGAGTTGCCCCGATTGATGTGCGAACTGTGGTACGGTATCCTAATAAGGTGAATGGTAACTTCTCATGCCACTATTTGTGATTCTCTACCATCTTTCTTAGTATCTTCTTGATATTCTTGTTAGCGGCCTCCACGGCTCCATTCATCTGGGGTCGGTATGCTGTGGAGTTTTTGTGCTTGATTTTGAAGGTTTCACACATGGCTTTCATTAGGTCACCGTTGATATTGGCGGCATTATCAGTGATGATGGATTCTGGAATCCCGAATCGGCAAACAATACGATCGTTGACAAAATCCGTGACGACTTTCTTGGTTACAGCTTTGTAAGATGCAACTTTAACCTACTTTGTGAAATAGTCGATGGCCACTAGAATGAACCTGTGCCCATTTGAAACGGTGGGCACGATTGGTCCGATGACATCCATTCCCCAGGCAGCAAAAGGACAAGGTGCGCTTGTTGCATTAAGTTCATTTGGAGGTACCCGTATCATATCTGCGCGTATCTGACACTGATGACATTTTTGGACATATCGAATGCAGTCTGTTTCCATAGTCATCCAAAAGTATCCGGCTCTGAGTATCTTCTTGGCTAGGACAAAACCATTCATATGTGGGCTGCAGGTTCCGTCGTGTATCTCTTCAAGCAGTTTGGAGGCTTCTTTGGCGTCAACACACCGTAATAGCCCCAGATCAGGAGTTCTTCTACACAAAATTCCTCCGCTTTGGAAGAAATGGTTGGACAACCTCCGAAGTGTGCATTTCTGGGTATGGTTTGCATGCTCTGGATATTCTCCTTTTGCCAAATATTCCCTGATATCGTGAAACCATGGATTACCATCTGTTTCTTCTTCAACATGAGCACAGTAAGCTGTCCGATTATGGATTCTTACCAGAATGGGATCGATAAAGTTCTTGTCCGGGTGTTGTATCATGGAGGACAAAGTGACAAGTGCATCTGCGAATTCATTCTGGATTCTGGGGACATGTAAGAATTCTATCTTCGTGAACCTCTTCATCATCTCTTGTACGTGATGCAGATATGGTATTATCTTGGTATTCTTTGTAGCCCATTCTCCTTGTACCTGGTGCACCAACAGGTCTGAATCACCAATCACCAGCAATTCCTGGATATTCATGTCGACAGTCAAATTGAGTCCTAATATGCAGGCTTCATATTCCGCCATATTATTGGTGCATGGAAACCTGTGTTTTGAGGACACCAGATAATATTGACCAGTTTCTGACACCAAAACGGCTCCGATACCGATTCCTTTGAAATTTACAGCTCCGTCGAAAAACATTCTCTAACCGTCGTAGGATTTAGCAATATCTTCTCCTACAAAAGACACTTTTTCATCAGGAAAATACGTTTTCAGTGGTTCGTATTCTCCTCCTATAGGATTTTCTGCAAGATGATCTACTACTGCTTGTCCCTTGACTGCCTTCTGAGTTACATAGATGATGTCGAACTCACTCAACAATATCTGCCATTTGGCCAGCTTTCCTGTAGGCATAGGCTTTTGAAAGATGTACTTCAGTGGATCCATTCTCGATATGAGATATGTGGTATAAGCACAAAAGTAGTGCCTCAATTTCTGGGCTATCCATGTTAGAGCACAACAAGTGCGTTCTAGCAGAGAGTACCGTGCTTCATAGGGTGTGAACTTCTTGCTCAGTTAATATATGCCCTGCTCTTTTCTCCCTGTCTTGTCATGTTGTCCCAAGACACAACCGAAAGCCCCATCAAGTACGGAAAGGTAGAGTAGTAGTGGTCTACCAGGTTTTGGCGGGACTAGGACTGGTGGTGTGTACAAGTATTCCTTGATCTTGTCAAAAGCCTTCTGACAGTCTTCAGTCCAGCTAGTGGCGGTATCCTTCTTCAGCATTTTGAAAATTGGTTCACATATTACAGTTGATTGTGCTATGAAGCGGCTGATGTAGTTGAGACGTCCCAAGAAACTCATCACGTCCTTCTTGTTCTTTGGTGGTGGTAAATCCTGGATAACTTTGACCTTTGACGGGTCTAACTGAATCCTTCGGAGGCTGACAATGAACCCTAATAATTTTTCGGCAGGAACTCTGAGGGCACATTTTGCGGGGTTTAGTTTCAAATTGTACTTCCGCAACCGGTCAAAGAACTTTCTCAGATCTACTATGTGATCTACGACCCTCTTGGATTTGATGATGATGTCATCCACATATACTTCTATCTCCTTGTGTATCATATCATGGAAAATGATTGTCATGGCCCTCATGTAGGTGGCCCCAGCATTCTTTAAACCAAACAACATCATTTTGTAACAGTACACTCCCTACGGCGTGATGAAAGCTGTTTTATCCGCGTCTTCTTCATCCATCCAAATCTGATGATAACCCGCGGAGCAATCAACAAAGGATTGGAGTTCATTCTTGGCTCAATTATCGATCAGTATGTGTATGTTTGGTAATGGGAAATCATCCTTGGGACTTTCCCGTCTTTCTTTGGAACCGGCATAATGTTGGCTAACCAAGTTGGATATTCAACTACCCTGAGGACCTTAGCTTTGATCTACTTGGTGACTTCTTCCTTGATTTTTATACTCATGTCTGGCTTGAACTTTCTGAGCTTCTACTTTACTGGCGGACACATTAGATTGGTAGGTAGCTTGTGAGCCACTATGGACGTGCTCAGTCCGGTCATATCATCATATGACCATGCGAAAATGTCTTCATACTCTCTTAAGAAACGATTGTACTCTTTTTTCTTTGATGGTGACAAGTGAATGCTTATGCGAGTTTCTTTGATGGTTTCAGAATCTCCCAAGTTGACTATCTCAGTCTCGTCCAGATTGGACTTAGGTTTGTTCTCCAAATTCTCAACTTCTCTGACGATTTCCTCAGGTATCACATCTTCTTCTTCTATCTCTTCCGAGTCACTATCCTTATGTTGCATTATCTCATTACATGTCACAGTCGTTGGTTCATCAGGGTAAGAAATAGTAATGCTGTAGAGAGAAAAATATGAAAGATAATAATAATAAAACATCAAGCCGTTGATAAGTATTGAAACGTCAAACAAAGCAAATTTTAATGACTTCAAACAATGTTTTCTAAAGCAAAATACTGAAAGGAAAAAAATATTTTAAACAAAAATGCTCAAAAGGAATTGTTTTCAAAATGAATGAGACTAGCAGCCATGCTACCACGGGACTCGTCGGGCCTTGGATGGTGTGGCAGTCCAGTTCCTGAGAATAGCTCCCTTCTCCACTGTCTGGATGACGAGGCCTTCTTCCTCCTCCTCCTCAACTATCACACTGCAATCCATGTCTTCATCTTCCAAGAACAGATTCTTTAAGCCAGCTAGAACTTCATCTTCTTCATATCCCACATCATGTCGGCCTGATGAAAGGATTGGCTCAAATGTGGTACCGGCTGCTCAAGAGGGTAATAAGGAACGCACCATAATGGCGACCAATCGTGATACTCCTGCCAGGTGTACTTATATCCAAGTCCAAAGGTCGTGCCGTGATGTTTTAGCTGTATCGGTTTGGTAATACCTTAGAGGTTCTTCCCGAGCCCTTTACCGGGTTCATACCTGCCCACGCTAGTATGCTTTCTATTTTGCTGCTCCACCACTTGTCTTTCTCAATTGCATTGACGCGCTCGATGCGATGATAAGTCTCCCCACCTAACTTCCTTCTATTTGCCACGACCGGAATAGTTTGGTTGGTATAAATGGGATTACTTCCGTCCCCATGGATGATCACTTCCTGATGGTTCCACTCAATCTTCATGACCTTATGTAGAGTAGAAGCTACGGCCCTAGCGGCATGTATCCAAGGTTGTCCCAACAATAGGTTGTAGGTAGCAGATATGTCCAACACTTGAAACTCAACATCAAACCAGGTTGGACCCATCTGTAGGCTGAGGTTGGTTTCCCCAATTGTGGCACTTTGAGACCCATCAAATGCCTTCACATTCATAGTCCCTGCTCGTATTACATGCAAACCTTTACCCAACCTTTTTAGAGTAGTTAGCGGGCAGATGTTGAGACTGGACCCTCTATATATCAAAACCCTGGCAATGAATTTATCCTCACATTGTACCGTGATGTGCAACGCCCTGTTGTGGCTTAATCCCTCTGGTGGCAGTTCGTCTTCATGAAAGGTGATCTTGTGGCTCTCCAGTACTTGCCCTACCATGTTAGCCATCTCCCCACTGGTGATATTGTTAGGTACGTAAGCTTCATTCAATACCTTCATCAAGGCATTCCTATGTGCCTCAGAATTCTGCAGTAATGATAGGATGGATATCTGAGCAGGAGTTTTGTTCAGATGGTCTACCACAGAATATTCTCTCACTTGAACCTTTCTCCAAAGATCATCCGGGCCAATTTGCTTGGAAGCAACTTCTGTACTCGTTCCTCCCAAATTCTCAGGTGTATAAATTCTACCAGTCCTGGTCATCCGTTGTGTTGTACCAGATTCTTCCATTTTTGCTTTTCCTTTCCTCCTGGCTTTTGCAACATAATCCCACGGTATAGCTTTAGACTTATAAGACGGTGTAGGTGCTACCATCATGGTGAAGGGTGTTGTTACTTCAACCTCAACTTCAATTGGTGTCTGAGTTTGTACCATGATAGGTGTGAGAGTGACTGGAGATGTTTCAGGATTATCCCCTTCTCGAATAAGTCCAATTGACCCCTCTGAGTCCCATTCTTCATCGGTCTCTATCATGTTTACCCCTCCGCCCCTGTGATCCGGGAGAGGATTATTACGAGCATTGGGTGCAGCCTCCTTTGCCTGCATGACTTTGGTGTCAATTAATGTCTAAATCTTATCCTTCAAAGTACGACACTCATCAATAGTATGACCTTTCATGCCTGAGCGATAGGCACATATCTTATTTGGATTGACCCATTGAGAGGAAATTTCCACGGCGACAGCGGGAATGAGAGTGATATAATCGGCAACCTTCAGTCTCTCGTACAATTGATCGATGGGTTCAGCAATATGGGTGTATTGTCTGGGTGGCCTGCGGTCAAAATTTGGTCTGGGTTTCTGATAGTTTTGGCGGGTGGGCGGTGAGTGATAATATGCTGGCTGGGTGTTATATGTGTGGTAGGTAGTGGCGGGTTGTGGATATCTGGGAGATGAAGGCTGATATGTGGGTGGAGCTATTTGGTATGTAAGAGGAGATTTTGGAACTTGGGCTACTATCACGGCCCCTACTTCTTTCTTCTTGGATATACCTCCTGACTGCAATGCTTTGTTTGTAGCATGTAATGCCTCAAAATTAGTTACCATTCCTCTCTTGATCCCTTGTTCAATCCTTTCCCCCAATTTGATGATGTCAGAGAATTTGTGATTCTCGATAACCATTAACCTTTCGTAGTATTGTGGATCCTGGGCCCGGATGAAGAACTTGTTCATCTGCTCTTCTTCCAATGCCGACCTTACTTTCGCAGCTTCCGATATCCATCAAGTAGCATACTCGCGAAAAGTCTCCGTTGGTTTCTTCTTGAGATATTGAATATAGAAAATGTCTGGTGCATTTTCTGTGTTAAACCTGAACCGATCCATGAAATCTGATGCCATGCCTACCCAATTAACCCATTTCTTTGGGTTCTGACTGATGTACAAGGACAGGGCATCTCCAGTGAGGCTTCTCATGAATAGCTTCATGCGGATTCTTTCATCCCTGCTAACTCCTACAAGCTTGTCACAATATGTTCTCAAATGCACCTTCGGATCACCTGTTCCATCAAACATCTCGAACTTGGGAGGTTTGTAACCCTCTGCCAGTTCTACGTCTGGCTGAATACACAGATCTTCATAGTTCAAACCCTCAATGCCTTTACCCCCTTCGACACCCTAGACTCGGCTTGAGAGCTTCTTAAGTTCCTCTGCCATATTCTTGATGAACAGGTCCTTCTCGGCAGATTCTGGTATGTATGGGGTTTGTTGAGTGGGATGAGGTAGAGTTTCTACGTATATGGGTTTACTTTGGTGGATACCGGGGATTTGGGTGTAGTGATGATCATTGGTTGAGTTCTGCAGATCGGGGGTAGGTTGCGATGTATTTTGAGGAGTATGGTAGGTAGTAGTTTGTGGATACTGAGTCGAAAGATGTTGGTGTTGAGGAGGAGTTGGCACTGGTGGAGGGTTAGGAGTTTTAGGAGGTGTGGCGTATTGATGAGGTGCGGGAGGGTTTTGTGGATGTTGGTTTGGTGTGTTTTGAGGAGGTGCTGGGTTTTGGGCATTCTGTTGGTTAATATCCGGGACGTTTAAGGTGAGGGAGAGGTTTACCAAGTTTCGGACCTGCTCAAGTTCCCCTTGCAATTCTAGTATTTTCTGCTCCAACCGTAGAACTAAATTATTCTGTGCCGGAGTACTCCGACCATCTGAAGTTTCAACATTTTCTGCATGCAGCGTTATCTTTCCTAATACCACTCATGTCATCCATCTTAGACTTTCCCTTACTTTTAGGATCACTTGGAGGAGGAGGAGGAGGTGGAGGGCCTCTGGATCTGGTATGATACGCTGATAATGCCAGTATGAAAGAACCAACCTTAGGGGATGTGAATAATCAAAACAAAGAAAAGTAATCAAGTCAGTAGGGGATTTTGGAAGGATATTTACAGTATTTAAACATGTATTGCAGAATTATAAATTCACGTCCTAATTTTGGGGACCTCATTATGCCTGAGGTAGGCCTAGCGACACATAGATTTGGAGAAACTTGATGCCGATAACTGCCTCATTTCATTAATGTAATAAATAGATCAAACCTCTGAAATGACAATAATTAAAAGAGTTGCTAGTGACATTTTCCTTATTACAATCAATTTCTAAAATAACTCTAGAAAAACAAATAAACAATAATTCTATTCTATTTGGTCCCGGAGGGACCCTCTCCAAGCTTGGCCTTCTTGGCCCCATCGATCAGATTTCCCAGGTCGCGCATGTCTAGCAGCAGATACGCCCTTGCTAGGTGTCCTCCTTCGTTGCCCTCTGCTTTATGACAATCCATGAACCTTTTCCTTATCTTCCCTTCAAGTTCCATCAGACCCTGCTCTAAGTACTCCAACCTCTCTTTTGATTTTGTAGCAACTTCCACCCATTCATTGATTGATTCCATGTCTATCTTGTGTTATTCCAAATGTCTGGCTTCAGACTTAAGGATTCTCTTGCGCAACCTCTTGTATTTTCCTTGTGCTTCGGCAGCATCGTCTATGACCATGTTTCCTCGATCGATCCCTGGCTTGACTTCTCCTGCTAAATCATCATCCAACCATGATAGGTAGAAATACACATGACCGGCGTGGTACCGATCTGGTTCGATGGTATCCTTTTCCACAATAATCTTCAGATGCCACAAGTGTTGGGCTTCACACTTGAATGGAATGGCATCACCTTGAAAGCCTGCTTTGTAATGACTCAGCTTGGAGACTCGCGGTACGACTTATTTTCTCCCAGCCTGTCTCATGACTCTGATAGGAACATAATGATATATACCCCTCAACCCGATCAGCACCAAATGAGGAACATCCCTAGACCTGATGATGAACTCGCTAGTAGGGAACCACTCGAACATCCAATGGACCTTGTCATCGGTTAAATTGCTAAAGAAGTGCACCCAATCCACAGCGTTTTCCGGTTGTGCAAACCTGTCTGGGATGAAAGTCATTCTTTTCGGATGGTGGAAAGCTATGTGGTCATTCCATGGTCGCCGTGGAAATTCCTGACGGTACTGTCCCCTTTGAAGATGCTCCAACAACCATATCTGTAGCAATAAATTGCAACCCTCAAAATGTCTGAATCCCTTCTTGCAGCGGTCCAGGGCTCGGTATATCTCTGCCACGATCATTGGAACAATAGTGGAAGTCTGTCCCTCAATCCCATCCATTGAAGTCTTGGTGACCATAGCCAAACGAGTGTAAATCTTGTCTCCTTGGATTGGAAATACTATCATACCCAGAAAACAGACGATGAATACAAAAACCTGACAATGAGTCCAACCCAGGGAAGTGATGGAAAACTCATCATGAAAAATACGGTAGGATGTGCTGTGCCCATAACGCTCGTAAAGGAAGTCGAAAGGTATGTAGGACTTCTTCAAGCAGACTAACTCGTCATTCTTTCTAAGGCCCATAATTTTCAGAAATCCCCTAGAAGTGCGATTTTCTGGTACCAACAAACCAGGGCTATCCCAGGGTAGCACAGCAAAACCACATATTTCCTCAAGAAGGGAAGTCATCTTTATGTTACCAAAACGGAAAACAATCATCTTTTCATCCCAGAACATAGTAGCGGCCTCGATCAGTGCATTTTTTGGTTGAATATCCAGCAAATAAGGTAAATTTCCACGCATTCTTTTCATATGGTTCCTGTCGCTTGGCGAGAGATTTTCCCACCAGTCTAGCAATAGAGGTGAGATACTTCGGACCATGCCGAACCTGGGGACTTCGTGCCTCATTTTCTGCAAAATAAACAAAGTTAGCCCTTCCCCCCTCTGGATTTGACTACTTACACATTAATGATTAGCATATCGGCACGTTTTCTCCAAATAATGCACGTATCATGATCGTGCCCATTGGGATTATGGAAATCTTGATGGACTTTGGACAAGGCTTTCCTTAGAGTGTTATTATGCAGACAACATTCTAACTCATGCTAGGTTTGGACATGATGCATGCACAGTTAACATCAGAGTAGGGTTTTCTATAGAAGTCTAGACCGGTACCCTCAAGCGGACAACTTGAGAGGGAAAGACACGGAACCGTCAACTGCACCGCTGATCGACTAGTTTTACCGCAAATACGCCTTTCCAAATTTAAAAAAGGGTAATATAGGAAGAGAGCAAACACTCATCAAGTGCCGCTATGGTATTAATTGCGCACGAGTGGAATATGATGCAGAGCATGTAATTATGCAAAAAATAAAACAACACCTTGTCAAGTATTTTGCATGAGGAAAGCGATAAATGCGGTATTTAATAAATGTAAAGATAGGAAAGAAAGAAAAACAAAGAAGGACTTAGTTTGCATAATGGAAAAATTATAATAAAGCAGTAAAAGGGATAGGGATTGGGAAAGACATAAAGATTGAAGCTAGCGAACAAGGTTAAACAAAAAGTTACATGTAAATTCATGTAAAAGGGAAAATAGGGAAGGGGGTATGCATGTAGCAAATAAAGGGTGAATTTGAGCATAAAATAATAAAGACACGCTTATCGAGGAAGACTAATTCATACAGACCAATTTCATTATGGTAAGAGCCTAAGGATATCCCCAGCAGAGTCGCCATGCTGTCGCGCCCCTCTTTCTCGCAAAATCGGGTTTCGACATTGACAACTCTTTTAAAAGGAAGGGAGGGCTATTAAAAGAGAGTCGCCACCTAACGGATTAAGGTGCATTAGGGCACCTATTGCAAATGACTCGTGTTTACTAGTTTGCGTCACCAAAGATCAGGTAAGGGCTCAAATTACCTCGAGGAGAAGGTGTTAGGCGCTCCTCGAGGTCCACAACGATGGGTCCCAGCCAAACTTAAATCATGTGAATTAGTCTAAGAGAGCAGAGAAACATAAAGAAAGAATTATTTTAATAGGAGTGGGGGGTCCTAAGATTTTTAGCCTAAAGGATCACCCCGTGCAACATAAATAATACTTCGTAACTCCCCCAAGACGGGGGTGTTACTCATATTATTCAGCGGGCACAGACTATCATCTCCTGCTACCCGATTACTATCTTTAAGTTATTTACCTAAAGCGCTCTAATCAATTCTAAATCGTACCCTATACGTGCACTACCCGTCCCTTGCCTATGGCCCACGAGGCGTTTGGACCTCTATTTTTTGGATGGTTCTAGACTTAACTTAGGTTGCTCAAAAATGATAAAAACTAGGCGACATACAAAACAAATTGGACTTTGATGTAAAAGCAAATAAGGGCTCAGGTTAGCCTCCACACTTAGGTAGCAAATGCATGCAAACAAATCAGGCGTTTTGACAGTTTCAACAATTGAAGTCGTTAATCATGCGAGCAGTTATGCAAAGTAATTTTTAAGTGACTGCACAATTGTCTACTGATTATAAGCATAAGCGGTTGAATTTTACTCAGTATTTGGCAGTAATAAACACGAGAGATATTCAAAATTACTCAGTTGTTCCTATAGGCATGCTTTCTACTGGCGTTCAACGAGGCAATGTCTTAAAGCCTGATTTTAGTGCTTAACACATATAGTGATTATCCTATAGACATGATTCCTACCGTTGATGATTGAAACTGGTTTGTTTCTTATATACTAAATGAGCAAGTATGACAATAGCATATCAATCAATTAAGAACCCTATGGGCATGACTTCTAAAAATGCAGATTTATAAATGACCCTACGATTATGATGCCTGATGAATATGCTGCAATGCAAATTGAACTTTGGTTATTTTATTCCCTATAGGAATGGTATCTAAAAAAGCAGAATAGGCAGGTTGTCCACAGAGCTTATTTGAGTAAGTAAACACCTATATGCAAGCTATCTACAGAGCATATTCGAGCAAAATAAACACCTATAGATAGGTTATCTAACATACAAAAGAAGAATGTATTTGAATAAAGTAAACACCTATAGGCAGGTTATCTAACATACAATAGCAGAATGAGCAAAGTAAACACCTATAGGAAGGTTATCTAACACAATAGCAGAATGAGCAAAGTAAACACCTATAGGCAGGATTTCTACTCATTCTCATGCAAATATTAAAATAAACACAAATTCCCAATTTACTAGTACCCCAATTGTTATTACAAATAATTACTACAGACCAGAATTGAATGAAAGAATTACAAAGTATAAAAACTATAGGAAGCCTGCAGCAGGCCCAAATACACCCGGACGGGCCAGGCCTTTAACTCACAGTAGCTCCAAAAGCCCATGTTCAAAGATACAGAGTAACCGGCAATGAATGATTCACCCATATCTCAAGGATAAGCATACATAACCCAAATCTCTAGTGTGTCAGAGTTCCCAAGGGCTTCAAGAACCCAGGGCAGGGTTCACACTAGAGAAGAATGATCAGAACAGTTCAAATAAGACTAGGGACTAAATCCTAGTGTGTCAGAGTTCACGAGGGTCTCATATGAACCCTGAGCAGTGCTCACACTAGGGAAGCCAAGGGACAGAACCTAAATTGCTTTGGCTTTCATCCAGCAAAGAATGAGAATTCAGGAGAGTAGGATGGGATTAGGGGGTACAGAATCACATATAGAACACAAACAAATAGCAACACATTTGAACCTAGGCAGACTTAATTTAGTTTTTAGAAGTTATCACAGTCACATGCTAATAAGACCAGTTCATAAAGACTGCATATCAGACTAAGTCACAGAAAGAAAGCTCATTGATTAACAGTAGGTCAGGAATATACAAATTAGTATTAGGAACTGATTAAAAAATTTAGCAGAGGTATCATAACATAGTGAGCATAGAACCAAACAAGTCACATGGTGACAGGTTCAATAAACAAACTAATGAATCTATTAAGGCACACATAACTAAACAATCCTTAGGAAAGGTATGAAGGCATTTAAGGCTAAATAATAGCCCTAAATTACACAGAGTTAGGTAGATTCAAACTAAGTTCAATATGTCTCAAATACAAGTAATAGCATTTGGGGTAACATGGTTTGATAACAGTAACACATTAAACAAGTAATCATAATAGAATAGCAAAGGATTCAATAAACTCACCAGTTAAGATGAAATAGGAAAAAAGAATCCAATAGTGTAGCAATTGTTACCAACAGAAACAAAACAATTGAGGATTTCTGGCCTTGGCTTCCAGCCGGCCAGGAATCAAAAGCACAGAGTAGTATTGCTAGGAGTGAAAAAAATTGAGTTCTAAACTTTATTTCCAAGGGGAGTGGGGAGTGAGGAGGGGTTCGAATAAAGTTCTAGCATTAAAGAATTCCTCACTTAAATACTGAGGTTAGTGTTTAAATCAGTAGGGTTGAACCCTAAGTTTTAGGTGAAAAAATGCACAAAACCAGTAGGAAATAAGGTAAAGAATCACATCAGGCAGACAAGAGATCATTGTAAAAGGAATACTCAATCGAGCCAGATTTGATTCAAGTAAAAAGGGTTGAAAACCCTAAATTAGGTAAGCCCATAAATTAGCAGAGAATAATGGCAACGAATCATGTATTAACACATACAAATGAATGTAGACAGGGATTATTCAAAAGAGACATGAAATTGAACCAGATTAGTTCGAGTAAAAAGGGACTAAAACCCTAATTTTGGGTAAAACACAAAATCAACAAGAATAAAGGAAAAGAACACATATTAGCACAAAATAAACATATATAGGAACTTAAAAATGGAAACTTATAATCGAACCAGATTTGGTTCAAGTAAAAGGGGTTTGAAACCCTAAATTAGGTAAGTCACAAAATCGGCAAAAATCAACAGACCCATAACTAATAGAGCAAATATAGACGAAGAAATGTTAAAAAAAAAAATAGAGTTTGAATGAGATTTGGTTCAAATCAAAGAAGATCTGAAACCCTAACCTTTAGGGCTTAGTGTGAATCAAGAGAGATATGAGAGAATCATCACAAATAACCTACTTGGACTCGAGATTTGTCTTGATTCAAACGATAAACACATATTTGGACGGAATCAAATCGGGGTACTTTTCATATTTAGGCAAGTACCTAAGTTATTCCGGAATCTAGCACCAAATAAGGGAAGAACCCTAAAATGGTAAGGGGATCGGGTAAGAATCCCATTAGGACCGGGATTTGGGATGATTTGGGTGAGGCGGCGGCGTTAGGGTTCAATAGGGTAGGGGAAATGAGGTCGGCGGTTTTATAAAAGTAGGGATTAGGGTAGAGAGGAGGGATATAAGGGAAGGGGGTCATTAGTTGTGGGCCGTTGATCATTTTTGATCAACGACGAGGATTTAGGCGGATTGGGGTTGGGCTTAATGAATGAGTAAGGGTAATTGGATTAGGGGTATTGGGCTTGGGCTGGTTTGGGTAGTTTTAGGTCCGAATTAGTTATAGAATTAGGGACAGATTTTAAATACCCGATTTTAATAAATAATAATTTATAAAAATAATAGATAAATAACAAAATATATTATTCGTGCATGCAAATGATTAAAAGCAATTGTTTAACATTATAAAAAATATAAAATTTATTTTTTGCATAAATAAAGTAATTATAAGTACATATGGGCTATTATTGCAAAATGTACAATTTAGCCTAAAAATGCAAATGTAATTATAATAAAATGTAAATAAAATATTTAATACCTAATATGGGTGTAAATGAAAGGTGTAGATGATAAAATCATCATAAAAATAATTTATAAGGTAATTAATAGATATTTATATAATGAAATATAGGAATAAATTGATTTAAAGCCTTTAAAAACCATAGAAAATTATGAAAAATGCTTGTATATGCTTGTAGATCAAATGATGGTGCATATGCACTATTTTGAAAGTATATATATATATATATATATATATATATATATATATATATATATATATATATATATATATATATATTTGAAAAGTATGAGGGAAATATTGGGTATCAACAATCGCGACCGGCGACAAAACACCGGTGGAGCCACGACTTGAAGAGTGTGTTCCCGGGGTTTATGTTATTACTTCTGACTTCAAAACCGATAAAGCCACGTCGATTTCTGGTCGATGCGAGCCAGTGTCGAGGTACATATGCTCGATAACTGAAGGGTACCTTAAACAGGTAAGGAAAGACTGCAACTGGAAAGGCAAAGAAGTGGTTATACCGACCCCAGAAGAAGACATTACCACTCATGTGGAAGGGTTTTTAAATCTTTACACCTACCCTTTCACGTTGGGCCCCCTCGACCCCGCCGTCATTGATTTTTGTCGTCAGTACTAGATAACCCTAGGCCAAAACCACCCTTCTTTTTAGCGAATTGTTATTCTGCTCCGATTCTTCATGAGCAAAGTCGAGGGGATGCCTTTCACCCTCGACCACCTCATCAGGTTATACAGCCCCGCCTCTATCGAGGCAGGTTGATAAAACCCCAACGCCGGGCCACCAAAGTGTTGTTCTAGAGCATAGACGAGGACAAGGACCGAGGCTGGATGGGCCGGTTCGTTCGAGTGAGGACTTCTGACCTAATCCCGGCCGAGAAGATGCCATTTCCTGAGAAATGGAATATGAAGCGTAAGTATAGTTCCAATATTAATTCTTATTTATTGTTTTAGCCCTTTGCTTCTTCTCATCGATATCTTTTTCCGTGATGTAGCGGTTGCTTGGATGCCCGGTGCAATTCCTAACCTCAAGAGCTGGGTTCGGGACCTGGCCTCAACCTCTTCGTACGCTGAGCACTCATGGCGCGATTTATCAAAGGGGTGATGGGAGGCCAAAACTCACGGTAAGCCCCTTTCCTATGTCCTTGATGATTCGATCAAAATGTCTTTCTTATACTTAACAAATTTTCCTGCATGTAGGCCTGGGCAAAGTAGCGGTCATGAGGCCCCCGTCTGGCGAGGAAGAGACCTCGGCCCCGGTTCCGAAACCGGCGAAAGAAAATAAGAGAAAAAGGGCCTCGGCTTCCTAGGATCCAGAACTTAAGACAAGGATGGCTCGTAAGCCGAGGAAGAACACCATCCCTCTAACCAAAGAATTTATTCGGCATTTGAGGGATGAAGACGAAGAAGAAGAAAATGACGACGACTCCATACTGGTGGCCCGAGTAAAGAAAAACCATCGATGCCCCAAAGACAACTGGTTCGATGGTGGTTGATGAGGTACCGCCTCGAACTGAGGGGATATCGGAGAAGGACTCGGGCAAAGTCCCCGAGTCATTGGAGATCGAGGATGTCTCCCACCAAAATGAACAAACGGTGGGTATATCTGAAGGGACCGGCCCTAAAGCTCTTCGAACTGAGGAGAACGCCCCAAGTGACTCCCTTGGGGCAATAGTAATCGGAGACTCGCCCACTCTCCCTGTTTTTTCCGAATGGGAGATTCGGGAAGCCCAGGCTTTGGGGACCCTCGAGGTAGATGAAGCTCATGAGGGAGAGGACCCTTTCCATGATTTGTTTACAAGTATCGAGGATGCTGCCGGACAAGTGACGCATCGGGTCTTTTCTTCGAGGCTCAACGAGCCCTGAATCGGGTAAGTCTCGATTCCCTTTGTTGATGTCATATTCTTCCATTTTATGCCTAACTTTTTCTCTTTTCATATAGGCGTTAGCTCTACATCAGGAGGCGTTTTCCAAGTCTCGGGCGGAGCTGAGCCGATGTGAGTCTGAATTCCGAGGCCTTTCGGAGGAGAGAAATGCCCTCAAACTTCTTAGTGGACAGAAAGAGGAAGAGATCAGAGATCTTCAAGCCGCATTGGCCAAGGCTCACCAAGACTGATCAAACAGGTAATGAAAATCTTAAAAGCTCATGGGCTCAATTTCGGAACGGTGGCTAATATTTCAATCTCACAACTGCAGTAGATTGTTGAGAGGATCGAGCAGTTCAGTGAGGAGGTCGACACAATAAAGGCAGAGTCCTTGGGGTGGAAGGATGGTATGGACCGCTTTGTTGCAGAAAAAGAGACTGCTCGAGCCCAATTATCATCGGTCAAAAGTCAACTTCAAGGCATGAAAGAGAGGAGCTCGACTCAAGCAAGGAAAATAGAGGAGCTTGAGGCTCGGTTGGCTTCTGAACTTGCCAAGGCCAAATATGAAGCCGAAAAAGCAAAGGGCGAGATGGATGTGATCGTGGCCGTCTATCGGGCCGATGCTGAAGCCGCTCAAGTCCAGGCGAGAGAGGCATATGAGTCTACTCACACTCGAGCATATTGGATTGCTGAACTCGCCAAATGCCAATCTCGGAGGGAGACCCTCGAGAAAATTCATGCTCGGGGTTTTGATCTTACCAATGGGATAGCAAAGGCTAGAGACCATGAAGCCGAATCCGGAGCGTTGGCCACTTCTGATGACGATGATGATGATGGCAACAAGAGCGGGTCCGAGAATGGGGAGGACCTCGATGTATAAGAAGCTGCCCCCGGAGGAGATCAAGAACCTTAGGATTTTTCACTTTTGATTTTTTTGTATAGGATCCTGATTGGACCTTGTAAATATTCATATATATAATGATCTCTTTCCTTTCCGACTTATCTTTATTTCTTTTATGCCTTGTGAAAGTTTTGTTCATAAGTTCGAGGCTTAGGCATTTTGATCGAAACCGGACTAGTGTAGTTTTTATAATCGAGTGAGTACTTTCTCGAACTCGGAATAGGGTGACCCTTAGGTTTTAATTGAGTGAGGATGATTTCTTCGAACTCAAAAATAAACTGGCCTTTTAGGCTCTTAAATTAGGCCGTTACGGCCATAGCAAAAAGAATGGCCTTCTCCCCTTTTTAGGCTTGATAAATTTATCGTTTAATCATATAAATTCTATTGTGCCTTAACACAAAATAAAGGATTTGCTCGAGAGTTTGAACGGTTTCGTACCCATTAGGATTTTCAAGGGTCGATATGATCGAGGCCCTTTGTTTCGCAGTGCCTTAGCATAAAATAAAAATTTGTTCGAGAGCTCAAACGCCTTTGTATCCATTAGGGTTTTCAAGGGTCGATATTATCGAGACCCTTAGAAATTTAGACGAGGGTAGCCTTTTTAACCGGTTTATAAAAATATTCGAAGGCCTATTTAATAACGAAAATCAGACGTCTCTGAACCGTGTTGATTTGGCCGTAGCCTTTAACTTGGGATTCGCCTTTTGGATATTTCCCCTGTTATACTTCGAACTTATTCAAAGTATCAGTCCCTGAATGGGGTGGCCATGGTCTATAAAATCGAGGATTGTCTTTTTAAGGACTTACGATCTCGAGGTTTAGTAATTCGATCATGTCGGTTTTTTGAACGGTAGTCCCCGAGTATCGGATAAATTGTTTAAACTTTAGTTGTGATCAACCCTTAAGCCAGTTTCCACCATAGATCATAAGTATGAGATTGCAAAGTATAAATTTTAAAACATGGGGTATCTGGTAAGGAAAAATACTTCTTCCAATAAATTATACATGCGTACATGTTTTGCCATTAGGGCTCGAGTAATCTACACGGACACAGTTCATTTGACCGTTTGGTCCTCTACAAAATTTACCTATCGAGACCCTGTCGACACGAAGTATTTTCCTTGTAACTATCCGAAGGTGATGCCCCCCAGTATTCGAGGTTGATTGTAAAAGAGCCTCGGATATTGTTGAATTGCTTTAAGTTAGCACGAACAATGGCTGCCTCATTTAAAACCTTGCCGAAAAAACCCATTTGGGATAAAAACCGGTCTAAGAAAAAAAGAGTGCAACGCATGCTTTCAGACCTAAGGACTGCATTTGAAGGATCCTTTGATGTCTTCGATTAAATACCTACAAACGGTTAGTATAAAATATAAATGAAAATGGAGAAGGTTGTACCTTAGCAGTAATATCGTTTGAGGAGTGACACATTCCAATTATTTGACAATTGTTCGCCGTTCATCGTGCCGAGTTTGTAAGATCCTTTTCCGAAGATATCGAGGATCTGATACGGTCCCTCCCAATTTGGGCCGAGTTTTCCTTCATTTGGGTATAGAGTATTGAGGCTGAATTTTCTCAATATTAAGTCCCCTGTTCTAAAATATTGAAAGTTGGCTCTTCGGTTGTAGTACCTTTCGATCTATTGCTTCTGTGCGGCCATTCGAACGAGGGCGCTTTCCCATTTTTCATCTAGAAAATCGAGACTTGTATTCATAGCCTCGTGTTGCGACCAAACACACTCACGCAAGTATACGCGGTCGTCGAGTAATAAAGTGACTAAAAGTCGGATGTCGAACCCACGAGGACTTATGATTAACTATTAACTAAATTAGACTATCCTAATTATCTAAACAAGAATTAAATCTAAAAATATTTTATTCCAACTAATTAAATAAGAAAAATATAAATAATAAACTTTGAACAGAGAAAGAACAGAGTTTAATGATATCAATGTAATGAAAACGATCTAGGGTTATGGTCTACCTAACAATCCTATTGTATTCTTCAATTGAATTGACCGACTGATTTATCTAGCTTATTGGTTGACAGGGTTAATATTGCTCATAAGAATCTGTCGAGTTCTTACTCGCCTATTCCAGCTAACTTAACGCCTATATGTCTATGGAGTGAGAATCAACAAGAACGCATTTATAATTCCTGTAAATCAACCAAGCAAGGCAATTAGGTATATGTCTATCCTAACCACGAATCCGTTCCCCGATGCCCGAGTTCAAGAACTTGCCCTACTCAATCCTGTATGCAATATAGAATTCCCACTTTCGAGTTCAATTCTAGATTCGTAGATAATATTCAATTGGTGATCAAGCAATTAAATAATTAAGTGCAAGATTGAATAAATAAACTAATATGATAAATCAAGTAGTCAAAATCAATATCCGAATAACAATAGTCATGGAAGAACCACAACCCTAGAACGTGAAGTTTAGCTCCACATAGACATGGTAGCCAAACAACAAATCATATAAAGAAACATAAAAATTACTAAGTTTGGTGGGAGAAAGATGAAACTCGATGAATTCCGGCCTCCACAGCTTTGTCGTGGCTTTTTCCCCCTTCCCAATATGTTAGATAACCTAAAGGAGGCGTTTTTGGCTTATATATTGCGTACAAAAGTCGTGGGCCAAAGCTCTCCTATTCCTAGTCCAAATCGGCTTCAGGGATTGATGCTAAGGTGGATGCGACGCATCCACCTCGTCCTCCATTTCAATTTTGCCTGCGAAGGTGGATGCGACGCATCCACCTTGTCCTCTATTTCTCAGCTTTGCATGTGAGGGTGGATGCGACGCATCCACCCCTAGTTCCTCCATCTCAGCTTTGCCCAGGTGCGGATGCTATGGGTTGACTTCACTGCTAAGGGTGCGCGAACTGATCTTTTTCTAGATGGATGCGACACATCCAATCTCTCTTCCTCTACCTAGAGCACCTTTTCTTCATATTTTTGCACTCCAAACACCCTATTTCACCACACACAACTCAATTAGTCATAAAACCAATAATTAAACCATGTTGGGCATTTTAAAGATCAAATAACATCAAGAAGCGGTTAAAACATGGGTAAAGTAACATCAACACATATCGAAATATGCCAAACATCACTACCCCACACTTAAACCTTTGTTCGTCCTCGAACAAACCATCCTATAGTAGACAAAACAAAATTAAGCTCTTATCATTCAAAGCACACTGCACCTATGACCATGGTTATTTGCAACAATTAGGCTCTCGGCTATGCATCACATACTTCCCTTTTCTTATGCCCTTCTTTAAAAATATTCGAACAAAGACAACATGCTCACAACAATCCTAACCTCAAAAACCGACTCAATGTCACTATGCACTCATGGCTTGAACACCCAACATCATAGAGAAGTCTAATAACGTTACCTATCCCTCGTGAAACCATGTGCCCTCACAACAAAAGCAGAGAGAGTAGAATCAATCCACACATTCGAATCTCATGCTCACAAAGAAAATCGCTCACTCTCACAAAAGAAGTCACATGCATGTAGTTGGTACCATAGGCTTGCCCTTAATGTAAATCTCTACTAATGTAAGCTCGCTCGATCTAAAATCAATTAGGACTTTTTCATGGTTGTAATGTGGGCTAAGGGACGGGTAGGATATATTTTAGGAATAGTGACTCAACCTCCTAAGCACTTTAACACATCATCAAATAACTTAAGCGCAAATTCTTCAACATCACTTCAATTTCACAAATAATATCACCCCAACAATATTTTCTCTTTCTTTAAGCACTACTTTAATTCATACCCACTAGCAAGAATAAGACAACAATTTATTCCTCTATATATATATATATATTTTTTTCTCGCTAGTGGCGTATTATTTTACAAAATAAGTGCACCCTTCTTTCTTTCATTGGTTCCACTCAAAAGTCACCCCACACTTAGTCCCTTCTTACTTCTTTTAGCGCTCATCTAACAATTAAAGTGCTTTAAGAGGTAAAAGGATCAAAACAATGTCAATTAAGAATAAAAAGGGTATAGGCTTGTAATGTGGGTACCAAATAAAAGGTCTACAGGCTCAAAAGGGTTAACTAGGGATAGATTTTATTTGTGATAAGCAATAAGCTCAAAAAAAATTAAAGAAATCCTAAAATCATTTTTCAAACCGAGCATCACCTAAAATTTCGCTTCAACTCACATACCGGGCAAGTTCTAGACACAAGTACAATACATGGACAACACAAAAACCTCACCACACATGGCACATGACTCACTAAGGACGATCACATTCCGACTCTCAAGCAATGCAAGTATTCACGGAGCCACGAGATATTAAGTATTAAACACAAGGTGAACATAAGTCATGTAAACGAGACATAGGCGCCACAAAACATGCTATCCAATTTAACAAGGCATCATCAAGGGCGCCTAGGTTCATCATTCTTCCTCCTTTTATTCCCTACATTCCTACTCTACTCTAAAAAGAAAACAACTACCCGGTTCAAACTACATCCCATGGAAAAGAACCGAGGCACAAAGAAAAACCACAGGGGATTATTACTACCTAAAGAAAGATAAAAGACATATTTTGAATTTTTGTTTAGACTTTAATCCCTCAAGAAAACTGTCTAGGAGATCAATCGTCGGGAAAAGTCCAATTTTTCTACTTTTTTATTTTTTTTTCCTTCACAAAAGCTACTACACTTAAGAATGAGTACTACAACTAAGCTAAAATAGCACAGAAACTCATCCAAACGATCTCCTCACCCCACACTTAAAATTTTGCAATGTCCTCAATGCACACTATAAATAATAAGAGGGTAAACGAGACTCCCTGGTAAGTCAAAGGCCGAAGCAATAGCGGCTCACGAGGTACTCAGACTTTTCCCAGACATCGTCCTTTGTGTGGGCACCCCACACTTAGTCCTCACCATCTAGCTCGCTTTTGCACTCTTCTAATGGCTTTGCTTCCTATGCTCATAATCCTACAAAACAAAAATAAATACTATAAAATAATAAAAATAAAATAAAATAAAAAGTGAACAAAAATAAAAGAAAGCAGTAACGCTGGGTTGCCTCCCAACAAGCGCCTGATTTAACGTAGCGGCATGACGTGAATCACTTTTTGCCTCCACCTCGAACTTATGAATTGAGCCCCTAACATGGCATCCAGTTTGCGGCTATGCTCCAGTGGTGGGGCTACAATGATAACCAGGCCAAGTAATAAATTTTTCACTCTACACTTCTCGGCCTTTAGATGAGGAATGTATTTTTTGCTTTTTGGCATGACAAATTCAAAAATATAGGCATCATGTTCCTCTTCCATTGACTCCTCCAAAGGCTTAGATGACTCGATTTCCATGTCATCATCCAAATACAATGTCGAAAAATGTTTAGAATGAGGACCAACACGCCCCAACTTTAGAATTGTATTACTATTTATATCCTCATATGTGCACACATTAGAGTCTTCAAATATAACATTATCTGCTACCTCGCATGGCTCTAGTGTACTTTTCTCAACATGGGCATCATCAACAGAAATATGCTCGAATGATTGGCTCTCCACTTTTAGCTCCTCAATTTGGCGTATAAGCTCCTTTTCAGCTTCTGACAACTCATTACTATTTTGTTGGGCGATAGACGCAACAACCTTTGCATTCAATTTATCTTGCAAGTCGTGAATAGTAGTGACAAATTTATAGATCCCTTGTCCCAGTTTAGATCTTCCCTCTATAAAGTGTCTCATCCCATCAGTAAGTTCCTCATGTTGAGCTTCATATATTTCTAACTTTTCAGCCTGTTCTGCCAGCCAAGTTTGGCTCAAAATCTCCTCTTTTTCAAAAATTTTCTCTTGCTGGTACTCGCTCTCTTCATTCAATTCTTCCATATTGGCCTTCATTCTTGTGATTGCTGCCCTCATTCTTTTCATATCTTTTTTGAGTTCATCCTGTTGCTCTGCTACTTGCCTCAGAATATCCCTAATATATGCATCAGGCTCCATATCCTGCACTTCATTGCACCTATCAAACTCAGAAATATCATTAGAAAGATCATAATAAGGGCTCAGAGAAGGATGAACAAAATTAGGACAACCATCCCAATGACCATCTTGACCACCACACATATTACAAATATTCCACTCAAAGGATTGAGATTGTGCGCACAACTCGCTCCTGGGAACATTCTGACAATTTTTCCACCAGTGGGGTCCTCCACAATATGGACAAGGATCATAAAAATAAGAATAACCATCATTCGAACAATTTTTATTCCAAGATGCCATGCTAAAATAAATAAAAAATACTAACTAAAATAAAATAATAAAAAAAACATGAATAGATAAAAAAATGTCTAATCTAGAAAAATAGCAAATTTCTAAGTCCCCGGCAACGGCGCCAAAAACTTGTTGCGACCAAACACACTCACGCAAGTATACGCGGTCGTCGAGTAATAAAGTGACTAAAAGTCGGATGTCGAACCCACGAGGACTTATGATTAACTATTAACTAAATTAGACTATCCTAATTATCTAAACAAGAATTAAATCTAAAAATATTTTATTCCAACTAATTAAATAAGAAAAATATAAATAATAAACTTTGAACAACAGAGTTTAATGATATCAATGTAATGAAAACGATCTAGGGTTATGGTCTATCTAACAATCCTATTGTATTCTTCAATTGAATTGACCGACTAATTTATCTAGCTTATTGGTTGACAGGGTTAATATTGCTCATAAGAATCTGTCGAGTTCTTACTCGCCTATTCCAGCTAACTTAACGCCTATATGTCTATGGAGTGAGAATCAACAAGAACGCATTTATAATTCCTGTAAATCAACCAAGCAAGGCAATTAGGTATATGTCTATCCTAACCACGAATCCGTTCCCCGATGCCCGAGTTCAAGAACTTGCCCTACTCAATCCTGTATGCAATATAGAATTCCCACTTTCGAGTTCAATTCTAGATTCGTAGATAATATTCAATTGGTGATCAAGCAATTAAATAATTAAGTGCAAGATTGAATAAATAAACTAATATGATAAATCAAGTAGTCAAAATCAATATCCGAATAACAATAGTCATGGAAGAACCACAACCCTAGAACGTGAAGTTTAGCTCCACATAGACATGGTAGCCAAACAACAAATCATATAAAGAAACATAAAAATTACTAAGTTTGGTGGGAGAAAGATGAAACTCGATGAATTCCGGCCTCCACAGCTTTGTCGTGGCTTTTTCCCCCTTCCCAATATGTTAGATAACCTAAAGGAGGCATTTTTGGCTTATATATTGCGTACAAAAGTCGTGGGCCAAAGCTCTCCTATTCCTAGTCCAAATCGGCTTCAGGGATTGATGCTAAGGTGGATGCGACGCATCCACCTCATCCTCCATTTCAATTTTGCCTGCGAAGGTGGATGCGACGCATCCACCTTGTCCTCTATTTCTCAGCTTTGCATGCGAGGGTGGATGCGACGCATCCACCCCTAGTTCCTCCATCTCAGCTTTGCCCAGGTGCGGATGCTATGGCGGATGCTATGGGCTGACTTCACTGCTAAGGGTGCGCGAACTGATCTTTTTCTAGATGGATGCGACGCATCCAATCTCTCTTCCTCTACCTAGAGCACCTTTTCTTCATATTTTTGCACTCCAAACACCCTAATTCACCACACACAACTCAATTAGTCATAAAACCAATAATTAAACCATGTTGGGCATTTTAAAGATCAAATAACATCAAGAAGCGGTTAAAACATGGGTAAAGTAACATCAACACATATCGAAATATGCCAAACATCACCTCGTGCTTAGACTCTTCCGTTGCATATCGAAACCTAACGCTAGGTTCCTCGACTTCGACCGGGATTAGAGCTTCGACGCCATATACTAAAGAGAACGGTGTTGACCCCGTACAGGATTTTGACGTTGTTCGATACGCCCAAAGGACCTCGGGTAACATTTCTCTCTATTTTCCCTTTGCGTCGTTCAACCTTTTCTTTAGATTTTGAATGATGGTTTTGTTCGCCGACTTGTCTGTTCCCGCCGGGGTGATATGGTATTGACAAGATCCTTTTGATTTTGTGGTCTTCAAGAAACTTTGTTACTTTGCTGTTGATGAATTGCTTTCCATTGTCGCATACGATCTCGGCAGGCATTCCGAATCGACATATCATGTGGTCCCAGATGAAGTCGATAACTTCTTTTTCCCTGAAATTTTTGAAAGCTTGTGCTTCAACCCATTTAGAGAAATAGTCAGTCATAAATAAAATGAATTTAGCTTTACCTGGGGCCGATGATAGAGGGCCGACAATATCCATTCCCCATTTCATGAACGGCCATGGGGATAGGACCGAATGGAGTTGCTCCCCGGGTTGGTGGATCATCGGCGCATATCTTTGACACTTGTCACACTTTTGAACAAATTCCTTCATATCTTTTTCCATATTAGCCGAGTAGTATCCTGCTCTGATGACTTTGTGAACCAATGATTCGGCACCAGAATGATTTCCACAAGTTCCCTCGTGAATTTCCTGTAAGACGTAGTCGGTGACTCCGGGACCCAAACATATCGCCAATGGTCCATCGAACATCCTTCTATATAGTGTTCCATCTTCGGTCAATGTGAATCGTGCGGCTTTCGTACGTAGAGTCCTTGAATTCTTAGGATCCAACTGAAGCTTTCTATTCCTTAGGTACTCGATATATTTATTCCTCCAATCCCAGGTCAGACTTGTGGAGTTTATTTCGGTGTGGCCTTCTTCGATCACTGACCTCGAAAGTTGCACGATAGTCCCCGTGCTAATTTCGTCGTCTTCAATAGATGAGCCCAAATTTGTGAGGGCATCGGCTTCGCTGTTTTGCTCTCGAGGTACATGCCGTAGGGTCTATTCTTGAAACTGATGTAATGTCACCTGTAATTTATCCTGGTATCTCTGCATTCGATCATCCCGAACCTCGAAGGTTCCATTGACTTGGTTTACCACAAGTAAGGAGTCACATTTGGCTTCGATGACCTCTGCTCCCAAACTCTTAGCTAGCTTGAGACCTGCAATCATGGCCTCATACTCGGCCTCATTGTTAGTTAACTTGGATGTTTTGATAGGCTGTCTAATTGTATTACCCGTGGGCGGATTCAATATGATTCCTATCTCAAAACTCTTCACGTTCGAAGCGCCGTCTGTAAATAGGGTCCACACCCCCGATACTGTACTCGATTTTAATAATAGTTCTTTTTCGACCTCAGGTATGAGGGCTAGTGTAAATTCGACCGCGAAGTCTGCTAAGATTTGAGACTTGATAGCCATTCGGGGTTGATACTCGATATCGTACCCGCTGATTTCGACGACCCATTTGGCCAATAGGCCCGAGAGTTCGGGTTTATGCAAAATATTGCAAAGAGGATAAGTGGTCACTACACAAATTGGGTGACATTGAAAATATGGTTTTAATTTCCTAGAGGTGCTTATTAAGGCAAGCGCCAACTTTTCTAAGTGTGGGTACCGGGTCTCAGCCTCGCCTAGAGTTCGACTAACATAGTAAACAGGAAATTGCGTACCTTGCTCTTCTCGAACTAGGACTCCACTTACCGCAATTTCCGAGACTGCCAAGTACAGGTTGACTTGCTCATCTGCTTTTGGAGTATGAAGCAGCGACAGGCTCGAGAGGCACCGCTTAATTTCTTCCAATGCTTGTTGGCATTCCGAGGTTCATGCAAAATTGTTCTTCTCTTTTAGCAGCGAGAAGAACTTGTTACTTCTATCTGAAGACTTTGAAATGAATCGGCCTAGGGCGGCTATGCACCCTGTTAATCTTTGTACGGCCTTAACATTATCCACGACTGTGATGTCTTCGATCACCTTGATCTTATCGGGGTTGATTTCGATACCCCGATTTGATACCATAAATCCGAGGAACTTGCCCGAGCCGACCCCAAATGCGCACTTCTCCGGGTTGAGTTTCATGTTGTATTTCCTTAGTATATCGAAGGTCTCCTGCAAATGTGTCAAATGGTCCGCTGCTCGCAGAGACTTAACTAGCACATCGTCAATATAAACTTCCATTGACTTACCTATTTGTTCTTCGAACATTCGATTTACTAGGCGTTGATAAGTGGCACCGGCATTTTTTAATCCAAACGGCATTACATTATAACAATAGGTGCCGTACTTAGTGATGAACGAAGTATTTTCCTGATCCTCCGGGTTCATTTGTATTTGATTATACACGGAGTAGGCATCGAGAAAACTAAGGATCTCGTGGCCGGCTGTGGCACCGATCATGCGATCGATATTCGGCAGAGGAAAAGAGTCTTTAGGACATGCTTTGTTCAAATCTTTATAATCTACGCACATCCTAAGTTTATTTCCCTTTTTAGGGACTACGACTACGTTTGCTAACCATTCAGGATATTTTACCTCCCGAATGGATCCTATCTTGAGAAGTTTTGTTACCTCGTCCTTGATGAATGCATGTTTTACCTCGGACTGGGGTCTTCTCTTTTATTTTACTGGGCGGAACCTCGGGTCCAAGCTCAGTCAATGTGTAGCGATTTCTGGTGGGATCCCTATCATATCTAAATGGGACCAAGCAAAAAAATCCATATTATTGATAAGAAATTTAACGCATTTTTCCCTGAGCTCGGGGGTTAACCCTGTTCCCAGGTATACCTTTCGATCGGGTAGATGCCCGATCAGTATGACCTGCTCCAGCTCCTCGACCATCGATTTGGTGGCGTCGGAATCTTCGGGGATTACGAAGGATCGATGGATCTAATAGTCATTGTCCTTGTCCGTTCCCTGCTCCTCCGATTGAGCCGAGGCTGGTAGCTGTGGTTGCTATTTAGATTCCTGTTTTCCTTTGGATTCCGATCTTTTTGTTGATGAAAGTGTCGATACCGGTATCACTTCGTCGACCACGAACATCTCTTTGGCAGCGTGTTGTTCCCCGTATACCGTTTTTACTCCACCCGGTGTTGGGAACTTCAGCATTTGGTGAAGTGTTGAAGGAACTGCCCTCATATTGTAAATCCAGGGTCTTTCGAACATGGCGTTGTATCTCATGTCGCCTTCGATCACGTGGAACTTGGCTTCTTGAATAGTCCCAGCTATATTTACTGGTAAAATGATTTCTCCTTTAGTCGTTTCGCTTGCCATGTTGAAACCATTGAGAACTCGAGCTGCAGGCACGATTTGGTCTTGTAAGCCGAGCTGCTCCACAACCCTCGATCGAATAATATTGGTCGAGCTTCCTGGATCAATTAAAACATGTTTAATCTGAATTTTATTCACAAGGATAGAGATTACCAATGCATCATTATGGGGTTGTGAGATTCCTTATGCTTCCTCATCGTTGAATGATAAAGTGCCTTCTGGTGTATAGTCTCGAGTTCGTTTTTCCCTGTACCTTAGTGCGTTTGAAAACAGGTTGTGGTTCTTCCTGCTCATTTTTTCTGTCTGCATCCCTGTCTCTAAAAGGAGTTTTAGCTCGGTCGCTCAAGAACTCTCGAAGGTGACCCTCGTTGAATAGACGAGCCACATGCTCCCTTAGTTGTCTATAGTCTTCGGTTCTGTGACCATGCGTACCATGGTATTTACATATTTGATTGGGGTTCCTTTGGGATGGATCGGTATGTAGGGGCCTGGGCCAACTAGTATCTTTGATTCTCCCAATAGCTGACACAATACCTCACGCATCATTGCTAAAGTTGTATTCTGAAAATCGTGGTGCCTCTATGGGATTAGCACATTTATCGAAACCATTTTTGCTCATGAGCCCTGCTCTCGATAGTTCCTTAGATTATTTCAGATGGGATTGCGTCCCGGGCCGCTGCTTCTACGATCTGCATTGTATGGCTAATACCGGTCTCTGTTCGACCGAGGTTCTCTATCGATATCTCTCTGAGTTCTTCCAACGGGCCTGATCGGATAAGCGGAATCGGAAGGAGTCCCTAATTGATCATCCTCGACCCTGATCTTCGACTGGTATCGATTATGTACATCGTCCCAGGTTACCGCTGGGTATTTAATTAAATTCTACTTTAGCTGTCGTTAGGCCATCGAACTTCGATCATTCAAACCTTGAGTAAAAGCTTGAACAACCCAATCGTTTATGACTGGTGGTAGTTCCATATGTTCCATCTTAGACCGAGATACGAACTCCCTTAATATTTCGATATCTTTCTATTTTACCTTGAAGAGGTCCGACTTCCTAGTCGCAACCTTTATTGCTCTGGCATGTGCCTTTACGAAAGAATCTGCAAGTATGGCGAAGGAATCGATGGAATTAGGTGGCAGATTACGATATCAAATCATTTACCCCTTCGAAAGAGTTTGTCCAAACTTCTTTAGTAGAACCGATTCGATCTCATCATCTTCTAAATCATTTCCTTTTATCGCACATGTATAGGAGGTGGCATGCTCATTTGGATCGGTGGTCCCATTGTACTTGGGGATTTCCGACATGCGAAATTTCTTCGGAATGGGATTTGGAGCCGCACTCGGGGGGAACGGCTTCTGCACGAACTTCTTCGACTCCATACCTTTCAAAATTGGCGGTGCCCCCGGTATTTGATCAACCCGGGAGTTATATGTCTCTACTTTCTTGTCATTTGCCTCAATTTTCTTTTCTCCCATTTTAATTCATTTAGTGAGCTCCTCGAACATTTTCATAATGACGGGGTCAGTCCCCGATTCATTGGCATTTGACCTTTCCAGCACTGGCTCGGTCCTGTGAACGACTTCAGGTTCTACCCCACTCAGCGCTCGATGTTGATTTTGTAATTGGGCTATAGTGGCTTGTTGAGCCAGTAACATTTCAAATATAAATTGGAGGCTAACTCCACCATCTCCTCCGCCATACGTACTTCGACCACCAGATCGACCTTCCATGCGTACGCTACCTTCGGGATCAACACCTAAATTTGTATTTAGGGCGATATGTGAACTGACGTCGATGGGGTTACTCCCTCGAGATCAGCCTGAGGCACCTCAATTTTTGGGGCGAATCCTAAACCGTTGTTATCGTATGTGGGTGTTGTTTGTGAGTTTGACATGCTTTTTCCTGAAAACAAAAATACTTACAAGAACAAGCGTAAAGTAATATGTGTTATCGGAATCAATGTTAAGCAATCACTATTATCCTTAGAACCACGGTGGGCGCCAAACTGTTTACCTTCAAAATTGGATAACAATTAAACTTATAATGTGGAAATAAGGACACGTGATTTCACTTAATACCGATTGATAAATATGAAGATTAAAGATAGAATTATACAATAAAGTAAATCAAACCAGTATTTGAGTAGCACTCAACCCTTGAGTTAAAGTATCCTCGAATTGATTGATGCAAGGACAATAAAAACACAATAAGCTGAAGTACAAGAGTGTGAGCGAGAAGGAAAATTGTATTGCTTTGTTATCAGTCGTGACTACAAATGGTTAGAACTCCCTTTATATAGTAGAGGAATTCTATATATGGTACAATTCTAATTACAGATGAAAATCCCATGATTAACTAAACAACCATTCTTGATTCGATCAGTTCCGAGATTTCTGCTATGATCTTCGACCGGTCGCGGATATCTCGCTTTTTCGTTATTACGCAATCTTCGGTATTGCTTGATACCAGTCTTGTTCGGTCTTGATTGCTGTCAGCCTCGATCTTGGCAGGTGCCTCTGTGAGCACTTAATTTTTGACTATGCTTCTCGCAATACCTCACTTGTCACTCCATCTTTCCCGCTCCCATCTTCCCACATGTGTCCCCACTCTACTTACCCTTGCCCCCACTCTTTGTCCCCCCACACTTTGTCCCCACCCCACTTTCCCTTGTCCCCCATGCTTGTCCCCCATGTTGTCCTCACTCACAACCCCCCCCCCCTCCCCCCACATGTCCCTCATTCAAAAGAACACACGAAAGGGGGAAGGAAAGGTATAGATCCGGGAATAGGGAGAAAACAAAACAGTGAGGAAAGGGAAGGGAAAGAAACAAACGGGCGGCTGTTTTCCTCTTTTTCTTCCTTATCATACACTCATCTTCCTCACCTCATCTCTTCCAATAAACACCACCAAAATTCCAGCTAATGCTAGAGCTGAAACCAGCCCCAAAATATTATAAAACTTCATTAAAATAACCTTAAAACCACCAGAAAATACCTGCGAAAATCAGCTCCAAACCATTTCATCCCCATCAAAGAATTAGTTGCAACAGCTGGGAAAAAACACAACAACAATGGCTGCGAGAAACCAACCAAAAGTGATTGTTCCAACACCCAAAACCAGTCTATAAGCCATCCAATGACAAGGTATTCTTGTTCGAGTTTGAGGATCTGTTGAGGTTGACGGTATTGTTCCGGTTCGGAGCTGTTATACAAGTTTCTTCTTTATTAATATATTAAAAAGTATTTGGCAACAGTGAAAGTCCGTTCCTTTTTATCTTGTCACTTGGTTAAGTTGATATCAATATGCTGCATATTTCCATGATCGAATGTAGTGAGTCGCAACAGAAGTTTATGAATCCGTAGTTTTTTATTGCTTTGTTTTATTTATTTTGTCTCGTCTTAGTTTATATTTTTCTTAGTTATGTTATTGATTTTGCACATAATCTGCTTTGTTTAAAAATGCTCAACGGTGAATTTTGTTTGATTTGCTAAACATTAGTTTAATATTTGATTTGCTAAATATTAGTTATGTTTAAAATGCTCAATGCTCAATCGTGATTGTGTACACGTTCGCGTGACATAATTGTGATTTCCAAAATTAAAACTGAAGTATGTGTTCGCACTACTTTGGCCAAAATAATCTTAATATAATAAACTTCTATTAATTGTGTTCATGTACGCATGACATTATTTTGGCACAATAAACAAAACGGATTCACACACGTGATTCGTTTCAAAGATAATTTTATATTTAAATAATTAAAAGCGGATAGATAAAACATGGAAACCAATAAATCAGAGTTTATCCAAAATTAATTCAAGCCATTTTCAGTCAATAAAGCGACCGTGCTAGAACCACGGGACTCGGGGAATGCCTTACACCTTCTCCCCGGTCAACATAATTCCTTATCCGGACTTTGTTTTCGCAGACCAATAATAATAGAGTCAAACCTTCCTTTGACTAGGGATTCAAATAAAAGGTGACTTGGAACACCCAAAAACTCAATTCCAAGTAGCGACTCTATAAATAAAATAATCCCTATTCAAGTTTGACACTTTAATTGGAAAAACTCTTTAACCCACAACAATTTACACACATATATTTTGTGGGATAAAAAGGGGTGTGACAGTTCTGTCGATTCTGCTGGGGACTATTCAAAAATTCGAGCTTGTACATTGACTTTATTTGGATTTAATAATTTTTGTATATAACTGTGATCTATTTGGGCATAATGTGCTACTTGCGTGCTCTTTACCGCTTTGATATTGTTAAACTGTATTGTAAATTGTCTTCTTGCGCACCCCCTCTGAGTCTTCTCAATACAACCTCAGAAATTGCGTATACGCGCCCCATTCTTTTTGAGATAAAGCCGGTGGGCCTGGGCTCTCGGTAAAGGATTATTAGTCACTAATATTTAAGAACGGGGAGGGTCCAGTAGTTAAGCCGGAGAAGTATTGCTCCCGGTACGCTACCCCTTCCCAACTCGAGTTGTTCGCTCGTTTTATGGCCAGTCTAGATGCACCTCATCCCCTAGGAGTTTTAAAACCTAGAAAAACAAGCCACATGCCTGGTTATCCCTAGTAGGATCATTTTGTTACATCATGTGCATTTGACTTAGCGAATCTCGGCACAGGGCCGGGTCCATATAAGACAAGTATCCTTTTTGAGACTATCATGTTCAATTTTGTTCTACTTGCTACATCATTTGGAAGGCTTGCTTGCATTGTTGACCGACTTTAGAAACTAGTTGAGTAAAATTATTAAAAAAAAATCATTCTCCTAGTTTGGTAGAAGTAATATTTTTTACTAAGATTTTATAGTAGTCTTACGTATGGTGTAAAGATTAATTTTCATAAAAATCAAAAAGAGAAATAGTCTGTTTGACCGAACTATGCATGTCTGATTTTCACTGGATGTGAGGTACGTAGGCAAACCTAATCGGTTCTCGCCCCCAATTATCAAAAATCCAAAAAAATATATATATTTTCTTTTGCTTCCTTCTTTAGAAGTCGTTCTCCCAAGATTCAAAAAAATAATAATAATCAAAATCCAAAAACAAATATTTTCTTTCTTTCGAAAATTACCAAAAAAAAGCCAAAAATATTTTCTTTCTTCTTTAGAAGTCTTTCTTTCAAAAGTTCCCCTAATAAAAAACATAAAACAACATTTGAAAAAATCAAAATCCAAAATTATTTTCTTTATTCTTAAAAAAGTTTTCCTTTCAAAAATTTCTCCAAAAAACATAAAATAAAAAAATAAAAAATAAAAATTCAAAAATATTTTCCTTGTTAGAAGCTTTCGTGGTCTGTTTTATATATGAGTAGAAACAATAAAAGCAAAAAAAGAGCCAGTTTATTCCTGATCTTTCCCTGAACTACGTAATAATCTGATTCATGCGGCGTCATGATACGTAGGCAATCTCCATCGGATTTGATCACGGCCATAAACAAATTGAGTGAAAAAATAAACCGAAAAAAAAAGAAAAAGAATTGAGTGAAAAAGAAAGAAAATAGTGAACAAAAAAAAAAGAAAAACAAAGAGCGAAAAACAAAAAAAAGAGAAAGAAAAAAAATTCATGATATGAAAAAAAAATCAAAAAGAAAAAAGAGAGTCTCCCGAGAAGGAATCAGTTCACCCATGTTGGTGAATCATACTCGAGCTTGTTCCAAAAGCTAGTCAGGATAGGTCTACTACAACCAGTAGCCTCGAACCGCCCAAACTCTGAGTCCCCCTCGCCCCGGGCTAATGCTAGATGTGAATACCACCCTGGAGCAGTGAGACGTGACACGGAAGACTGTTGGACTCTTAAGAGAGCAGTGGAAAACCTCATCGAGGTCAAGGTAATAATGCTTAGGGATGAAGAGCCCCTAATATGATGAACAATCCTCTGCCTACTTACATCAATGGGCCAGTAGTCGAAATGATCTGTGAAGATGAGGAATTTGATCCGGCACTAAAGGCCATTGCAGCCATTGCCGAGACAGAAGAAAAGCAAAAAAAAAAATGGTTGCCAAGCCTGAAAGTCCCCCATTAGACGGGTATCTCGGTAGCCAGTCTTGCTATCCTTTCTGTGTTCGGATTATCCCAGGGTGTGATCCAGATGTTTTACTTTATTGTCTTACTTTCCAATGTAAACCCTTCTATCTTTAAAATTCAAAAGAAAAAAAATCAAAAAATAAAATAAAAATCAAATGAAATTAATATTTCGTTGTCCATGAATATCTCTTTTCTTAATCTTGTCACTTTTTTTTAATTCTCTTTTTAGTTATATTAATGCAGATTTTAATGACATGACATGCTTGCGGATTTCATGCCCAGATCCTCAAATGTTGTCAAATTATGAAATAATGATTCAAGAGCCAGAATGCAATGATGATAAGTTTAAGGAAATAAAATAAAGAATCAGAACAGCTAAGAAAAATTGGCTCCAGATTGGAAAGATCCATACATTGTAACAAGAGTACTGCCAAAAGAGAGCGTTGTACCTGGGAAACATAGAAGGAAATGTCCCTAAAATAATTGTCAACGCAAGTGTAGTCAAAAGGTACTATGCTTGATCCTTTATATAGCATTAATGTTCTCCGGTTGGGATGAAGAAGACTTTCTTTCTCACTATCCAAATATTCAACCCTTTGCAAACCCTTTGAGCCAGATCTTTTTTTTATTACCCTCTTTGGAACCTGGAAGTTATTATTGAAAAAAACAAATGTTTAATGAAAAAGAAAAAAAAAGAAAAAAAACAAAAATAAAAAAAAAGAGAAGAAGAAAAGACAAAAGGAAAATGAAATGAAAAAAAGAGGAAAAAGGAAAGGAAAAGGAAAGAGAAAAGAAAACAAAACAGAAGAAAAAGCAAAAGAAAAATATAAAAAACAAAGTTCCTTGAACTACGTTCGACTTGATTCTGAAAGGATACGTAGGCAGCCTCTCTCTGGGTTCAGTCACACCAAAACAAAAATTCAAATTCCCCCAAAAGTGAAATTGGGGCAGATGTTATAATGATTCGGCGATGGTTTCGCCTGAAAGGTTCCAAAGTTGTAATTCAATCCAAATTCTTTTTACCCAAATCATTTTCAAGTCCTTCCAATCAATCAACGAAAATGTTCAAAGTTGGAGGATACAATCACTTAGATCTTATGCAACTAAATGAGAGAAATAAAATGAGAGAGTCTTATTGGTGACAACCCTCATGGGCACCGTAAGGCAATGATGAGTAAAGAAATTAAAATGAGAGTCTTTTTAGTGAAAACTTGCAAGGAGCACTATAAGGCGATGGTAAGAAGAGAGAGGTCAACTGGTGAAAATCCACAAAAGGCGCCACTGATCGAAAAGAAGATCCTCATAGCCATTGGTATCGACACAGACCCGGGCAAGGTTTCTCGATTTCGAGGCAAAAGTTGTGATGAGTTTCTGAGAGTCAGACGGTTTACACAGATCAAGCATCCAGTCCAAAAGGCATGTCATGTTCATTGAAGTCCGCATGTACTCCAGATAAGTCCTTTTTTCCTTTCCCCGAAAGGGATACCTCTTGTCTAAATTCATTGTCCATTCCATTGTTTGTTGTTCTTTGAATCTCTTTCGGTCTAACTCTATTCCAAAACTAAGACGAAGAAGGGATGTCAAGACTGATTTATAAGGCTTTTGTTTGATACAAGCTAATATTCAAGAGGCACCCAGCCTCAGCAGGGGCATCAAGTCAACCCCGACTAGTCATGGTGGCTGATGTTTTGGAATAAAAAACTCTCAAAAGGAGAAATTCAAATTGAAAGTGCCTACAAGGCAAAATGAAGTTAAATAGGTTAAGTCCCAAGTGGCTAACTGTTTTGGCAATCTTTGAAAAGCCAAAGGTTCCCCAATGCTCTGAAATTGAAAGTTGTGGAGGAAAGAAGTCAAAAGTGAGATGCCACAAAGGCAAAATAAAGTTGAAAAGGTTAAGTCCCACGCGACCAACCGTCATGTAAAAGTTTGAGAAGTCAAAGGCTCTCCGGGGCCAGAAATGCAAGTGGTATTCAGGAAACATCTAGTGGTAGGTTGAAATCATCATCAAAAGAAAGATGGGCACAAAGTCAAGCTGCCAAAGACATCAAGGTCACACACCGACCACCACTTTTAAAACTCACAATGTTTTTTTGTTTTGAAGCAGGAACAAAGCAGTGCAGAATGATAATTCTTAAAGGATGAATGTCACCAAAGGTAGGTTTCCACAAAATCTCCATTTTTTAAGCATGCATCACTATTGTTCATACAGATCATTTTCATAGCTTAACCAAGGTAGAACCTTTTCGCCTAACGGATCCAGTTTATATTTTCGGGTAGAAGTACTTTTCGCCCAGGCTTTCTTTTGTAACTAAACCCAGGAAGAATCTTTTCGCCTAGGAGGATCCAGCTCATAGTTCCGGGTAGAAGTACTCTTCGCTCATGATGTTTTACTTAGCTTAACACAGGTAGAACCTTTTTGCCGAGAGGGATCCGGCTCATAGTTCCGGGTAGAAGTACTCTTCGCCTAGGCTTGCATTACATAGCTTAACCCAGGTAGAACCTTTTCGCCTAGGGGGATCCAGCTTATAGTTCCGGGTAGAAGTACTCTTCGCTCAGGTTGTTTCACGTAGCTTAACTCAGGTAGAACTATTTCGCCTAGGGGGATCCAATTCATATTTTCGGCTAGAAGTACTCTTCGCCCAGACTTGCTTTTGTAGCTAAACCCAGGAAGAATCTTTTCGCCTAGGGGGATCCAGCTCATAGTTCCGGATAGAAATACTCTTCGCTCAGGTTGTTTTACGTAGCTTAACCCAGGTAGAACATTTTCGCCCAGTGGGATCCAGCTCATAGAGGGATCCAGCTAATAGTTCCGGGTAGAACAATTTTTCCTAGAGGGATCCAGCTAATAGTTCCGGGTAGAAGTACTCTTCACCAAGGTTGTTTTATGTAGCTTAACCCAGGTAGAACCTTTTCTCCTAGGGTGATCCAACTCATAGTTCCGGGTAGAAGTACTCTTCGCCCAGGTTGATTTACGTAGCTTAACCCAGGAAGAACTGTTTTGCCTTGGGGGATCCAGCTCATAGTTCCGGGTAGAAGTACTCTTCGACCAGGCTTGCTTTTTGTAGCTTAACCCAAGTAGAACCTTTTCACCTAGGGGGATCCAACTCATATTTCCGGGTAGAACATTTTTGCCTAGGGGGATCCAACTCATATTTCCGGATAGAAGTACTCTTCACCGAGGTTTGCTTTTCATAGTTTAACCCAGGTAGAACCTTTTTGCCAAAGGGGATTCAGCATGTTTTCAGTAATACAGGGCACCAACCCCTGTTTACATATCCTTTTTGGTAATACATGGCGTCAACCCCTGGTTATATTTCCTTTTTAGTAATACAGGACGCCAACCCCTAGTTACATTTCTTTTTCAGTAATACAGGGCGCCAACCCCTGATTACATTTCCTTTTCAGTAATACAGGGTATCATCCCCTGGTTACATTTTCTTTTCAGTAATACAGGGCGCCAACCCCTGGTTACATTTACTTTTCAGTAATACAGGGCGCCAACCCCTGGTTATATTTCCTTTTTAGTAATACAGGACGCCAACCCCAAGTTATATTTCCTTTTTAGTAATATAGGGCGCCAATCCCTGGTTACATTTTCTTTTCAGTAATACAGGGCGCCAACCCCTGGTTAAATTTCCTTTTCAGTAATACATGGCACCAACCCCTGGTTACCTCTCCTTTTCAGTAATACAGGGCACCAACCCCTGGTTACATTTCCTTTTCAGTAATACAGGGTGCCAACCCCTGGTTACATTTCGTTTTCAGTAATACGGGGCGCCAACCCCTGGTTACACTTCCTTTTCAGTAATACAAGACGCCAACCCCTGGTTACATTTCCTTTTAGTAATACATGCACCAACCTCTGGTTACATTTCCTTCTCAGTAATACCGGGCACCATCCCATAATTACATCTCCTTACCAGTATAGGGTGCACCAATCCCTAGTTGTGTTCTCCAACATAGGGTACACCACTCCCTAGTTGATTTAATTTTAAATGCAGTATATACCACCTCCTGATATCATTGCCAATATAAGGTATCACATTCCCTGACCACACTTTTCCAACATAAGGTACACCAATCCTTAGTTGAGATATTCTTTTGGACAATAAAGGAACACCATCCCAAAAAAAAATCAAAATCATTATGACCTTTTTAGGGTACACCATTCCCGATTTTTTTTATTGCTTTCAATAAAGAAGTAGTTTAGAATTTTATTACAATAACTCACGCAATTTTCCTAGTGAAAATTGGGGTAGAAAAATTCCGTTCGTTTGTTTGTTTTGGTGTCTGAGCTGGTTTTACCTAGAGGCACAAGGTTCAAGACGACCAAAACAAGAATTCTCAATCCAGAATAAAGAAAGGAAAAGGAAAAGAAGTGAATCCAAATGCAGAAGCAAATGGAAAAGATATAGACTGCTCAAGACATGACTGAAGTTATGAGCTTTACATTTCCCGTTTTGCTCAGAAGAAGTCGTAGATAAAGTAGCACCAGCAGCTAGCAAGCATCAAGGTTAAGATCAGAGTCTGCATGAAGAACTAGTCAAGACTCAAGATCAAGTTTTAGAAGACTTATAGATAGGAATCTTGTAACTCATAGCTGATAGGTTTGTTTAGTTTCTTTTGATTTTGATGTAATAACTGGACTACAGACTAGAGCCTCGACGGAACCTCACTCGACTCTCCAACTCAGCATTCCATCCTTTTTTTTGAACTATACACGGCGTAATTTTCTTATAACCCGGGATATGTAGGTTGTCTATAACCAAGACTCGGTCGCACTCTTTTCTCTTATCTCTCTCCTTTTGAATAATGGTATGGCCAAAAATTAGTCATATCGCTCATCTTTTCTTTGCCTGAAAACTCTTCATGTTTCCAAGCAAAGAGGGGCATACTGTGAGCACTTAATTTTGATCGTGCTTGAATATTTCCCACTTATCTCGCCAATACCTCACTTCTCACTCCATCTTTCACGCTCCATCTTCCCACACGTGTCCCCACTCCACTTTTCCTTGCCCCCCACTCTTTGCCCCCCACACTTTGTCCCCACTCCACTTTTCCTTGTCCCCATGCTTGTCCCCACTCACAACCCCCCCCCCCCCCACATGTCCCTCATTCAAAAGAACACACGAAAGGGGGAAGGAAAGATATAGATCCGGGAATAGGGAGAAACAAAAAAACAACAGTGAGGAAAGGGAAGGGAAGGAAAAATAACGGGCAACAGTTTTCCTCTTTTTCTTCCTAATCATACACTCATCTTCTTCACTTCATCTCTTCCAATAAACACCACCAAAATTTCAGCTAAAGCTAGAGTTGAAACCGGCCCTAAAATCATGTAAAATTTTATTAAAACAACCTTAAAACCACCAGAAAATAGCTGCGAAAATCAGCTCCAAACCAGTTCATCCCCATCAAAGAATCAGTTGCAACAGCTGGGAAAAAGCGCAGCAACAATGGCTGCGAGAAACCAACCAAAAGTGACTGTTCCAGCACCTAAAACCAGTCTATAAGCCATCCAATGACAAGGTATTCTTGTTCGAGTTTGAGGATCTGTTGAGGTTGACAGTATTGTTCCGGTTCCGAGCTGTTATACAAGTTTCTTTTTTATCAATATATTGAAAAGCATTTGGCAACAGTGAAGGTCCGTTCCTTTTTATCTTGTCACTTGGTTAAGTTGATATCAATATGCTGCATATTTTCATGATCGAATGTTGTGAGCCGCAATAGAAGTTCATGAATCCGTAGTTTTTTATTGCTTTGTTTTATTTATTTTGTCTCGTCTTAGTTTATATTTTTCTTAGTCATGTTATTAATTTTGTACATAATCTGCTTTGTTTAAAAATGCTCAACGGTGAATTTTGTTTGATTTGCTAAACATTAGTTTAATATTTGATTTGCTAAATATTAGTTATGTTTAAAATGCTCAATGCTCAATCGTGATTGTGTACACGTTCGCGTGACATAATTATGATTTTCAAAATTAAAACTGAAGTATGTGTTCGCACAACTTTGGCCAAAATAATCTTAATATAATAAACTTCTATTAATTGTGTTCACGTCCGCATGACGTAATTTTGGCACAATAAACAAAACGGATTCACACACGTGATTCGTTTCAAAGATAATTTTATATTTTAACAATTAAAAGCGGATAGATAAAATATGAAAACCAATAAATCAGAGTTTATCCAAAATTAATTCAAGCCATTTTCAGTCAATAAAGCGACCGTGCTAGAACCACGGGACTCGGGGAATGCCTTACACCTTCTCCCCGGTCAACAAAATTTCTTACTCGGACTTTATTTTCGCAGACCAATAATAATAGAGTCAAACTTTTCTTTGACTAGGGATTCATATAAAAGGTGACTTGGAACACCCAAAAACTCAATTCCAAGTAGCGACTCTGTAAATAAAATAATCCCTATTCAAGTTTGTCACTTTAATTGGAAAAACTCTTTAACCCACAACAATTCACACACATATTTTGTGGGGTAAAAAGGAGTGTGACAGCCTCGAATCCGGATCCCGGTACCTTGTCTTCGTGCCGCGATCCGATCTACTTCGGAATCGCCCTTCGATGCAAACTCTCGATTTCGATCGACCAGTCCGATTTTAATCGTATACACATGAATAACATAAATAATAGCAACTCATATTCATGCATGTTGTAGAAATTTCAAACCAACACGCCAACTTTTGTTGCATGATAGCCTCCTAAAATAGTATGTCAAATCAGATTAGCCAACTCAATATGAATTATATCATGACCTCTTAAGTGTAAATTCTAGTAGTCTATTTCACAAATAGTTTCTACAAAACCTATGGCTAGCTGTTGTTCTAACTTGAATATTGAAAAGAATCTAATTTGGTCCATATAACGGACGGATACATGTAAGGATAGATCTGGATGATATAACCGGCGAGAGTTGTGATGGAGCGGTAAGTATTCCTTTATCTATAATTAGAGGTCTCAGGTTTGAATTCTAGGTATGAAGTCACTTTTGTTAGGGAGCGCTTTACTCCCTAACGCGGTACTTTCCGATATAAATTATAATTTAATCGGGTCCCAATATAAGTATCGGATATCGGGTGGAAAACCAAAAAAAAAATATCTGTATGATATTTGATTCAATAATGCAGTACCTGCCATATTCATCAAAATCCTAACAAACTGTGAAAGACAGCAAATTAGTTTCCATGTATTTTAGTGCAATTCGTAAGCTCAAACGTCATTATACTTCAATTTTGGTCTTCAAACGGGTTTTAAATTATATAAAAAAGTCTGAAGGATAAACTCGTCCCGGATTTAACTTAATTACAAATACTATACTGCTACTTTAACATCTTATAAAAAGTTTTGTGTCTTGCAAAAATTTATTTACACTATTAACATATCTATCTATATATATATACTATATTAAAAGCACGAATGCCTTTTACTCGATATGGTAGTGTACAATTTTTTTTATACAATCC